>NW_024425563.1:89403380-89566259 GCF_017311325.1 Ursus maritimus | reverse complement strand
TATATATATATATATATATATATATGAAACACACACACATATATATGTATATATACACACATATATATATGTATCACATTTTAAAGGTGATGCTTACTCATTGAAAAATGAAGAAACACGATTCCCCACACCTAAAAACTACCATAGCCGAAAGTGTGCTTGTTTATCTATGGTCTTTTCTCCTACACCCATATATTTTAGTTTTTACGTACTTAGTATTTTACTATATAAATTAATTTTTTTCACATAACATTACACATTATTTATATAATTTTTTTCACTTAACATTACACATTATAATGGTCATTCAACTTCTTTGAAACCATAATGTTAATCTCACATGACCTATGGATTTACTTTAATATATTTAACCACTCCCCTCCTTTAAGACACCAGATCACTCCTTTTTGTGTGCGAGTGCTAATATAAGTGCCAAGGGGGACACAATTTGTTCACCCAAATCTTTGATTATTTCCTAAATGACCAGAATACCAGGTCAAAGGCTCAAATGAGCCAATGTTTTGTTTGTTAGTTTATTTTGAATGTATCCTTTTTATCACTGAAATTTTAGAATTTAGAAAAAGAAAAAACAGAAAATGTTCAAAATATCCCACTAGTAAGAGATGAACATCTTACTATAATCTTGATGTTTTATGTTTTTGTATTATTTATAAAATTGAATCATTTAGTACATAATGTTTTATAACTTGCTTTTTCAATTAACAAAATAACTGAAATTCTTCCCATGTCCTTAAATCTCAAATTCAAAAACAAAAGATAAATAAAATTGCTGGTTTCCCACCAGTCCTCTGCCGTAGATAATGGGAAAGACTGAATATAACTAATAGCAACTCAGCAAATTTTAAAACATTATCTCTGTGTTGCCACTTAACATTAATACGTGGTCCTTAATGAACCCCTCCCATGTCTATGCTAAGGATGTTCTGGCAGGAATGGAAGGAGAAGGAATAGAGGGAAGAGCATGGCAGGGAAGGAGGAGATACCATCAGGAAATATTCAGAAGTTCTCCCTGAAGAGAAAAATAAACTTAGTGCTTTGAAGAAATTGATCAAATCAATAAATTACCAAAACAGCATGTCGGTAATCAGCTTACTGCCCCAAAATGTTATTTTTCTGCCTGATACTTGTAAATCATTGACCTCCAGGCAAAACTAGTACTATATTAAGAAACTTTCAAAACTCCTGGATTTTGCCTAAAGAAGAACAGAATCATAGCAGTCACCTTGTATTTTTCTAGGATCCATTATCAACAAAATATAAAAGCTATGTAAGTATTTCTTGCTCTTTTGCTACTAAGAGTAGTTTCAAGGGTAAATTGTTCCTAGGCAAAGGTAAGATTAAGTAAGTTATTATTTTATTATTATTATTATTATTATTATTATTATTATATTATACATTATATAATTATATAAATAAAAATAAATAAAATAATTATATAAATATATAATAATAATATAACTATAATATTATTATTATTGTTATTCTAATTGCTATTATTTCTAGGTCTTCTTGGATAAAATGTCGAAGAGTAACATTTGATGTAGCTCTGTTATTTTTACCACAGAGTAATTTTAGTCCTCATTATGGCTCATAATCACCACCACCATCACCACCACCAGCTCCATCACCATCATCATCATCACATTACCACCACCACCTCCATCAACCCTCATCATCACATCACCACCACCATCACCACCATCATTTCTACCATCATCATCATCCCCATCTCTCCCACCCCATCACCAGCCCCATTCTCCACTAGCTAACCATTCAACCTTCAGGATTTAGCTTAAACATGGCCTTCCCCTGTATCCCCATCTAAAATAGGTTTTACACCTTCAGTCATAATTCACCATCTTAGCAAAATATTTTATCTCCTTCCTGGTACTTTTCAGGTTTTTTTTCTATATTTTTTACTGGTTTCTCATTTCTTTCCTTATCTACACTGCAATCTAGGTAAGGACAATGACCATAATTTCTTGGTTTTCGTTCTATTCCCCATGCATTATGTAGTGGTTGGCCCATAGCCAGTACTCAATAAAAATCACACGAACTAATTAATCAATCATCATTGACCTGTCCTCAACTCTGATTGTGAACTCTAACCTAATGCAAAAAAAAAAAAAAAAAAGACACAAGGAAAAGAAAAAAAAAAATCAAAATTGGCTGTGATACAAAATGATCTTTCTAGCATATTTTGTCTCAGCATGGGAGTTGAGCGATACCAGACCCATAAGCGGTCATTTTTAAACTGTCTGCAAACCATACAGTCACTACCAAGTACAAGCATCACCTAAGGGCAGAGGAAGTGGCCTTGTAAGTGGTATGGGTTGAGAGGCTGAGTGAACTATTCACCCAGAAACATCTCTCTCACCTGCTCAATGTGAAATCTTCATCATTACATTAATATTGATGGTTAATATAATGTAATGCCATGAAACTCCTTTTAAACTATAAATACTGTGTGGTAGTTCACGTATTAACACTTAGGTATAAATTCATTTATTAGTCTATTTGAACAAAGAACACAGAACAGGTCATTTTTTTTTTTAAAGATTTTATTTATTCGTTTGACAGAGACAGAGACAGCCAGCGAGAGAGGGAACACAAGCAGGGGGAGTGGGAGAGGAAGAAGCAGGCTCCCAGCGGAGTAGCCTGACGTGGGGCTCGATCCCAGAACGCCGGGATCACGCCCTGAGCCGAAGGCAGACGCTTAATGACTGAGCCACCCAGGCGCCCCCAGAACAGGTCATTTTTGACTTGCCAGGAGGTGAGGCATCGGAAGATAAAAGGGAAAGGCATATTGTTGAAAAGGATGGGCAAACAGTGCACCAAACCCGGTGCATGGGGGCCACGAAGAAGGGGCCACCAATGAACAAGAGTGGGAACAAATGCGTCCTTTAAGCCCAGCCTTTTCTAGATATTCTTTAAGTAAAATTTCAGGGCATTTTTATTCCATTTCAACAAATATGTTTGAGCGTACCCATTTACAGAGATCGTAAACGTTCAGTCTCGAAGCCAGGGCTCAAATGTAAGAAAGAGATTAATATCTAGCTGTGAGTTGGGGAGGGTGGTGGGCCTGCGTGTGCGTGCATGTGTGTTGAGGGGCTAGAGAAGGCGGGAGACATGGAAGGGACTAAGAGAACATTTAGCAGAAGAATCACAGTGAAGAGGAGTCTGATGCTAGTTGTTGAAGTGTAATAAGCATTAGTAAAGAATCATATTTGTTTTACTACTGTTTAAGTCATGACCAGAAGGTTAAAAGCCTTATAAGTAAATCAGTCTTAAACAATAAGGTGCTCTCAATTTACAAAGGCATAGATACATTGAGTTTTCCCTTGAGAGTACAAGAGAGAGCTCTCTAAGCTTCAAGTAACACAAACAGAAATATCTGCTGGCTCAGGGCCAATCCGCTTCAACAGTGTGCTCCCATGTCCACCAGCATGTGTTCTGTGCGCCTGGAGAAGAGAATGTTCGACCCCACTAGACTTCCCCTAACTGTCCCCTCACTGGCTCGCCGCCCCATTTCTTTGGCTTTCTGTTCGCAAAGCTGAATTACCGGAAGAGCTAAGACGAGGTTTAGTTATTTCTCTGGGCTTCAAGAAACTCCCTTTTAAAACTTTGTGATGATGAACAGAAGGGAAAAGTTATAGCATCTACTTCAGGAAAACACAGCCACTGCTTTTCAGTTCCGGTTGAATGAGGCAGGAGAAGGAAACATATTTGTTCTATGGCATTGTCCTTCGGAACATCTCACGTAACCAGACCAACTGTTGAACTGATCCCTCTTTTCAAAAGGTAGGTATAATATAGAAACACTCCCTGATAAAACAATAGTAAGCATCAGCGTGGCCGTGAGAAATATTAACAGCATAGTGCAACTAGCAAAAAGGCTATTAAGCACGGAATTGTCATTATACTCAGCGCCTACACTTGTAACTGGATGTGTCTACCAAATTGGGGGTCCAAGGTCAGGGGGAGGGAGTTAGGCATGAAAAAGTCATCCAGTGAACGTTACCTCTTCATAGACCAGGAGGCTAGCAAGGACTTATTTTAAATGGGAGAAAGCCCGTGGTTCCCAAAACAACTGTAACTTAACCAGTTACATATATAGTATATTATGACATGAAAGTTGACACCACGTACAGAAATACTAAATACTACATATGCTCGAGAGTACAAGTTATAGTTGCTGGGGGAGCTGGAAGTTCAGAACGGCAATAAAAAAGGAGTAAGAACCACCTGAACAACCTTGGATCATGCCTTTATGGAAACCCTATGCATTCATACACTTGACACATCTTTATTGAGTGCCTACTATGTGTAAAGCATTGTGTTAGAGGCTGTGGGAAAATATGGCCCCTGCCTCAAACAGCTTATAAGGAAATATATCCACTGGGACCATGCAGTTCTACAAAGAATGGGGAATTTCTTCCTCTAGCTAGATAGCAGAAACTTGCCACAATATTCTTCAAATGTCACGTGGAGAAGTCTGTAAAGTGGAAATGTTATTAGAATCGACCCCCAAATGCCCACTACTTCAACTCTAGCTAAGTCTCCTACAGCTGACCCTCTAATGCCCATTGCTGGGCTTGCCACTGTTGGGTCTTTAAGCTTAATGGCCTACCTGTCTTCCCTTGCTCCCTTCTAACTCATCCTTAAGCAACTAACACCATTAACATCAAAACATGTTTGCTGCTTGAATTTTTCTCGCATCCCCCTTGCATTAAAAGTACTTTACAGAGCATGTCAATGCTTATTATGCATGTTCAGATCTTCTAATGTATTTCTATGTATGCCAGGAAATCTCAATAAACATCAAAATGTACCTATGTCTAGATATAGGTATGCTTTTTAAGCATGGGACATATTATATATCATGTAAGCTCCCTCTCTCTTTGGGAGTTGGCTGCAACCCCATCTTCCTGAGTTGTTAAAATTCACTCTAGCACACCTTAATCACTTAAGACAGCTCAAGCTAGAATGTATCTGATGAAGAATATGGGAGAAGATTCCTTCCCTGACTCCTAACCTCAGGAAGTTTCAGGGTCTAGGCAATGTCACAGGTAATTTATTAACTGGGATGAGGAGTAGAGCAATACATAACTACATACGTTGTTCACGTGATTGTTTGGGGTGGGGGCGGGGAGCTGGTAGGGGAAGAGAGGGAGAGGGAGGGGGGAAAGAGAAAAGACTTCATCATTATAAAAATGGACAGAGAAAATAGGATAGAAAGGTAATTTTGCAAAAAACAATCTCTGTTTTGCACATTTTTTCTAAACCAGTAAGACATTATGCTTAGGGATCAATCAGAGGTGGCCTAAAAGCTGTGACATGATGCCCAGAGAATGGGGTCTTTCTCACCCAGGTTTGGTCCAATCATTTCACGTCTTTGAGCAAAACGAGGGGCTTGGGTCAGTTGGACTCGATGACCTCTGTCCTCTACAACTTCTGTAACCACATGAAATGTACATTTCTGCAGAGGAAGACCTTATCATTCCTAATCACATGTATCCATACCTGCTGTCAGTGCTATAATAGCTGGAACCTTCTATCCCCAGGGCCTAAAAACTTGCCTAACGAATACCCCAAAGCACTTACTGGATGGCTGAATTGTTTTCACTATACACAATACGTTTGTGTTCAGAGGGTCTAGGTTTAAAGCTGTATGTTTAGTGCTGGCACCAGAGGGATACAGAGTGGACAAACCCTGTGAGGTTATCATCAAAGGGGAAATCGAACACATGTTTACAATAATCCTGGTACAAAACAGAAGGTGGTTGCCAAAAGGAGGCAGAGCATGCTCTCAGGGTTCAGATGGTTAAGCCAATGGGTAAAGGCTTCCTGGAGGAGCTGTCATTTCAGAAAAATGGACTGTGTTTCAATGAACAGAAACTGTGGTGAAAAGGCAGACATGGAAGAAAGATGTTGGAGGAAAGGGAACAGTTTAGTTCCTCAAGACTAGAGTTTAGAGCCCGAGTGGGAGCAGTGAAGGAAGGCAAACAACTGGAAAACAGGGTGGGGCTCCCATGGCCTCATCACTGAGTCTTTGAACCAATGGAATGTTCCAGATGGGGAAGACTACACTCAGAGCGGTGTCATTAATAAATGATCCAATAGTTGCTCAATAGTGGATTTTACACCCCAAAGTTTCCACTGAGGCACCAGGGGCCACCATGGGTGACAAAGTCAACATAGAGCAGGTGGGAATCAGGGTTCCTCCCCCAACTTCTGCCAGAGAGCCACTACCTTTGTCTGCTCCCCATTTAGGGCTTTCGTGTAAAATTTATTTGGAAGTAGAAATGTTTGAAGACCACTGATGTAGAACAGAGAGACTGGAGGGCGGTTGTTAGTTCAGCAGTCCAGGTGAGAGGAACAAAAGTCTGAAAGAGAGGGTGGAAGCAAGAATAGACAAAGAGATTGCCAACCCAGGTAGATCCCATGAGCTCTGTCCATTCATTAAATGTGGGAGGTGAAGGAGAGGGAGGGACCAAGGTGAATGGAAGGCTGTGATATCCTCTGTAGAAATGAGCAGGTCAAGAGGTACAAACATAGACCACAAGAGTTTGAATCCTAACTCTGTCACTTACTTCTGCCGAGCCGGATACACATTTAAACTTAAGAACACTGGCACACAGTAGGAGTTTAGTAATAAGTGCTCATCATTATTCTTGTGGGTGTCATTGGTTTGTAGGAAAGATGGATTTAGGCTCCAACATGGTGCTGTAAGGGGGAAACCAAGTATCCAGGTCGATAGGGTCAAAAAGGTGGTGAGGGCTGGAAACGGATTCAAGAATAGATATGCAGAGAAATGCTAGTCGAAGTTACTGAAGATGATGGGCATATAGAAGAATACAGAAGAAAACCCAAAATTCAACCTTGGGGGATGTCTGTTTCTGGAAAGGAGACAAAATAAGGAGCAAGTCAAACAGAAGAGGGATAAGAAAACTAGGAATATCAGGCTAGGGTCAAGGAAGCCAAGTCACTAAGGCGCTTCAAGAAGTGTGGTCAGGGATATCACACATAAAAGGCAAGAGTGGAGGGCCACTTCCATTTCTCCTACAAGGAAAGTTCCAGTAGAGAGGGAATGGACAAGAAGAAGTCATTGAATAACAATTGTAAACACAGTGAAGGCATAGTAGTGTTTCCCGTGCACCAAACACGGCTCTTCATTTGTACGAATGATCTTGTTATCCTCCAAGTGACTCTCTGGGGTGGCCTTTTCATCACCCCCACCTCGCCATTCAAGAAACTGAAGCCCAGAGAAGCCAGGTAAGTTGTCCAAGGTGTAAAGGGTGATGGGCCCAGCATTCCAAGACTTGCATTCCCATACCCAGCCTTCTCTCCTAACAACTCGGCAATATTGTCTTGAGAATGTGGGAGAAACAAATGCTACACAGACAGCCCCACTGAAAGAGACAAGTTCCAGAGGTGAAATTCTTGGAAGGCAACTTCTTTAATAATATTTTAGTATTTGGGTATGAAAAAAAAAATCACTTGGGGCCAATGTCTCAATTTTCTAATGAAATTGTCCTGGTTTCTATAGTTCTAGTAAAATCTCAAGACACAGATAGAACAAATATGCCTTCGTCAAATCCCAAGGAATCTCTGGGAAGCAACTCGGTAGTCTTGATGCCTTTTTAAATAGAAATCATTGAGGCACAAAGGGATCAAGATGGTACCCAATGAGCTATAGGGAAGGAATCTTATAAATTAGGCTTCAGGTTCTGTGACTAACATATGTGCTAGTTTGCACCTTTCCAAGAAGTTCCCATGGGAAATCCCTTTGAAAGGCTCCATAAGGAGATCTGAGGAGATTGCCCTGGAGCAGGGTTTGCTGGAAGTCAGGCAGGAGGAAAGTAAGCTGGTGTCAGAGATGGAGGGTATAAATCTGGCTATAGTAGTCAGAGGTTGTGGCGGGGAGGGGAGCCTGAGCAGAGGAGTGATAAGACCAAAATGGTGCGTTGTGCGCACCTTTCTGGGGGTTGAATTGGACCAGGAATTGAAGGAACAGAGAGTAGTGTGGAGGCCTGAACTGAGAAGGGGCTGAATCAAGGTGGGAAACGGAAGGGGGGGAGAAAATTGGACAAAGGGGGAAATAAGAGTAGGCCAGCCTGCTTCTCTGACCTCATGACCCTTCTTTATCCAGAGAGCCGCTGACGAGTGCTTCACCCTCAGGCCTGCCCCGACCAGATTAGTTCCCCCCTGCCCCGCCCCGGTCATGGGCACTATAGCCTTCTAGTCCTGCTCTGTGCCTGTGCCCTGAGAGTCATAATCAGACCGCCATCTTGTTTCTGTGCCCAAATGCTCCCTCTGCACCCTGGTCCCGGGGACTGCATCTCCTGGCTTAAATTCCCTTCCCTTACTCCTTTGGGTCATGTAGAATTCATTCTCTGCTCCATTGCCCCCTCCCTTCCCCTGGAACCTGCCAGCTGCCAGTCCTTCAGCCCCAGTACAACACACCCCTACCTACTTGTGGAGCCTCTACCTCTCCCATCTGGCCTTTCCTATTTCCGGGTTGTTGCTTTCCTGTCCTCACCCAGGGGGCGCTCCTGTAACTCTGAGTTCCCATTCTTTTCCGAAGGGATGACATATTTATCCAAATCTCAACTAATAAAGGAAAATTGAGACTAATGAAGAAGAGTTGGCACTAGCATAATTGATGGGTTTGCTCTTTTATTAGCCTCAGATACTTTGAATTCCAGGTGAACAAAACGTTTGTTCAATCAAGTGGACACATTATTTTAGGAGAGACAAAAAAGATGCATATTACTGAGGGCAGTAAACGGTACCAAGGAATGAATGGAGTTAGATTTTGCCACCTCCCCCAAGGCTCAAGCCCCTGAGAGTCTCAAGCCCCATAAGAAATGGCAGGTAAGGAAGCCACTTTCCTTTTAGACGTCAATATGAAAATGGAAAGTAATAATTTTCAAGTCCCGTTTCCATTTTCTAAAATGAAACTAGGAGCGCAACACACACACACAAATTCCCAGACAAGGACTGGGACAACTGACTCTTAGAGGCCAGATGCTCTGAAACATGGACTCAAGCACCTGACTCTTTCTGTCCCATGGAATCCCACTTTGACAGATCAAACATGAAGGTTTCACAAGCTTTGACCTCTGTGAGATAAACAAAGTTAAGGTTTTCTATATGGAAAAACCATCAATTTATATGTGCATGCATATGTGTGTGTGTGTAAAATCCTGAAATTCAAATATCCGTGTCGTTCAGTCTCACTTGAGATGCTAGAGGGACTTTCCTAGCTTGTTTTGGAAACTATAAGCCTAAACCCACAACCCCTGAAAAGTCCCCATTCTGCCCTTAGACATTACTCCTGACATTTCATGGTTTTCTGTGTAGATACCATTCACGTTTTATAACATCACAGAATTCTAATTTGAAACTCGTAACTGTTTCTGCACGATACCCAAACAAACAACACATTTTTACTGATCGGACAAAACCCTTTTTCCCCCCTAAGTAGGCCTATATTTCTTTCCCCTCAATTTATATGCAGAATAGTAATACTTAATTCATTAAAATAAGAATATATAGTCACACATATATACATATGTATACTCTCTTCATTATTATGTTTAAAATTCAGCAGGAAAACCAAGAAAAAATTTAATGGCAAATGTTCAGATATCGCTATTTGCTTATCTCACAGAAATACAAATTACAAAACAGTTCATTAACATAACTGTACTTGTGCATTATTTTCAGAAAATTTTATTCAAGAATCAACTAGAGTAGTCTAAACTCATGCCTCTGTTTTCTAAATACCAAAATAATCTCTTCATTCATTATATTCCTTATTCATTAAGTACATATGTAGCCGCCAACTTAACAGGATCTTCTGTGGCCTTTTGTATTAAAAGTTTATTTTTTTAATTTTTTTTTTTAAAGATTTTACTTATTTATTCGACAGAGAGAGAGACAGCCAGCGAGAGAGGGAACACAAGCAGGGGCAGTGGGAGAGGAAGAAGCAGGCTCCCAGAGGAGGAGCCTGACGTGGGGTTCGATCCCAGAATGCTGGGATCACGCCCTGAGCCGAAGGCAGATGCTTAACAACTGAGCCACCCAGGCGCCCCTGTATTAAAAGTTTAAAACATGATTTGTATAATCCATATCCTAGATGTGGAAAGATGAAAATTATTCACAGTCAATTGATTTGTGTTACATAAAACACTGCTAAAGTGAGGAGTTCTACAAGTTTGCCACCCAGAGTAATATTTTAAGGAACATGTTTAGAGGTGGCAAAGTGTTAAAACAGATTTGTTTTTACCACTAAACAAATATAAGAATATTTTCACGAAATCTCTGAAAATGACGATAGAAGATCCATGAGGTGTCCCTTAGTTGTGTTGTTCTGGTCACGTCTTATTTATTTGATCCACATACAACTTAACAGCCAGTCAATACAAACTTGTGAAGCACAAATTCTATGCCCTCCTTTCCTCACTCCTCTTTGTCTTTTTTAAATTAACATATAGTATATTATTAGTTTCAGAGGTAGAGTTTAGTGATTCGTCAGTTGCATATAACACCCAGAGCTCATCGGATCACGTGCCCTCCTTAATGCCCATCCCCCAGTTACCCGATCCGCCCCCCCAGCAGCTCTGTGTGTTTCCTGTGATTAAGAATCGCTTATGGTTTGTCTCCCTCTCTTTGTCGTTTAAGTCTGCTAAATAAGACCTTGTATCCCTCCTTCATTTTTTAAGCTTCAACATTAAGATGGGCCAAGCATAAGCATCCACTGGCTCTCATGGGGATGGTTGCTTAATATGAATACGAATAAGAGATCGCAGGTAAGGAAGCCACTTTCCTTTTAGACATCAATATGAAAATGGAGAGTAATAATTTTCAAGTCCCATTTCCATTTGCTAAAATGAAACGAGGAGCGCAACACACACACATGAATTCCCAGACAAGGAATTTGGAGAGGTAACTAAACGGGGCAAAGGCAACTCAAGACTTCAAAACCCCTTGAGAAGCACATTCTACTTCTAGAAAGAAGAGTGACAGCTGTGGCGGAGGAGTGCCGGGACATGCCAGCAGGTACCTCTAGAAAGACTTAAAAGTTGTGGGCAGGGGAGGGTAAGAGTATGAATGTAAAGAGGACGAACCGAGAGCATCTCCGGCAACTCCTTCAATTCATCTAACGTGACTGTGGGCCAATTTCACAGAAAGAAAGCTGGAAGGCAGGAAGGGAGGGAGGAAAGTCCGGGGGAGGGAGGGATGGAGAGAGGGAGGAAAGAAGAGAGAGAGAAAGAGATAGGGGTGGAGGGGCAGCAGAGGAAAGGAAGGGAGGCATTTCTGCACCCCTCTAAAGTAAGAATACAGAAATCCCAGGACCTTATTTTATCCGAACCCCTTTGTTTGGATTCTCAGTCTGACCAGGACTCCAATAAGATACCAATATCACCCATTTCCTGCAAAAATAGGCCACATAGAATTGCCCGGAAAAAGGGTGTGGTGGGGGGACCCTGATCCCTTGGCCTCCTGTTTTCACGTGCATGGACTTCGCACCCCCACAGAGGAGAAATTCTGTATCGCATTGGTGGGTGGCAAAAGGGCAAAACTTATGGTCCCCCACATCCGTAAAGAATTTGTTTCCCTCCTGACCCCACGCCCCCTGGGAGGCAGAAATCCTGTGTAAATGGGTCTCTTCGTCAGACCCGAACTCTCCTTAGATGGGCTGTCCCAAGATCAAACTATAGGTTCATAAACATGTAGGAGGCCCATCTGGCTGCAGATATAAAGCCACATTTTTCAATGAGCTCTGTAAGTCATAGAGGGAAAATAAACTTGAGAATTAAAGGAAGGATCTTATTTACTGCCCATTAAAAAGAAAGGAGCACATGAGATACCTATTTATCTTATATTAATATATACGCATAATTTTTCCTAACTTTAAATAATGGCTAGTGGGTCAGGGATACAGTCTTTTCTGTTCATTTGCCCAGAAACGTAGGGGAGCCCCTGTCCTGTGATGTGGTATCAACCTTCCAGCTGATTTTAACCAAATAATCAGGAGGTAGCCTGGTCCCTCGCCTTCGATGTTTCCTTTAGAACTCTCTAATAAAAATTTGGTCCAACTGAAAAGAGAAAAAAAAAACTTTAAGAAATATTGAAGGACAAGAGGTGCGAAGAGGTGAGAAACCTTCCAAAGTCTTAATGCACAAGCTCTTTGGCTCATATCCTCGCCTGCCTTCTTGAATTCTAGCATACGCCTCACTTTTTTGTAAGTGTCCCATTGTCAGGTTGGATTTTCCTTGTATTTATTTGTAGTCATAGCCATCGTCCGACCTGCCAGATGAACGTGCAACTGTGGCGGATTCGTGGATTTACCTTGTACTAGGTTCACGGGGGTGAAAATAGGAGAGAAAGTGAGAGGGCCAAAGAGAAGCAGCATTCCTGGGTTAAAATAAGGGAATTAAGTGACTATTATGGCTTCTATCTGATACTGTCCAAGGAAGGGAAACGTCCTGGCAACGTCACCATCTTGACATTCAGAACTCTGACAGGTCTGGTTAGACTAATTTAAGTATGCGGAAAAGTTCATTTGTCACCAATATCATGGCGATTGCCAAACTACCCTCCAGGCTGCTGTGCTGTGAATTTGGCACAGGAGAAGAGGAAACATCACCCCAGGCCATCTTCTAGTTGCTGTTTTCCAGGGACTAGATGTCCCTGTTTCTAACTAACAGAGCCAAAGATGGTCTATACTTTAAGAAATAGACAAGGAAGTGAAGTTTTTAAGCATGCACACTTCCCTCTACGTTGCATTAAAATAAGGCTTGGCTGACAAGTGAGCCAAAAGCACCACGTAGACTCTGCTGTTGGGCGTAGACTTCACTTTCACTCCCTCTGCACAACCTTAACCCAGTGTCTCCCAGCGCTGGGCCCCTGCAGGAGGTGTTAGCAAGACTCAGCTCAGCCATCAGAACAAGAGCCAAGTCTCCTTCCCTTGATGCAGGGTGGTCATGAGAGGAGGGGTGCAGGTCTGGAAGAGGTGGTGGGCCAAGATATACCACAGGGAATTGCAAGCTCCAGGCAAACCCACTGTCTTTACCAAGTGTCCTGCTCACTTCTGGGGTCTAAAGCAATGAGTGCTTTGTTGAAGATCGCGGTGATTCATCTCACCAAACCACCCTATTATCTACTAACCATATATCCGTGGGTTCTAACCCAACTGAATTATATGTAAACGTTCAAGAGATATTTAAAAGTAAACTTTACTTGGTTTTACATCCGTAACACACAAATGTAAACAAAATTAATGTTGTGCTGGGTAAGGAAAGATTTTTCCTTTCCAGCCCCATGACCGCCTCCAGGGTGACAAATGTTGAAAATGCCACCTGACAGGAAGAAATTTAATTGAAAATAGTTAAGCAGGATAGAAGATACCCTTTATTTACCTCAATTTCAAAAAAAAATGGAATTGATATAGGAGAAATGCCACAATATTATTAAAAGTTTTCCAAAATTTGAGTTAAGAAACATCTCCTTGGGAGAATCACTGATTTCCCACCACCATAATCTTAATTACAGCAATGTAATTAGTTTATAAAAATTAGTTTAGAAGTGCCAATGCACATTTGGCTAGAATTTAGTTGAGTTGGGTTTTTCTGATTTTTGTTTTTTGGTTTTTTTGTTTTGGGTTTTTTTGTTTTTGTTTTTGTTCTTGTTTTTTGTGAGAGAGAGCAAGCAGGGTGGAGGGGCAGAGGGAGAGGGAGAGAGAGAATCTTAAGCAAGTTCCACGTTTAGCGTGGAGCCCAACTCGGGGCTTCATCTCACAACCCTGAGATCATGACCTGAGCAGAAATCAGGAGTTGGATGCTTAACCAACTGAGCCAACCAGGTATCTCTAGAATTTAGGTGAGTTTCTATGAAGAATGCATTGAGAAATCAAAGTCAATCTTATAAATTTAACTCACTGATGTCAAAAGCAAGCAAGAATGTTAATCAGTTAAAAAACAGATGGATGGATGGATGGATAGACAGAATGTTAATCAGCTAAAAAATAAAAACAAGAGTTTCTGAGGCAATTAATCTCAAATAGTGAGGACTATAATAAAATATAAACTTATTTTCTATTTTACATATTTATATAACATTTTACATACAACAATATAATATAGTATTCATATCAATTTGTTTTGAAAATGTTCAAGCCCTCCCTGAAATGGTCTATGGGAATTTTCTTCCTCATACACACAGAACAGTGCCCACTGGTCACTCTGTTTAGGGTCTGTTGCGTCTGAAGGCACATCTCCCAGAGCACAAAAAAATGGAAGCCAGGGTGAGCCCTTGTTTAGTAGCAGCAACTGTTTCTATGGAAGCCTACCAGAGAGCACCGCCTTACCCTTCCACCCTTCCATTCAGCGTCTATTCTGTTGTTCTGTATGTTATAAAAGACCACCAGCTACAGCCCAATCACAACAGGTAATGATAGCAAGAATAAAATTCATGTACAGGAAACAACTAAGACATGGATTCTTAGGAAAAGAAGGAGAAGGAGGAGAAAACAGAGTAAGAGAAGGAGAAAGAAAGGAGGAAGGGGGTGTGGTGAGAGGGGAGAAACACTAGACATTTCTGTCATAAAATCTGCCTTCATCAAGAGATGATACTAAGAAACGTACTTTCCACAGGTAATGCGTGGGGCCATGTTTCATTTCTGTGATTTTGTGTGTGACGAAAGGCTTCCAGCATCTTTAGTTCAAAGTCCAGCTTTGCTACTTAACTGTCTGTGGGACCTTGTGTCACTTCCTCAGTCACCTAGTTAGTAAGCTGGAAATAATAACTGTAATTACCTTACAAAGATATCGTGAGAGTTCAAGTATGCGTATAATGTTCCCAGCGCCTGGTAAGGGTTTACTAATTGGTAGATTATTACCAGTATTGTTATTTTTAAGCTGGCTAAATACCCAGCTCTTTTCTGGGTAAAAAAATGTTATAAAACATGAACTTAGATATTCAACTTAGAACTTCAGCTTACAAGATTCAAGATTCCCACTGAAACACGCGTGCACACACACACACACACACACACACAATGAATACCAGACTAAACTCCCTCCATTGTTTTGCTATGGAGTCATGATTGTGTGTGTGCGTGCATGGGGGGCGTGTTAACATTGTTTAATCTTCATTATCTCATTTTATTATTTAAAATAACATTCATTCCACTTAAGAGGCACTGTGATAGAGTGCATTAAAATTACCTGTAAAGTTTCTTCAAAATACCAATATCCAGGCCCTACCCAGATAAATCGAATCAGAATTTCTAGGGATGGGGCACCTGGGCAGCTCCGTCGGTTAAGCGTCTGACTCTTGATTTTTGTTCAGGTCATGATCTCGGTGTCCTGGGATCAAGCCCCATTTGGGTTCCACACTCAGCTGGGAGTCTGCTCAAGATTCTCTCTCTCCCTTTCCCTCTGCCCCTCCCCCCTCCCTAAAGAAATAAAATAAATCTTAAAAAAAAAAAAAAAGAATTTCTGGGGATGGATCCTGCATCTCAGTAGATCTTCCCAAGGTTGCTCCAGGGGGTTCTAAAAGGCAGCCAGAGTTAAGAAGTGGTATAGGGGAAAAGAGTGAACTCTTAGAAAGGATTTCTAGGTTTGAAGCTCACTTCTTTTATTCACTAGCAATATGGCTGCAATGAAGACATATAACCTCTCTGAGCCAGTTTCCCCTTCCATAAAATGGGAATGATGATTTGCACCTCACTTCTCAGAGTTGTGGGTTGCCGATGAGAGCAGTAAGACCCAAGCTTTGCTCCACAATTTGTTTTCGGGAGCCAGTTTTGAGCTTCACGTGAGGCAACTAGCTACTTTTAAACTCATAAATGAAGCATGACTATTTCCTATCCAGGTTACTTGTCCCACCCTGTGTAGGGAAGAAGAAAGAAGGAGGACGCATCCACCCACCCAACCAGTGGACTGTGAAAGATGTCACAGTTAGCGCACTCTCCCATCTCATACAAACACAGATTTCACTGCTACCCACTTCGTTTTCTTAGTATATGTGAAGTGATGTGGTTAAGATGAATGAGCACAGACCTATCCTAAAAGAAATGTAAAACATCACTTTTCACATTCTCTTAAATATTTAAGGAGCCCATGTTTTGTCCACCTTGCCCAAACCCTAAATTAACTGAATTCAAGGGCTATGTTTGATTAGTTTTTATCTGGCCCTTCTCCTGACTGCATTATTTAACCTATGAATCATGGTTGAAGGATTAGTCTGACAATATGAAATATAGAAAACAGGAATTTAACTGACATTAATTACCATGAATTTCTTCTGGTCTCTTTTTCACTAATCTAGGTATACTAACTGAATCATGCATTGGAGACATATATCTCTGTCAATTATCTTAATAAATAGCACTGAGACCCATGTGAGAAAATAAGTTACGCGTTTTGTTCAGCTGAACTTGTGGCTTGAAACAAACAGGGAAGTTTTAAAGTCATAATGCATCTGATTGAGAACTGGCTCCTTATGTCATTAACTCTTAGTCTTACTACTTTGTCACTAAATACAATGTGATCTTTACTGGGATTTTCATTGACTTGAGTGTTCAATACAGAAATGATAACTACGTGTTCTTGGGCATAAAGCTAACCTTCACCTCTAACATTACTCATCATCTTCTCTTAAGAGACACTACTTATGAGTTCCTTCGGTAAAGCGAAACCCCAGTTAGAGGATTCTGGGATTTTCTTATGCTAAGAGAAATGAAACACCTCTATGTATTAGTCTTATTGTAGAGACTAACTTATTTCCCAAAACAATATTCATCAGGAGAGAAGCGGTTATGTATTGTGGTGATGATTTGTAATACATGCAGATACTGAATCACTGTATTATACACCTGAAACTGACATAATGCTGTATGTCAGTCACATCTCAATAAGGAAAGGAACCAGTTAACTAGGTCAGTGTGTATCCACATGAGGGCCTACTATGGAGAAAGATGGAAATCTATTCGTAATAATATGAGATGTTCAATGCATGCTGTTAAACTGTGAAAGTTGTAGAACTCTGTATATAGTATGAATCTACTCGCGTTGTTTGAAGATTTTCTATGCTTACACATGCATACACAATTTCTAGAAAGATATAATGAATTATTAATGATGCTTATTTGTGGGGTGGAATGATGGGGTATTTTACTTTTCACTTTATATTCTCCTGTGTTGTCGAATTGTTTGTCATGAGCACACACTGCTTTTATAATTTAATAAAAAATTTAAAAAGACTCTTAGGCTTCTACTATGTAACTCGCCTCAATCATCTGCATATAACAATTGTGTTCGTGTCCTGTAGATTTCACTCAGATGCTCCACTCCTTGCCTGAATTCCTGTTTGATGGATTATGGTAGAAACAGAGAAAACAATCCCAGTTGATATGCTTCAGCATTTGTAGAAAGAGGCTATAAAATGCAAGTACACTGCAAAACAAAGCACCCCTGTTTTTGGAAGGTGATTACCATCCCATGTAATGGTAATGCCATTGCCATAGTAATCATCCTTTTACAGTACAGTGATAAGCTATGTACTCAACAGTAATCCTGATTTCTAGAAGTTGCAAGGTATTTTTCCATTCTCTTGAACAACTTAGTTGAAAGGAAGAGTATTTTAAATAAACACCTGCCAGAATTTTTTCATGTGTTAAAGTTGAAAACAGTTAAAATATTTTTATATTATTAGAGGTTAGATAAGCAAGTATTCCTAAAATGTCTAGGTGTTGTGTGCGTGTGCGTGTGCGTGTGTGTTCACTAATTAGATTGCCTTATTTTCATTTTTACTCCAAATTCCTTAGTCCCTAGAAAACAACACATAGGTTTGTTTACAAATGGAAAAAGTTTTCAAGAAAGAAAAACTTTCATTCCTGAATCAGGTACTAACATTTTGCCAAGAAACACAATATAACTGTCTTAGATTTGAGCAATAACATTCTTCTTTGCTCCCAGAAACCTTCTGAATAGTATTTCATGTGCCTTCACATTAGCAACATGAATACTACACTAAGAAATACACCTCAGTGCATAAAAGTTAACTCGGTTAACGAGAGCTTTGAAACAAACAAAAAAAAATGAATACAGCCAGTGATGCACTTTTCAAACCCTTGTAACACCATCTGCTGATATGAGCAGTGAGAAATCTTCAAATCTGGGGTTCTTACAACACAGCCAAATTTCCACAAAATCTCCTCTTTTCCCAAATTCTGACCTGGGGCGTTTCATCCTACAATCACTTCTGCCTCCCGTTCAACCAGCATCTTGTCAAATCTGGCTGCAAGATTAAGTTTCCCGATTCAGAATTCAATATTGTAACCCTAAGGATATAAGATCCAAGCTGGAACATTCTGTTTAAAAAAAAAATGGATAAAATTGTTTCAGCCCAGAGACCACAGTTTGCTCTGACCATAATGATGAATCATCAGGGCTGACACTAAGTGAAATGAGCTTGATGCTCTCGGCTTTATTCGCGCACGTTAAGCAGGGTTTTACATTTGTCCCGACTCTCAACCTTTTCTCCAAAAGGTTGAGAGAGCCTTGTTTTCTAGTATTATTTAAGGCTTACAAAATTAACTGGCTCTACGTGAAGCAGGTTTGGCCTGCCGGAGCCCAGGACCGTGTACCTGGCCCCATCCTCGCCCACGCTGGCATCCAATTTTGAAAGAATACAACTGACGATCTAAGAAATACCTACTTTTCTCCCCGCCCCCCCCACATACCTTCCATACCAATTAGGGTTTCTGATAGCCGTGCTCCTCTGTGGGCGATTTGCCTCTCACTCTCAACAATAAAGTATTACATTAAAAAAAAAAAATCCGTGCATGAATTCTGCACCGAAAATCAACCTCTCTGGAAATGGTGCACTTCGTTCTTAGTAAGAGGAGTTTGTCTGAGTTCTGATCAATGCGAAAAAACACCATTTAACAAGGATTTAATCTTTTTAAAGTAGATCTGTTTCTGTAAGGTTTCAGGTGCTAGACAGAGATGTTTTCTCCTTCAAATACTTTCTCATTAGCCCTGAAAAATCGGAGTTGTCAAATATGCAGAGACAACATCCAATTAACCACACGAAACACCTGTTTGCATAAGGCCGCCAGTCCCCAGCACCTAAACACCAGTCCAACTCTTGTAGGAAACGCCCAAGATCAAGTGTTCCTTAATTTCAAAATTCGTGTTTCATGGCACTAGCAACGTGAGCTTTTCCCTTTCTTTCTTTCTTTTTCTTTCTTTCTTTCTTTCTTTCTTTCTTTCTTTCTTTCTTTCTTCCCTTTTGGCTTTGTTTTAAAATTGCATTTGTCTTGTCCTAAAGTAATTGTCTCACTGCTTATTTCTGTGGTCTGAAATCACTAGGTGAGATGAAATCAGCTTACAAAATAACTTCACAAATAAATACTAACTACGGAATCCGGCTTGTGGGTGAGTTTCCTGCTACGCGTCTGCTTTGTTTTGCTTCGGGTCTTGCCTCTCTCTAGAGTGCCCTTTGCTGCCTGGGCAGCCCACAAGGATTCCCTTTTCACTTATTACTCATCAAACCGACTCTGGATTACAGTGGGGAAGAGACGAAAAGCTAAGGGCAGAAATGACAGTGAAGGAAGAGAGCAAAATACCAGAGCGATGCGTTTGAGTTACTATTTCCTTTTCCTTCACTCAAGGTGGGGACATATTTATTTACATCTCTGACCTTAGGAGGTGGGAGCTGGAAATTGTATGGGCGTCTCTTCCCGGTGAAATAAACCAGCCCCTGCATGGGGGTGGGGGGGGATTGAAAAATAGGTGAAATTTAGAATATTCTATGGATCTTCAATTTTTTTTTCTTGTTCTTCTGGGTAGAAAAAAATGTAGCTGAAGGGAATAGGGCTGCAGTTCACCCTGAATCAGTACGAAGTATCAACAGCTAATCTCAGTCTTTAAAAGAAAGAGTCCTTCCTATCAAGGGGGTTTTAAAGCTAGTGATAAAACAAAAGGCTATTTTCTGCAACCAACTAACTTAAAAAATACCTGTTTTAAACCCTCGAGACTTGCCATTAATATAAATAATCAGAAATGTTTTCAATTATTTTGCTCTTCCTTACATGCAGTGGTTTTATATTTAGAAGTGGTAGGCCTGAAATAATAATATGGTCATTTATAGCTTTATAGGTACAGTAAAGCAAATAACAAACAGAGGGCGAACCAGGAAGGAATTCATCAGATAAAAATTAGGCAGTTTTCGCCATCATTGGCTCCCATTGTGGAATTGGGAAGAACAAGAAAATATTAGGAAAAAAAATGAATTGTAGTGAAATGGAATGACGGCTTCTCAGAGGTCCTTCTTCAACCTAAGGTTCAGAAGAATGTGTAAAAAGCACCACTGGTACAATTTTTGATTATAATTTTGGTCCAGCTCAAGACAGCATGGCTCAACAGAGCATTGACATGTGATCATGGGCTTTGGTAATTTACTTTCCTGGACATGTTTCACCAACCCCAGTCTCCTCAAAAAAAGAAGGAAGGAGGGAGAAAGCAAAGGAAGAATATAAATGAAGGTGTGAAATTATAGTGAGAACAGCTACTATCTCCCAGGTAAAAGTTTGGTCCCAAAATACAAATGAATTTCAACGTCACATCATTTAAATTTTCTGTTAGCTTTCAAAATAATGGCCAATCTTCACCTTGTTGCCTATTTTTCCTCAGGTCTTATCCTTTGATATTTGCATTTTATTTCACAACCTTACTTTTTACTCAATCAAGTGTTAGAAAAATGGAACAGCTTACGTGATATCGCAATGCAAAGGAAGGTGGAGTGTCTGAATATTTGCAGACATGCTATTAAATTCGAATGTTGGCAAACCATAAAGACGAAAACAGAAAGATGCTTTCAACTGGTGGGGAAAATGCAGTTTACATGGCAAAGTGACTGTCAGCCGAGGGATACCTTCTTTCACACACTTTCCGAACAAGTACTACAGATTTGATACACAGGAAACATACTACATTCAAATTTTCTTTCAGTGTTCCAGCAACCCCTCTTCATATTCTAGAGATGTGAATCCAAAAGCCTTAAATTCTTAACCACGGAAATCCATACTCAGATAGAGAGAGTTTCATTCAGTGATCTTAGAAATAGAAAAGAAAGTGTGGTTTCGAGACCAGCTTTCCTGTGCTGGTTGAGTATTATTACCAACATTATCATATTGAGACATTGTTACTTTAATGAACACAATTGGCTTTACAACTTAAACACTGCTCAGGTAACACCCTGAACTTCACTCTGAAATATTTTAAAGGTAATAAAAATTGAGTCCATCCAAAGAATATAAAAAGCTTACGCCAACTCTCCTCTAAGTCTAAGTGGAGTATTGACTCAACTGGAAATACGCAGTGCTGAGTCAATTCCTTACAAAACGGAAACTAGCACCATTTTGTATTCAGAAAGAATAATCCTTAATTAATTTCTATTTTTCTAGTATACTCTTCACCTGTAATACCCTGAAAAACAGCATTCTCCATTAAATCCAAACAACAATTTCAGAGCCCTCGAGTATATGAATTCGTTGAAATGATATGTTGGTGTAAGGAAAGGGCCTTCATACCTCCAAAAATGTTTTTAGAGCACATGTGAGTTACGCTTGGCGTGGGTGAAACAGAGTTAGGTTAGCCCTCAAGTTTAACGTTTATATAAAGGGCACGAAAATCAGTCAAAATGGACTGAGGACGACAAGCAAGTGTGTTATCTACACACCAGCGGGGTCCCCTCGCCCTGGACCACCCCCATTTCACATCAGCCTGCGTATGTACTGGTTAAACCCATTGTCCTTAGAGCCATGCTAAATACTTTTGGGAATAAGAAGGATATAAATAAACCCACATACACAATTGATTTACTATCAGAACAACGAAATAGTTTTGTGTTTTTAAAATCTTCATATGAGAAAACCCGCACTGAGATCCTGTTGAGTCAAACGCACCAAGTTATTGCACTTAGACTCTGAGCCATCAACCCGCACACTTGAGCCCTGTCTCAACGACACTCCCCTTCTAACGTGCCACTTTTAAACACTTTACGTTGTCTACATTTACCTTGGGGAAAAAAAAAAAGATTTTACTGATCAGGAAAATTGCAAAAGCTTTTTGAATGCGCTTCCAATCCTACTAAACATGGTTTCTCCACTCTTCCACGGATCCCTTCACCATGTCCACTGGACATGGACCCGTGAGCACTTTTACCCAGCTGTGTCTGTCCCATTCCTAGCAAACTCTTAGATATCCTTGATACATATTTTTTATCTAATTTGCCTCATCTGTTGTTTTTATTAACAACTAATTTAATATCCTCTATTCTGTAATATCTGCAGAAGCCAGTTTAAGGAAGCGTGCAGCCAGCCCAGACCCTCAGGCCTGCGCATCAAGATGGCAGGCTGGCCAAGGGTCCTCTGGGGACAACAGTGCCAGAAGGAGGATTGGACACGGAGACCCGTCTGCATGAGATGAGGAAAAAACAACAACAACAACAACAACCAGGAGGTCCGTAATACTGATGAACTAATCTGTCACTCACAAGCTCAGGTCTACAAAAAAGAAAAAATGCAGTAAACATTTAATGACCATGACAGGTGGAAATGTGAGTCTTCATTTTTAAATGGTATTCAAACCCATGGCTCAGAACCTGCTTAAATGTTTAGTTGGAGTCGATTTGAAAAATCATCAGAAGACAACAATCCACCCTCTAGTTCACGGGTTTAGGAAGCGTGCTACAGAGAGCTATCAAAAATCCAGTTGATTTCCAAGCACTATATGAATGAACCAAGTTTCTTGATCTCTATGTCCTAGGCAGGGAGTTTGTTCTTAAGTACTAGACTGCTTAATTGCTTGCTCGGGGGAGAGAAAATCCTGGGGGAAAGACATTTATGAGCAATATCTGCTCCATGGAGCCAGGACTCTCTCGAGCTGGATCATGTCCAGCTATACAGAAAAGTCCACTCTTCCCCTCCAGTGGAAGCAACTGGATATTTGATCCTAGAGATGAATGAAAAACCAAAAGATCGTATTTCATGGGAATCTTTCAGTATTCTGAATGGAAAATATCATTGAAAATGGGTTATCTGCGCCTCTAACCCAAATCCACTTAGGAACTGAACTAAGAACTGGGAAAAAAAAAAAAAAAAAGGACAGAAATAATTAGCATTCCAATATGTATTTGAGGAGGAATGCAAACTAACATTTGCATGATCCAATGGGACTGTTCACACCTGCTGAGTAAGGTATAAGATGATTCTGAGATCAACAGCTGAAAAAAAAAACCACTTATTTTTTATTATGATTGACTAACACGCAGTAAAGATTATTGTTACATTCTCGTCATTGCTAGAAGTGGTCATTTGGGTAAATATTTTTATCTGTGCTATAACAATTAAAATGAAATCATTTCAAATATCTATGCCACCTTCTTTTTTCATCTATAGATAGGGGCTCAATTTAGGTTTTTTGACTTTTAGGATATGCAGATGGGGCAGTATGCCATTTTTCTTTCCTTTTGCATACTAGTGTTTCAGTTTCAGAAGAAGTAAGCATTGTAGTTTGTACATTTTTAATACAATTTGTATAACCTTCAGAACAACTGCTTTTATAATAACCAGCTTGACAAAAGTATCTGAGGTGTTTTTTTAAGCAAATCATTTATGAGAAATGAAATCTTCAGAAAACATGTGGCTACTTTGCTATAACTATTTAGAAAGCATTTGTGACAAGTCATTAGCATGCATACATCCTGGACATACTGAATCTCTAAAAATTAGAGTACATACAAAACACCAAATTATATAATAATAACAACCAATTTTAACTCCTAACAGATTAGAAGTTTAAATCTGGTATCTGTGAAATGTATACCAATTTCCTTTTTTAAAGTACATAGTTGAACCTTTTAAAAGTATATACCTTTGCAATGATTTCCAATAAACAATATTAATGAACAAATTAGAAATACCTCTCCTGTCTTTTTTTTTTTTAACCATGTTTCTTTTCCCAACTAAGGGAAATATGCATGAAAGGAAGCCCTATTTTGGGGGGGGTTGTACTGAAATACAGTAATTTTGCACAGCATGATGACCATTCTATGACATACGGGTGACAGAACGTGTTTGCAACCTGAGAAAAGTTTTATTAAACAGGACAAAACTGTTATCAGGAGCTCGAGTTTTATTTACCCATGAAAAGGTCATCTTTCTTAACAGCTTATTTATTTAATCCTACCTGCCACGATTATATGTGATTAAATTGATAAATGTGATTAAATTTGATATACTTACTTGCTCATCAGTAAACACACTGAAGTGAGTATTAACAGTATATAAAATCACTCTTTACATATTTTCTTCTGCCAAATGTAAGCCCAGAGACTTCACTTTATATCTGTCTGTATAACAAAACCCAACTTCGAAGTTTTTAAAAAATATTGTTCCACCGAAGCAGATATCTACTGCTTTTAAAATAGTGTGAGCCTGTGGAAACATGGTATTATGTATCTGACATTTCCCATCTAAAAATACATTATGAAGCATGCTGGTATTAATAAACCATGTGCCTTCAGAACCCGAAAGTACTTTGCTATAATTTGGTTGAAAACAGAGTAAAATGGTATATTTTCCACCATGCTATTAACATACAGCCAACAAATTTCACATCATCACCTTGGCAGTTGGTCTTGATTGGAAAGTGTGCAAAAAAAAAAAAAAAACTTTTAGGAGTTTATCAATATTCGTAACCACATTCAGACTGATGAGTTAACAGTTCATAAGCAAGCCTGGATAACTTAGAAAAAATTGGATCAAAAATACATTACCAGAAGCAGAAAAGAAAGAAAGAAACCACATATATTCTCATTTTCCTCACCCCACCCCCATCATAGAAAAATCACCCTTCCTTTGCAGCAGGGGACTATCATCCTTTTCACCTCCTCAGTTATTGGAAGGCAAATGAAAATACAACGATCCCTTCCTCTCCTGATTGAGCTCCCCGACGCAAACATTTAAGCACAAAGTACCGATTTCACAGAAAGCACCGAACGGAAAAATCAAGACTCACTGACCCATTTGGAAGACAAAGACGACAGAACAGCAAAGCTCTAAAAATCAGCTTGTGAGGCCTCAGAGAGAGATTCTTGTGGCATTTCATCACAGCAGCCCCAGACCAGTTCACCTCCCTGGATCCAGGGAGGAGGAACTAAATAGAGCTGTTTATTAAAGCTCTGGTGCTGGATTGCATTAGGAAGCCGAGCAGACCACCTGGACCTTTCAGAGTGCGGCAGTGTTTAATTTGCTGCGTGCCCCTCTGCAGAGCCAAGACCACTACTACATTTACCAGGCTCAATCACACATTATCTGGGTTAGAAGTAAAGGCACGTGTATTGCTATATTTCCATTTTCCAAACGGAGAGGGAGAGGGAGACAGAGAGAGCATACAGCCCAAATAAAAATATGGAACACAACAATTTTAACTACTACCTAGGAAACATAGCACTTTATTCTCTCCTCACACTTTCTTCCAGAGCTCACCATCTCGACAGAAAATAAATTCTGAAACATAGATTTTTTTTTTTAAACATCCAGGCCCAATTATAAATTAGATCTGTCCTTGGATTTTTTTTTTCCTGTTGTTGTTTTAATTTTTGTGGTGAAGCCTCGCGTGGAAGTTTGAGGCTGAGGTTCCCTGGCTAGATTTACTGGGTGCCTTTTGCCTCTCGCACTTTCAGCCCTACGCTGGCAGGTCGCTGGAGATACAGATAGAAAGATGGTACTGTAAATATGAATTATGTGAATCATATGGTGAGACCCTTGTGGAAAAAAAGGGGAGTTGAGAAATGGCTGACTCCATACCTGACCAATTACAGCTTGCATGGTCCCCGTATCCTGCTGGGCTGAGAGATCGCAATCCATCATATGTTGTCTTTGAAAAGGAGAATGGGGGTTTCTGGCATGCATCTGTCAATCAACTTCTGCACTCACAACCATCACCAAAAGCAAGGGGAAAAAAAGTCAAGCTGCTCCACCAAATAGGATGAAACTGTCATGTGACCTCCGGCAGACACGCACACACACATTCACTACCTCCATAGAGCGTAAGAATTTTCTGTAGATATGAAATGACATTGACAAATATCCAATACCAAGTAAATAAAGTGAGACAAACAGCTATTCACCAAAGACAAAACATTGGCTGTAATCTTCCGCTAAAGGTTTAACAAACCTCTGAGGATCTTTTTTTTAATGCTCTAGAAACCTGTGTTTAAAACAAAAACCAAAACAAGATTAACTATTTCCTGTGATAATTGAGGCTTTGATTTCTATGCCACCACGTAAATTCTCTTCAATTATAAGTCATCACCCTACTTCTGCGAAGCTGTCCCTAATGATTTTATTTTCAGATTCTCTAAATGACCTTTGGACAAGATGCAGTAATCTTTGCAGTTTTATATAACGTCACCTTCACAGAAAAGCTGGAAATGTTAACCGTCACATAACACAGATACCCTGATATTTGTTGATCGGAAGTGGGTATATACAATCATTTGTGTAAACTGTGATGACCACGCAAATATAAAATATTCAAAGCGTGTAAATAGTAGCCACTAAACTTTTCATTTTCTAAAAGGTTAGGAAATGATTTACTTGCTGCTCAGCTAAACTGATGTAAGGTGATGACCAAGATTTCAACTTTTTTTTCATTTAATTTAAGCTATTTGATCCCACACACTTGAGGATAGATTGTTGGTGGATTATGGGTCAGCTATTATAAGGGTGACATGAATATCACTATGAGCTTTTTTAACCCTTTCAGGATTGAGCTCACAACCTGATTTCCTACCCAACCTGACAGACATTGCCAAGTTGCCCTTTGGAACGCAAAGCCACGAATAGTAACTATTAGTTTGGTGGCTTTGCGAAGTTATTAACGTTTGCCTGTGTCCGCTTTTTAAACTTAAGTTCATCGGTTGGCATACTCTTCCCGACCTGTCAAAAAAATTTTCCAGGAAAACTTTGTGGCATTAAAATGGGGGCGCTTTTCCAAGGTTCAAAACTAACGTCAAGCTTGAGAGGTAGAGGTTTTGAGGAACGTTTAATACAGACTAGATACCATACGTGTATTGTAGCATTGTATTATGTCATCGCTCAAAAATTAATTAAAAGGAACTTCAAGTAAGAAAAACGTTTTTTCCCCAACATTCCTAAAGGCAGTTTTAGGAGGAAAGAACGCAGGGTTGAAGTCTCATAGACTTCTCATTAAGAGTTGCCCCATAAAATAGACACACACACACACACACACACACACACACACACACACGTCGGATCCCCAAACAAAACGAAGCCGTGCACCAACGGGGTAACCCTCCTGGGACCTGACGACTAGAAAGGTCCTCCTAACGTGATTAAAATGCACAGCTCGTGCGGAAACCCGGTCGGTCCGTGCTCCTGGAGGCACAGCCTACCCGGGGGTTTCTGCGGCCGCCCCGGGGCCGGGGAGGCGAGGCAGGGGCCGCCGAGCCGGGACAGCCGGGGCCCCGGCAGCCGTGGGCAGCGGCGAGGGCCGGGCCAAACTTGCTCGAAGCCTGTGGACTCGCTGGGGGGGCGGGGGACGATGCTATCGCTGCTGGCGTGGCCTCCCGGGACCCCGCGCGGGCGCACCCCGGAGAGACGCGGAGAGCGGCGGGACCAGGGAAAGTTGGGAGGAGGGGCGCGCCGAGCGGCCTGCACCGCGCTTGCGACCTCTCGCGCCCCTGCGGCGCCGCCCTCCGGGAGCCCCGCACCCGCCGCCCGTGCCCACGCGGGAGCCCAGCCTGGGGCTGAGCCGCGGCCCCGCAGCCTCGGGAGCGCCGCCAGGGGTCGGCTGCACGCTTCACCTCCCGCAGAGATCTTGGCTTCCTGGGCGCCTCCCCGGGGAGGGTCATGCAGGGGGCAGATTGCAGGCTGAGGCCGAAGACCCCGGGAAGCTTCGCCCTCCAAATTATGGTGCTCCGGGTCGGCAAAGGGACAACTGTTTGCCCGCACGCAGGTTATTTACATGACCATCTGGCCTGTGTTAATTACGGTCATTAGCTAGTCCACACGGCTGGAGACCCGAGCCAGGCACGATGTCAGACACTTGACATTACATTAGCTCACTAAATCCTCCTAACAACTCAGTAAGGCAGGTACAGTTATTCCCATTTTAAGGACGAGACACACAGGAAGATAACTGCTCCAGATGAACGGGACCATGATTTGAACTTGCTCTGAATCCGAGGATGGAACTTTTCATAAGAAACTCGGGAGTCAGGTAAGCTTCAGAGTAACGGCTACCATATATAAAGTACAGACTCATTCAACAAATATTTATGGAGACTATACTACCTGCTAGATGCTGTATGAAACATTGGAGGTACTGCAATACTGACGTAGTTCCTCAGGGGTCTTATATTGGAGTAGTTTGGACTGGTATTTGTGGAATAATCACAGAAATGTAAAATGTTAAACCGTTCTTAAAGCCATGGAGGAAAGAAAAAGAGTAACCTGAGAACCGACATCAAAGGAATTGACCTAGCGTTGGGTGTGTACGTGAGCGAAGGCAAATTAGCAAAACTTGCCCAAGCAATTGACTTGAAATAAACTAGAATTGGAAAATGATAGGAGTAAAGGGGGAAAGGGTTGTGGGGGATAAACGTTCTCCACAAAAGGAATGTGCAAAAGGTGGGGGAGATGTATGGCTACTTGGAGGAGCTCAAAGAAAGCACAGAGGTCAAGGCTGGAGGCAAAGACCAGAGCGCACCCTGCCTCTTAGATTGTATGGAAGATTCTTTACCTTAGCTAGGAACACTGTGAAGCCTCAGAATAAGCATGTAGTCTCACCCTTAAATTTTTTAAAAACATTTTATTTATTTGAGAGAGAGAGAGAGAGAGGGCCCATGAGCAGGGGGGAAGGGCAGAGAGAGAAGCGGACTCCCTGCTGAGCAGGGAGCCCCATGGCGGGGGAGGGGCTCCTGAGATCGTGACCTAAGCCAAAGGCAGACGCTTAACCCACTGAACCACTCAGACGCCCCTCACACTTAAATTTTTGAAAGATGTCTCTGGCTATATGGTGAAAAGTTAGGAGTGTGCGTTGGGGGGGGTGGGTAATCAAAGTGAATTTGGTGAGCACATCTAGCTATGGGGGGGGGGTGCCGGTGGTGCAGGAAACAGGTTCAAGATAAGAGGTATCACTCACAGAGCCTGGTGGCTGGTTGACTGGGGAACTTGAAGGAGACGGAGGTGTCTTTCTGGTTTGCACAAGAACGCAGCTAGTGATGCCACTCGCTGAGCTAGGGGATAGGAGGAAGACCAGGTTGAGGAAGGCCAATAGGAATCATCATTTTGGTTTGAGACTTATTTTCACTGCAATCCTCAGAGTAAGAATGATGATCCCCCCTTTTTTGGACAAAAAAATCTAGGAGTCTAAGAGGTAAAACAACTTGCCCATGACGAGAGAGTAGCCAGGAAGGTTCCTCTGAGGGAAAATCAAGGCTCTTGACCCTTGCATTAGACTGCTTTGAAATGAGTTGGTGGTTCTGGGGTTTTCCAGTTGACTAAAATCTTCTTACCAGGAAACCTAGGTAAAATGGATGACCAGAAGCATTCTCCTAGAACCAGTCCTCATAATGAAAAGTCTTCAGATGGCATGAATTAAGGCATCTCCTCCAGCGTGAAAGTTTGGCCTGGACCCTAAGCCCCTGTCCTTAAAATAAACTAGAGGGACTGGTTTCTGGGTCTAGCATGGCAAGGGCAAGAAGGATGTACAGATAGAAACACAAAGGTAGTTTTGAATTACCCAGCTAACAGCTGATATATGTATTGTGAGTAAGATCTCCTGACAGGCTTTCCGGGTAATACAGAGACTTGAACAAGACCCATTTCCTGACATTCAAAGGTTCATAATCTAGCAGGAAACACAGACACATATAAATGGCATATTCGGCATAGATTGCTTTTAAAAAATAAACCGAATGCATGAAAGATTTATCTGAAAGGATTGTTCGATTTTCTCTGGTGAAAGATTATTTTTAGGTACCATGATATATAGGCTTGGGTTCGGATCCTCTTTATCCCTTACCTCTGACTAGGTGTAGCCTCGGGAAACTGGCAACTTCTTTGAGTCCTGAGTTTCTCATCTTTTTTTTTTTTTTTTAAGATTTTATTGATTTATTTGAAAGGGACAGAGAGAGCAAGCAAGAGCACAAGAGCAGGGGGAGGGAGAAGCCGACTTGCCACTGAGCAGGGAACCCGATGCAGGACTCAATCCCAGGACGCTGGGATCATGACCTAAGCTCAGGGCAGCTGCCTAACCAACTCAGCCATCCAGGCGCCCCGAGTTTCTCATCTTCTAACTCCTCAATGGTGCTGTCAGAATTTGGGGAGGTGGGGTGCCTGGGTGGCTCGGTTGTTAAGCATCTGCCTTCGGCTCAGGGCGTGATCCCGGCGTTCTGGGATCGAGCCCCACATCGGGCTCTTCCGCTATGAGCCTGCTTCACCCTCTCCCACTCCCCCTGCTTGTGTTCCCTCTCCTGCTGGCTGTCTCTCTCTCTCTGTCAAATAAATAAATAAAATCTTTAAAAAAAAAAAAAAGAATTTGGGGAGATACATTTTGTAAGAGCTATTGAGTTATACTTTGTAAGTTCCCCAGGAAATGTTAATTATTTTCCCATATGGGAGGACTCTAGAGGGCCAGGAAAGATGAATTCTGCTAGGGAATGGAGAAAGATGAGTGTAAGGATTTTGACTGTGATATAAACAAAGAGAATCTTCTATTTAGGGCAAAGGAAATAACATCACAAAAGCTCCTGTTTCTCCATCAGTGTGGGTGGCAGCCACGTCTAAGGTTAGAGCAATGAAAAACCAATGGAGAAGGGAAAGAAGTGTTTCTACTAATTTTTACTCCTACTTGCATAATAGAATCTAGCAAGGAAAATTGATGAAGTGAAATATTAGCCCTTCCCATCACCAAATTTCCACAAAATGGTGCTTTTCCCAACCCTTCAAGGCTCTCTCCTTGCCTCACAGCTTAGACACACCTGCCCTTTCTCAACAGCTGATGATTTTGAATTTAAGAAGCAACAGGTCATCACAAATCAGACCAAGCCCCCAGCTTCTCAGTATAGAATGCCCTTAATTTCTTAACCATCAAACAGCAAAGGATCCTGAGAGACCAATGCTACGCAGGGAACCAAGAGACAGCGGAGATGTTGGTCATCTCTGTCATTCAAGAAATCCTTGGCAATGCTTAAGGTGAGAAGAGATGTAGCTGAGTGCCACGTCATGGCCCCAAGAACCAAAAGGACAGAAGGTTCCACAAAAGTCACCAAGAGGAGTTGACTCCAATTGGACTTCATACATTTCCACTCATGCTATCACAACACATGGGGTTACTTCAATTCTATACTCCTGTTCTTTTTCTCTGTTAAAATCTGTTCTTTCTCGTGGTATATTGTTCATTCCTTTGTTCCAGTTTTATTTTCTCATTTCTCTACTACTCTTTGCTTTTCATTCTTCTGCTCGCTGGTCTGGAAAAGATGATTCTCACCCTTCCTCCAGCTCGTTTGTTTATATTTTACCCCAGATCTTCCACCCCCCCCCCATTCTTCTTACATGTCCTCAAGGCTTCAGCCTTCTTCCTAAAATATGAATCATGGCAGAGCGTTCTCTAGAGTATGCCCACCACGTGGCTGTCACATGACTTCAAGGCTGATGTAGGAACGGAATGGACAGGTGGACAGGAGACAGTACAGGGGGCATAGAATACAGTCAAGTCTTCTCGGTGGCTCTGCTTCTTACAGTCTTCAATTTGCAACTGTTCCACATGTCTCCTGCCCTCTCTCTTCGTGGTCTTTTTTTTTTTCCCCTGGGATTTCACTGGGTGCTATTCGTTTCTGGAATGATCCGTTGCTTTCTCTCTTCCCACTGCCCTCAATCCCACATTTTTGCCTATACTTTCAAGTTTTGTAGATCATTTCTCTGGAACGGTCTTTTCAACTGCCATCAGTTAGTTTCCTTAAGCAACAGGAGACAGATTTTACCTCCAACGGCCCTTGAGCAGCTATAACTAATCTGTACCGTGGGATATTTTGTTGTTGTTACTTTCGTATTTCCAGGGAAATTGAGCACAGGAAAAGGACCCAAAGCAGAATGATTATTTTTAAAGGAGAAGAGTGGGAGGAGGCACACTGTGACCCAGGACTACAGATTTAGGAGCGGCTTGGCAGTGCTGAGCCAGGTGCTCTTGACCTTCAGGACCTGTTATGTAGTATTTATCTACCACATGAATTGGGAGTGCTGCTTTTCCCCTGAGACACAGCAACACGGTTTTACCTTTCAAATGACTAGCTGAGAGTCCAAGAGCCTGTTGACTCCGGGCAAGGACAGCCTGTGAACATACTAATGCATGATCACACCTCAGACTTCGTCATCTTTTCTACCAGGAGACCACATCCTGGCTGCAAACAGAAAAAGCCGGCGCGAGTAGCCCATTGTCCCTTAATTTCCATTTGCCCCTTTCATGAAGTGCTTTGGTTACAGTTAGGCATTTTGTTCTTCCAGGATATATTTTTTCTGCCTGCACATCCTTGGAAAAAGGCTTTGAAATGCTCCTGGGTTTGACTGTATGGTCCGCAGTGTTGACGCCTGAGCCCAAATGCTAACACGTAACTTCTCATGAAAACTCTCCACGGCGGTACAGACGCAGCGTCTCTCCTTACAGTACGCCAGGGAGACTTTTTCCTCTTTATTTCATGGCTATAGCTCCACATGCCTGAAAAAGCTAAATACCACTGTCTTTTTATTCCTCATCTCAATAGGTTGACAGCACTTTGACCTAAACGTGTGCCTGTCTTTTAAAGACTAGCGTTTCTGAATGAGTGGCTGCATGCTGCCAGGTGCTCTTAATGAAGAGAACTTCGCAACTCACAGCTCTAACTTTGGAACATTAATTTCTATCCTGGGTTTTTTTTTTTTTTCCTCTGTCATCATCATTAACATCAATAATCGTAACCATAAGAACAGGAAATATAGGAGTGGTTCTCAAGGTACAGTGTAACTGAGGACTCCCGAAGGTTCCTGAGGCCCCTTGAGAAGGTCCACGAGGTCAGAGCGTGTTCAAAATAATGGTAAAATGAGATTTTCCTTTCCATTCCCAGTTTCTGAGGAGAGTACAACAGACTTTCCCGAAGCTTCCTGATGTGTGATTTCGGAGCAGATTGAGTGCAGAAGCAGGTATGGTTCCAAGCATCTTCTAGTAAGCCAGACACTACCCAGATTTGCAAAAATGTAAAACACTGTCACTTTTCTTAACTCGTTATTTTGTTTGGGGAAAAATATGGTTATCTTTCATTTAAAAATTATGTTATTATATAACTACTTTAAATGACTTCATAAATATTATTAAAAGCTCCTGGGTTTTTATTTCTAATGTAGTAAATATTGATAGATTCAACCCACAACACAGAAGCATTTTGGGGTGCTAAATAATTTTATAATAGTGTAAAGAGATCCTAAGACCAAAAAGTTTGAGAAATGCAGACATACTAGAGTATTAACTATATGCCACATACTATCGTAAGCACTTCACACACACACAGACACACTATATATATATATGCACACACACATATATACACACATTTATATATATAAACACGTTTCATTTCAGATAATTTTTTATCTTGATTTTACAAATGAGGACACTGATTGCAGTATTTTGACTTTTATGAATGCTAAGTTTCTTAGCGATGAACCCACCCAAAACAATACTTTTATATATGGGTAAACTGAGATATGCAATACCTCTTGGACGGGAGTGTTGTAAAAATCATTAAAGTAGAGTCTTTAAAAGCTTTACACCAAATCGAATGTGTGACCAGTATCAAACCTACGTTCAGTAATTCAGGAGTGTCCCTAGTGCTATTGACCTTGGCAAAGCAGAGCCCAAAGGAGCAACTGTCTGGTTCCTCTCACGTTTCCACCACTAGCGCCTTTACGGGATTGTGCCTGAGCAAAGGGGTTGGGCTTGCAATACCCTTTCCAGTTACAACATTTTGTATCTGTCAAATCCCCAGTCAGATAGACAAATCCACACAGAACATAAAAAATACGATCTATGATTCTGAAACATCCATTTGATTATAAAATTATAGTTGAAGTACTAGGACCAAAAAAAAAGAAAAGATGACACTCACGAAACAACCTGATGTGTATAATAATTGCATAATCACCTAGCCACACTATTCCAAATTCTAAAAGGATTACCCTTTTAGGGAGGGAATTTTATTTCTCCAGGAAAATATTTGATGAACTGCTTAGCCAGGAATGTCTAAGGGCAAGGTGGGAGAAGACAAGGTAACAAAGAGCTAAATAAAATTAAATTATAGGTCAAGAAGAACAGAAAGGAAGAGCAAGGAGCTTGAGAACCTGGGAGTGGGTGAGAAATTCCCCACCATACCCCACGAGGTGAATCAGAGAGACTCTTACGAGCAAGAATAGCTAACGTTCAATATTTTTTTAATATGTTGTTGCCACTGCCGGTTTTCCCGCACTCTGTATGCTCTGATTCCCAAACCTGCAGCAAACTCTGCTACACACACAAACCCTTGTGTGAGAGATATTTTTTTCGGGAGAAGGAAGAGCTTAATGCCACATCTGAGTCAGGCACAAGCAGACAGAAGAGCCATGGGACGTGAGTTGTCATGAGTTCACGCAGAGCTTGAATGAGTGACAGCAGGTAAACTACGATCTGTTATCATGCAAGAAATGCAAAACTAGACGCTGGCTTTCTTGAATAACAAAGGGAATTTGCTGGCTCACCAAACTGGAAAGTACAGAAGTGGGTAAGCTGCAGGTCTGGCTTGATCCACGGTTTATAGGTGTCAGTAGAGCTTCGTCTCTCCATGAGTCTCTCGACTCCGTTCCAACCTGAGCATCCCTTTGGCTCAGACGGCTTCCCCTCAGGATAACAACGGCTCTAACTACTTCAGCCCTCATACCACACCATTAGCCACATCTTCTGGAAGAGGGGAGAGGCCTTTTGTTTCAGATATCCAAACCAAAGTCCAGAGGTTTTCTCTGATTAGACCAAACTCGGTTACACACCCTGCTCTTGGTGGCAGAACACACTGGATGGCTTCACCCAGGAGGTATGACCACTGTGGGGGATCTTCTGCTGGAGACAGAATCAGGAGCCCTGAACATGTGTGAATCTACAAACAGCAATCAGGAGTTGTAGGAAAAGGAGAATGAATGCTGGGTGGAAAGAGGGGCAATAAAAAAAAGTCTACTATAACAACCCCTGAGAATTCACTGCTGTTCCATGACTCCCTGAGCAACGCATAAGGGAGGTTTGCATCAATTTTATCTACATGTCAAAGGACAGGCTGACTTCAGCTGGCCTGATGGTTCTATGGAGTTTCATTTATTTATTTTTTTAAAGATTCATTTATGTGTTTGAGAGAAAGAGAGCGTGCACATGCGTGTAGGCATGTAACAGGAGGGGCAGAGGGGAAGGGAGAGAGAGAATCCATGGTGAGAGCAGAGCTGGACCTGGGGCCCAACCCCAGGACCCTGAGATCACGTCCTGAGCCGAAATCAAGAGCTGGCCACTTAACCGATTGAGCCCCCCAGGTGCCCTAGTTGTACAGAGTTTTAAAAGACAGCGTTCATAAATGCCTGTTCCAGTGCCTGGAATAATGGGACATTCTTACACATCGTTATTCCCTCTTCACTTTCTTTCTTTCCTCACTCAGGATATAATGCATATGACTTGGAGTTTAAGGGACGGTGTTGGTTTTTGGAAACACTGTTCCTAAATGAGAAAGAACACTTGTAAGTTATAAAACAACATACAAAGAACGAGTGGTCATCTTGGCACAGAGAAGAACGGAGGTAGTGTGCAGATACTTGTAATTACACATTCAGAATACAGAAATTTGAGGACATAAATAGAAATAGAAATGAGAAGCGCATCCATAAAACCCTGCAAAGTGCTTGTTTTGTTTCACGCATCACATTAGTGGATGAATTCACATTTGCAGATGCTGTTGGTGGGGACACTCAGGAGCCAGCAATGGTGGGATTTACCAGAAGAAAGAATGCGGAAAGCAAGAGAGAGTCCAATGAAAAGTAGCCTTTGACTGGGCCCAGGGTGAAGAGGAAAGTTCATCTGACAATAAGATGAGAATGTAGCTTAAAACACAAAAAAAGCACACTTAAAAGAACAGATTATTCTAAAGACAAAAAAAACAAAATGATAAATCTTGTTAAATACCCATCATACTGGCAGTCTTCTTGAGGTGTTTCTAGAAGAAGCTGCCAAGCCCAAATAGTCAAAAAAGTAGCATTTTAATCTACTTTAATCTGTACTGTTTACTCACCAGTAGATGACCCTTCCAGTACTTTAACCCTTGAGCTGCTCATCCACAGAGTTCTTGTCCCCACCCCATGTCAGCCACCTGCTCCGCGTCATACCCAGAGCCCACCAACAACTGCACACCTCCAGTCTCAATTCCACTTACCCCAGTCACGTGCCATGCTCCATGGATTTTGAACTCACCTCAGTTCTATCATTTCTTCGACCCCACTGGGACCCAAAGCCACTGACCTTTATTATCCTTGATGTCATTCCCTCCTTAAGAAGCTTAAATTTCATGGTTCATAATTACAATCATTTTCTTGTTGGAAGGAAAGGATTACCAGCTTGTTCTGTGAGTGTCCCTCTAGCCTCACGGACAGAGAATTTGACCAGTGGTTGAGTTCACTTGCAACTTTAACGCAAGGAATTATTAGGAGTTCACCTTACTCCAGATTGAAGAATGGAAATCTGGTCGAGGACTAGGCACCAGATCAAGCACTTGGGAGCTGTAATTTGAGAGCTTGCTCCTGAGGGGGCTTCATGGCCAGCTAGGTAGAAAAGCTGGGGAGATCCCGAGCCCATGGCTTCCCCGAGCCGATGTTGTCTGGTGAGTTGGTACCTCTCAAGTGCGGAATGACCGGGAGATCAGGGCGGTCATAGAGGAGTCACACATGTCTTCTGTGCTATCACTCTGCATGCTGTGTTGCCCATCACTTGTTCTTTCTTAAACCCAAGTGAAGCTCATTGGTTCTCACGGGTTTGACTGTCCATCTGAACCCAAGACCCCTACTGCTAGTGAGCAGAGAGGACAACGCCTTGAGCACAATCTCACCTCCCCCTCACCTGTCATACTACCAGCAAAACCCAGCCCCACGTTCAATACAATGCTTCCTGTACTCTGCTCTTGCACACTCACGGAAGAATGTAAGAGGAGAGAACACAGAGTCGTGCCCACTGGTCTAACTTCAAGCACATTTACCTCAAAGGGGCCTTCGGTGCTGCCTGCGGTCTGACTGCATTTTCCCGGTCAAGTTCCTTTTCACTTTCCAAGTGACAATTCCACATTTTCTTCCCCCTCCTTAAACCTGCAGCAATCCTGGGCCCCTGCTTCCTCTCTGTGATGACCTTCCTTCTGCTTTCAACAAAGCTGCAGAGGGAGGGAACGTCCACCCATTGCTGCTACCGAACCTGCCAATCCATGTGCATTTCTACCAAATGCTGTCCGTTCCCTTATGCTACGGTCAGTGGTTGACCTGTCCTTGCTTCTGAGTAAGAACCCTGCCACTTTGCACAAGATCTCATTTCCTCTCAATTACTCTAGGATTTTGTCCTTATAGTTGTCCCCTCTCTCTCCTGCATTAGCAAAATTCCTGTCTCCAACAGATTATTCCCGTCAGCATAAAGAACATACTAGATTATCTCTTAAAGCACCTGCCCTCAGAATCTCTTTCAGGTATCACCCCCATTTTCCCTCTTTGTTTACAGAAAAGGGGCTCAGAATAGTTATCTGTAGTCTCCTCCCATTCCCATGAAAGATAAGGAAAATTAGCATGTTTATACTACTATTGTATTAAAGCTATCATTTTAAAATTTGATTGGGGGGGGGCTCCTGGGTGGCTTAGTTGGTTAAGCGTCTGTTTTTGGCTCAGGTCATGATCCCAGGATCTGGGATCAAGTCCCACGTCAGGCTCCCTGCTCAGGGGGGAGCCTACTTCTCTCTCTCCCCCTGCCCCCTCCCCCTGCTCGTGCTCTCTCTCTCTCTCTCTCTCGAATAAATAAATTTTTTAAAAAATCTTAAAAAAAACTTGATGTGGAAAAGCTAATGAAATCTACTCATAATAAGCTACTAGAACTGGTAAGTGAGGTTAGAAAGGTTGCCAGATTTAAGAGCAATGTACAGTAATGAACTACAATTCTAGATACTACTAGCAAGAAGCCATCAGAAATTGAAATTAAGAAACAATAGAGTTCAAATAGGAAATTCTGTAGGGATAAATCTGGCAAAAGACGTAAAAGACCTGTACCCTGAAAACTATCCAACATTGCTTGAGAGAAGTTAAAGACCTAAATAAATGAGAGATTTATTATGCTCCTATTTTCAAGAAATCAGTTCTTCTAAAATTGATCTATAGAGTCAATGTAGTAACCACCAAAAGCAGAGCAGAATTTCTTGTAGCAATTGGCAAACTGACTCTAAAACTCATATGAATGGCAAAGTATCTGGAAGAACCAAAACAACTTTGAACGAGAAGAAAAAGTTGGAGGACCAACATTAGCTGACACTGAGACTTATCATCAAAACAGTGCGCTTGTAGTACTGGCATCAAGACAGGCAAAGAGATGAATGGAACAGATTAGAGAGTCCAGAAATAGACTCACATATATATGGACAACTGAATTTTCATAAAAATGCAAAAGCAATTCATAGGGTAATCTCAACACATGGTGCTGGAACACCTGGATAGCCCCACGTAAAAAATAAGTGAATTTTGAGCCGTACCTTACGCAATATGCAAAATGTGACTCGAAGTGAGATTGGACACCTAATGTTGAACCTGAAACTATAAGGTACTTGGTAGAAATAGAAGAAAAACCTCTGCGATCTCGGATTAGGCAAAGATTTCTTAATATGAAACCAAAAACACAGTTCAAAAAAAGATCAACATGATAAACTGGACTTCATTAAAATTAAAAACACCACTTTTCTCAAAAGGCACTGTAAAGAGAATGAAAAGACAAACAACAGAATGGGAGAAAAAATCAGCAAAGTCCCACGTCTGATAAAGCACGTGCATCCAGAATATATGAATCACTCTCAAAACTCAGAAAAACTCAATAATAAAAAGGGCAAGAGATTTGAACAGACATTCCAGCAAAGAATATCTACAGGTGGCCAATAAAGGCATGAGAAGATGTCCATGATTCACTAGGGAGATACAAATTGAAGCCACAATGAGATACTACCACCCTCCCAGCTGGAATGGCTGGAACCATACCAAGTAAAGGCAAAGATGTGGAGGACCTGGAACTCCCCTACGTTACTGGCAGGAATATAAAATGGAACAAACACTTTATAAAAGTTTGGATAGCTTTAACTTTTTAAGTTAAAAACAGATCTATCACATGGTGCAGCCTGTCCACTCCTGGGTGTTTATCTATGAAAAATGAAAGCATATGTCCATTCTATGACTTATACACAAATGTTCACAGCACTTTATTTGTAGTAACCCAAAACTGAAAACAATCCAAAGGTTCATCGATAGATGAATAGATAAGTTGTGTATATCCATACAATGAAATGCTACCTGAGGAATAAAAAAGAAATGAACTGTTGATATACATGACAGCATGAATAAATCTCAAAATAATTACCCTGAGTAGAAGATGCCAGGCCAAAAAAAATTAAAAAGAGTACAAAAAATCATACTGTATAATTGGATATATAAAATTCTAGAAAATGCAAACTAGTGTATAGCAACAGAGAGCAGATAAGGGTATAATTGATACCCAACAAACTGCCATATTTAAAATGTGCTACTCGATAACTTTTGACCTGCACGTGGGGCAGGGAACAGAATGAGGAAGAGCAAGGAGGAATTAAATGGGTGTCCAAAAAACGTTTGGGAATGATGGATATGTTCACTACCTTGATTATGGTGATTGTTGCATGGGATACAATCATGGTTCATATGTCAACATGTATCAAATTGTACACTTTCAATATGGCAGTTTGTTGTGTTTCAATTATACCTCAATAAGGCTGTTAAAGGGTGAAACTTCCCCAACTCTAAGATATTATAGTCATCTTTGGGGATTTTGCCTTAATGAATAATTGCAAATTATTATTTAATTATTTATTCAAAAAATTCTTAAATTCCTATCATGTTGGGAGCCCACTGTGACGAAAATTAAACACTTTTAAAAAGCGGCCCCTGCCCTTAACCAGGTTATAGACTCATGATTGGAATCAGATCTTAATGCAATAAACTTATAAATAATTACGATAAATACTATAAAGGAAAACAGCCAAGGGGATAGTAAAGAACATTGGGCTCTTCTATCATTAATTTTCAAAACTACATCATGTTTTTTAAAAGTAATTATCAAATTATTTCGAATTATCTCATGATTGACTGGACTCATGCTTTTCGCCAGTTCTCCCGTAACACAAATTCCCCATTCATAGATTCCTCACTGATTAATCTTGAAGCAGACTGGGTTCTTTTTCCAAACCGGAATTTTAGGTTATTACAATCGTGAGCGAGTGCATATTTAACAGCATTTCCTCCATAGCCTTAATTGTAAATTAATTCCTGGTTGGGTAAAGGGGTTTCAGGTTACATTAAGTTTTCTGCAACCTTACAGACATGTCTCCATGATTTCCTGCTGTTTAATTTATCAGAGGAGAAAAAAATTTGTAGGTGACCAGCTTCATGTGCATAACTACTTGAAAAGTTTTTTATTCTTCAAATTTGGTGCTTTGCTAAGAGACACATCATTCTCTTTTGTTACTTTTATTAGGGAAAATTCCAGAATACACCACAGAGTACCAGGAACCTCTGTAACTACCATCCAGCCCCAGCAACCACACACAGTACCAGATTTTGCTTTCTTGGAGAGTATTCTAAAGGAAATCCGATGTCATGTTCTTTTACCCCGAAACATTTCAGTGTGCATTAAAAGAATATAGGACATTTTCTTACATTATAAAAGCCAGTTACATTCCTACTTAATACTATTAATTGCTTAATGATGTTTACTATCATCTAACATTCAATATTACAATACTCAGTCCATATTCAAACTTTCAAAATTGATATTGTGTCCAAAAATGTCTTTTTACTGTTGGTTTGGTCGAATGAAGATTCAAATAAGGTTCATTATTTCTATTTTCTTATATCACTAGTTTCTCATTAAGTTCTTATCATAAAACATGCTCTCTTCATTTTATTTTATTTTATTTTTTTTGCTTTAAACATTGAAAAAAATGAATCTGTTCCATGTTCTAAATTTTGCCGACTGTTCCGTCCTGTATCCCCTGTAGACTGGGAGTTGGTTCTGGAGGGTTCCTTATATTCAGGCTCAAATTTCATCACGGTCGTTTCACACTGCATCTTATTAGAAGGCATTTCAAGTCTGGTTGTCTCCCTTTTAAGAGATCCTTGGGTTCAGGGTTCAGGTGCTGACGCTCCATTTCCTTCATTATAAAAATTTCCATCGACATTTCATCTCGCAGGTTATAGCCCATTGACGAAAATTGTCTGAAGTTGTTATTTTTTAGAAGTGGTAAAATGGTGCTTTTCAAATTCTGGAACTGCTTCTGCACTTATTAGCAGTTTTTGTACAGACCAAAGCCTGCCCCCATCCACCGAAGAGATCTGATTCCTCTGAGACACAGTTCATACTGCAAAGGCAGGATAAACGTTGTTCTTTTCCTTTTGTTATCAATTTTCAAAATGATTTTGTGCCCTAGTAACCTCCGATATTGTGCCATGAGTTATACTTTATTTCTTTTTTTATTCTTTTTTAAATATCCCTAATAACTCATAGAAGTTTATATTTTTAGTGAGTTTTAAACAATTGCAATCATTATTCTCATTGATGTTCAAATTGTCACATCTTTTGCCGTGGGAGCCCGTCAGGCTGGCTGTATGTACTTTTGACACGAGCCATTAGCCTTTGGGTAGCTTCCTTGTTTTTGTGCCAAGATGTTCCAGAATATTCCTGTACACTTCCTACAGCAGCTCTAGATTCTGTTTAGAGAAGAATGGTATGTAGAATTCTGCGCTGATTATACATTGTTTCAGAGGTCAAAACCAGAAAAAAAAAATAAAGGGAGAAAAATCCCGAGTTCACACTGATATTTCTAATTCAAAATTTAAGATTAGAGATTTGTCGTAACTTATTTTATACTTCCATTTTTATACTTACTTTATACTTTCATACTTTTATGTTACATACTGTAACATATTTCAAGATGAAATATTTAGGTTCCAGATATTAGTTAATGTAATTATGTGCTTATTTTACCCTAGAGTATAAGTAAAATAGTTCATAAAATGAAACTTATTCTTGGTCATTTTATGTCTGTCTGTCTGATTTATTTTTCAGAAACAAGATAAGTCCTTTTTGATGAACATATTCAGTCTTTCATTTGTGGGAAGTGAGTATTTTTTGTTCCATTTATTACCAATTATGTATCTTTCTCTGCTATAGGTATTTAGCATTTACTATATAATCACTTAAATCTATTAGTCCTTTTCCTTTCTACGGTGTTCTGCATGGTTGGGCGAGGCCCATGTGGACAACACAGGGCCGAGTTTCAGGACAGAGCCCCCTTCCTGTTGTCATGGTTACTATTGGCATTAAGTATGAGCGGTCTTGCAGGATTTGAGAAGGAACAAGCTGCTTTAGTGCCAAGTAGACTGTTTAGCTATGAGTACCTGGAACATTTGGGGATTCCCAGCCACATGAAATTCTGGGTTTGGATGCAGTGTCTCCCATCGGGGACACGCTAGTCCCAGCAAACTTGTGGGTCTTCCCTTGGACAGGTAATTCTGACTGCTGGGCCCACTTCCAACGATAGGAGAAAACACCATCACATGCTACAATATCATATAACAATACATTTTTAGAGGCAAAGCCGGTCTGATCAGAAGGAAGGGAAATGTTTGAGAAACAAATAAAAAGAAAGTAGAAAACCAACACAGTAAGCAATCAAGTTGACAAGAAAACACCAAGAATGAGGTTTTTGGGGGTTTTTTCTCAAGTTTTTATTTAAATCCCAGTTAGTTAACGGAGTGCAATATTAGTTTCAGGTGTAGAATTTAGTACAACACCCGGCGCTCATCACAAATGGTCTCCTTAATCCCCATCATCTGGTCAACCCATCCCCACTGCCACCCCTCTGGTAACCATCAGTTTGTTCCCTATAGTTAAGAGTCCGCTTCTTGGGTTTTCCTCTCTCTTTTTTAACCCCTATGTTCATCTGTTTTGTTTCTTAAATTTAAGGAATAAGCTTTTATATCTGGTAATGAAGAGGGGCTAGGATTTTATTGCCCCATAAGGACAGGTAACGAGGCCTCTGGGTAATGGTAGATATGAGCTCTTTATGTAGTTCATCTTTCCAACTGGTTGAAACCCAAAGCTAGTCTTAGCAACTAGAACTAGTTTGAAGTGTGAATTTACTTTTTCTGCTTGTTTACATTGTATTATAATGAAAATTCACTTAAAGCTTGTTGACTTACCTGGGGTATGCAATAGAAGCAAATGCAAAACTATTCTAGAAGATACTGCCATAGTTCTTTTGTATATAGAATTCCTACAGGGAAAAAAAGTGGGGGAAAAAAAAAGTAAAAGGAAGGAAATAATAAAAGTAACCTCAGGGGCGCCTGGGTGGCTCAGTCGCTTAAGCGTCTGCGTTTAACTCAGATCATGATCTCAGGGTCCTGGGATTGAGCCCCACATCAGACTCCTTGCTCAGCAGAGAGTTTGCTTCTCCCTCTGCCACTCCCCCTGGCTTGTGTGCTCTCTCGCACAAGGATTTACAGTAAAGGAAAATGATACATCAGTCTCACTTAGCCAAAGTCACAAAGTTCTAATAATATGGTAGGAACCAAATGCATCAATGCCTTGGAGAAATAGCAGGTGATTTTACGTTGTGCTGTACAGTTCATTTGGAAGCCACTTATTTATCTTATTTACAAAATAACTTTTGTAAGGACAGCTCCTTTATGTCAAAGTCTCCCTCTAGATTATCTCATTAACGTGGCTTGGTATTTGGGAATACAAATTATTTGGGGCCTGGCTCTTTTTCTCATGATATTAACATACTAGTAATCATAAAATATCATAAATAGTGTGTTTTGTGAAATGCAAAGAAGGCTTGCATTCCCAATAAATTGGAAAATCTATTTTTGTATTGAATTAGAGAGACAGATTAGCAGAAAAACCATTTGAACATCTCAATAGATGTAGAAATGCCATTTGATAAAATTCAACAGCTATTTATGATTTTTTCAAAAAATTTCTCAGGCCTAAATATGAAAAGGAAAAAGTTTAAACTTTGAGGATTAGATGCACGAAATTATTTTATTACACAAGGGAAGAAACAGCGTCTTTAGACACAAAACCACAAATCACAAATGGTAAAATTGGTGCATTTTAAAATTATAAATTTCTCTCTAACAAAATAAACAAGTTTAAACATTAAAAGAAAAGCCATTCTTTTCAAGAAAATATTTGCAATGCCTTTAGCTCATGAAGGATTGATATCCAGAGTACATAAAAAACTATTATAAATCAATAAGAAAAAGCCAATTAACCCAATCTTACAATATAGGAATGAGCAATTCACATAAGTGGACCCATGATGGGTCTATGCTTGGGTCCGTAGTTTTCATAAGGACCCGTGATGGGTCCATAGCTTTCATAAGCTATGAAACTTATGAAAATTTGTTCAACCACATAGCAGTCAGGGAATGCAAGTCGAAATCACTCTGAGTTACCATTTCATGCTATAAATTGTCAAGTGTTTGGCAAGGACAGAAGGAAATTAGAACTATTTACATTCTGATGAGAATATAATTTAGAGAAAAATTGACAATGCCTCGTCAAGTCAAAGTTGTATATGGTTTTGACACTCTTTTAGGAGTCTACCCTAGATGAGATTTTGAATCTATATGAGTTTAAGGAGACATAAAGGGATATGTGTTCCAGAGCTATTTGTAATAGAAAAGGTAATTAAAAGAAATCCTAATATCAGTAGGAGAATGGATAAGCTGAGGATTATTCATGCAATGAAATGCTAATGATCTGACTAAAATAGATTGATGTGAAAAAACTTTTTTTTTTTTAAAGATTTTATTTATTTATTAGAGAGAGACAGCCAGCGAGAGAGGGAACACAAGCAGGGGGAGTGGGAGAGGAAGAAGCAGGCTCCCAGCAGAGGAGCCTGATGTGGGGCTCGATCCCAGAACGCCGGGATCACGCCCTGAGGCGAAGGCAGACGCTTAACAACTGCGCCACCCAGGTGCCCCTCAATGTGAAAAAACTTTTTAAAGGTAGTATTTAGTTTAAAAAATGAGTTACAACAGTCATATGTAATTTATATAATGATAGGGGTTGTGTGAATTCCAGCAGCATAAAATAAGGTTATTCCTTATTTTTAATCACATATATTTGTAGTAAAGATAAAGGAAACACACCAAATTAAAATGTGATTATGTTTGGGGATGGAAGGATTAGAAAGGAAAGGGAGTTAGCTTTAGCTGTATTTATCCTGTTATATTTCTTCTACCATAAAAGATATTTGAAACAAAAAATGCAATGAATTTTATTTCTCTCTTCAATTTTTTATAGCTCTAATGGTTCCATTTTCATTTCTGACTGTATTACATATTCTTTGATGCTTTCACAGCACTCATGTTCTTTGAAATTTTCTTAAGTTACTATTACTGTATAAAAATGATCTTTTCTAATTCTTCAAAAAAGTGCCCTTAATCTGCAGTTGGCAGTCTACATTTTTCTTATTTATTTCTAACATATCTTGGCAAGATGCTTCCAGGGGCTCTACATTGATTTATCTTTGGGTTTTGTTTCTTCATGTTGGAATGGGGCCCTGACATCCATATCCATGATTTTGCCAAGAATAGTAATGGCTGGGTCCTTCTTGACTCTCATTTTTGTACACTGATACACTGATTGAATCTTTCCCTGTTAAAATGGGTGGCGGGGGAGCTGGATGTTGATGGCTTGGTTTCTACGTTTAACCCCTTGGGTACTCACGGGTCTGTGGGGAGTGAGTTGGGACAATGAGCCTCCGTAGCCCAGAAACATTACTCCCTTTTTATTCTAAATCTCCTGTGTGGAATATCGGTTTCACTGCAGTTTAGCTTTCTCTGTAATGCATTATTTTCTTTGTTCAGTAGAAAATTTTCAGTAGCTATAAAATTGGCTGTGAGCTTCCTGTTTCCTTTTTTTCCAGCTCTTCTGTCTGCTGCCACTCCCTTAGGAAGTTCATCAAGTCATCAAAAATAGAAATAGTGTGTGGCCTCTCAGTATCTTCCCACTGTTGGGTAGAAAATCATCTCCAAGCTGGATATTTTTTGTTCTTTCATGGTTAACGTGCTTAATCTTCCATCTTGGGTCTTTTTCAAATCTAAAAGTTCTCTTGTATAAGTCTAAAACATTTTCTTTCCTCTCGATTTGCCTTATTTTCTTCCAGAAGATAGTTGCAATGCCTTGACTAATTCTTCATATCTGATTTCTCACTCATCTTCCCATCTCTTTGTTAGTAGTTTGGTGATATTTGAAAGTATTTGGAATTCATATTGTCATCAGACATTTATCCAAAACGAAGGGATCATATTAAGGTAATGTCTACAGCATTTCCACATTCAGCCAATGTATTGTTTTTCTCCGGGAACAACAGAAAGATACTCTCAGGAATATAAAATTTTAAGATATATTTTATTACTATACTCTTGATCCAAAAATTACCAAAAGAAACAATTAAAAAACCCCCAAACAACCAAGTAAAAAAAATGGGCAGAAGACCTCAACAGACACTTCACCAAAGAAAATATACAGCTGGCAAAAAGCATATGAAAAGATGTTCCTCATCATTTATGATTAAGGAAATGCAAATTTAAACAACAATGACATACACCACGCACCTATTGGAATGGCCCAAACCCAGAACACTGACGTCAGCAAATGCTGGTGAGGATGTGTTGTAACAGGATCTCTCATGTACTGCTGGTCGGAAGACAAAATGGAACAGCTGCTTTGAAAGACAGCTTGGTGGTTTCTTTCAAAACCAAGCATACTCATCCCATATGATCTGGCGATCTTTCTTCTTGGTATTTACCCAGTGTAGTTGAAAACTTATGTCCACACAAAGCCATGCACATGGCTGTTTATTCATACTTGCCAAAACTTGGAAGCAACCAAAATGTCCTTCAGTAGATGAATGGATAAACATGTTTATCCAGACAGTGAAATATTGTTTAGTACCCACCCCCCACCGCAAAAAAAGAGCTATAAATCTATAAAAAGACATGGAGGGAACTTAAATACATATTACTGAGTGAAAGAAGCCAATCTGAAAAGCTACATACTGTAAGATCCCAACTGTAGGACAGTCTGGAAGAGGCCAAACTATGGGGACAGTAAAAAGATCAGTGGTTGCTGGGGGCCGGGGGCGGGGGTGGGTGGGAAATTAGGCTGAATAGGTGGAACACAGAGCATTTTTAGGGCAGTGAAAAGATTCTATATGATAAAATAACGAATATGTGTCATTTTACAGTTTTCTGAACCCAGAGAATGTGCAGCACCAAGAGTGAACCCCAAAGTAAACTATGGACTCTGGGTAATAATGATGTGTCAGTGTAGGTTCATCAGTTGTAACACATGCACCCCCTCGGTGGGGGTTGTTGATGGGGGGGAGCTATACATGGGTGGGGGCAGAAGGTGTATAAGAAATCTCTGTGTCTCCCTTCCTCTTAGTTTTGCTGTGAACCTTGAACTACTGTAAAAAAATTAAGTCTTACACACACACACACACACACACACACACACACAGAGTAACCCAAATAAATATTTTTTAGCTCAATGAAAGTAACCAAGGTAAGGAGTTCAGGTATGCGTGCTAAGAGGTCCAAAGGAAGAGACAGAAAACAATGAAACTATAGAACATGGGGTCATGGCGAAGTACACATAGTCGGCGCATAAAAGAGATCTATTTTACCAGCTAGCACTAGACTTCCTCCTAAAGTGGAAACTTTGGTTTACAGCAATGTCTTAGTAAGCCTGGTTAGATAGCAAATAAACATCATTATAAAATATGTATTTCAGGTCAATATATTGAATCTTTGTCCACTTCCATTTTCCCACTTGTAATATGGGGATGATTGTTCCCACCACACCGGGTTGCGAGAGCGGGAACTGGGAAAACTACATAAGGCGGCAAGTACGTAGTGACGTCATTCTTCGTTGAGTGGGAATTTGAGTATGGGAGCCAGGAGAAGAGAGGAGAGGGAAAGGGCTGCACACCCTGGGGAGAACTGCAGCCGAGTTGATAGAATTCAGGCTTCATAGGAACGCGCAGTTAGTCTTATGCTTTTGATTACCCACTCTGTAGCGCTGGAAGGGGCCCAACTCTACCCCCCACCTTCCCACCACGGCCTTTCACCGTTCCGCTCCCCGGAACTCCACCCGGGGTGAGTGGTGTTTTGAAGGATGGAAGACTGAAAGCGAAGGGGGTCTGTTGCAGGTCTGGGAGGCAGCGGGACAGGAATGTAAAATGAATTTTGAAACCTCAGAGCTGTAGGTAATTTGGATGAATGCCAACTTCTGCATTTTTATAAATCTTGGTAAAACCATAGAGTTTCCACAGACAGGAGTTTGGGGAGATCTTAATATGATCCTAAAGGACAATGTTAGCCCTCTTGGTATCTGGTTTTGCAACTTGATCATGAAAGGTAATACAAGTGACAAAAATAATTACTTAAGAGTTAGATTACATAAGAGATAAGCATAAGGCGGATCTAAAAGCTTTGATTATTCCCCCAAAAACGGAGGACTGAGGAAAAGAGAGGAAGCGAAACATGCTAAGCACATTCTACGCAGTCAATAGGCACGATTTCGTGCTTTGTGTTAATGTGGAAACTCAAGTTTATTCCTGGAAGCAAGACATCAGCTGGTCCACCATCTTAATGACATCTGCTGAAAGGGCATGGAGAGCTAGAAGAATCAGGAACCCCAGATACCTTGATGACACACTGGCATACCGAAAAATGTGGATAAATCTCAGGAGTCAGTCCCAAGACGGTGGCTCTGACGATTCCGAGGGTTCAGTGTTATGGGGCGTGTGAGGATATTTCTTCCAACGTAAGCAATAAATCAAGCAACTTTCACCTCCTACCCATAAGAAGAGTAAAAAAATTTTATGGGCATCATTAGATATTAGATACTGATTTTAAGGTGCGACTTTGATCCATTAACCAGGTGATCTGAAAAGTCACTCACTTGGAATAGAGCACTTAACAAGAGAAGATTCTAGGGCTGCTGCCTACAGCAGTGCGCGTGGCTATTCCAACTGGGTATTTTGCTGAGGGACCCTAACTAATAATCATGCTAATAAAGCCTCGAAAACCGACTAAACCAGGAATTAGGGTCTGCAACTATTTTAGGAAGAGAAGAGAAAGGGATTCTCAGCTATATAGCAAAAGAGAAAACTAAGTTTGAAACCTGTTGCTTCCAGGGAAGAGACTAGAAAGGCACGGCTGTTTTCCATTATAAGCCTCTTATTACTATTTGACTTGTTAACTATGAACCTAGATTACTGTGAATAAAATTAAAAATTATTAGAAAATTATTCATTTTCATTAGTAAATTAATTAAAAAAATAAAAACATCTTGTTTTCAAAATTAATCGCATCCTTATTTTCAAACCCAAATGTTCAGTAGAAAAATTTGGGAAGTTAAAAGTGCTCTCTCTCTCTTTTTTTTAATAACAATATTTCTTTATTATATTATGTTAGTCACCATACAGTATATCCCTAGTTTTTGATGTAGTGTTCCATGATTCATTATCAGGTTTTTTTGCTCAGTTTTATTTATTGCAACATTTTATTCAAGCCTTCTTTTTTCTTGCTGGAAAAACCTCTTTTTTCAATAGATTGCTGGGTAACACATGCTTTCTGGGCCATGTCTGTTTCTTCACTGAATTATTAAGGAAACAGTAGGTCCACTAAGTTAAAGCTCTGATCCTATCAAAGAAAACACATGTGCAGCCTCCATGAAATCTGGGTGGTAAGTGCAACGTGGACAGTAGATTCACTGTGGCCTGTGAAGGACACAGGAAACACACATTGGTTAGAACTTAAGAAAAAAACAAAGAACGTGCACTTTCTTGGATATTTAGATTTTGCAAAGAAGTGTGGAATTACATACTTACAAAAGTCAATCATTCAGTGGCTTTCTTAAAACCAAAATCTGCCCTTCCTCTACAGCTCTCTCCATAATCAATGTTGGCATCATTGCTACTACCAGTTGGCTGAGTGATGGCAGCTAATGACGGGCTTTCCAACACCCAGCACTTAAATTCCCTTCTAGATGAAGAGTTCTGGCTAGGGTTCAGAAACTTCTTGATGGGGTGTGCTGCTTTTTCATTAAAACAATGGAAAGCTTTAAAATACCTTCAGAGCTTTACGACAATCCTGTTTCTAATCTGGTGAAATTTCTAAACTTGGTGATGTGACTTCTCACGTAAGGTAAATGATCTATTAAAAATAAGCGAGGTGTCAGATGACTGGATTAAGAAGTTGTGGTCCATATATACAATGGAATATTAGCCATCAGAAAGAACGAGTTCTCAACATTTGCTGCAACATGGACGGCACTGGAGGAGATAATGCTAAGTGAAATAAGTCAAGCAGAGAAAGACAACTATCATATGATTTCTCTCATCTATGGAACATAAGAACTAGGATGATCAGTAGGGGAAGAAAGGGATAAAGAAAGGGGGGTAATCAGAAGGGGGAATGAAACATGAGAGACTATGGACTATGAGAAACAAACTGAGGGCCTCAGAGGGGAGGGGGGTGGGGGACTGGGATAGACCGGTGATGGGTAGTAAGGAGCGCACGTATTGCATGGTGCACTGGGTGTTATACGCAACTAATGAATCATCGAGCCTTACATCGGAAACCGGGATGTACTGTATGGTGACTAACATAATATAATAAAAAATCATTAATAAAAAAATAATAAATAAAAAAAAATAAGCGGGGTATTTTTGTTTTGATTTTAAAGAGAAAGAATAGAAGACTTTCCTTGGAGTTAGGGAAAAAGCAAGAATAAAAATCACCCTGTGTGCAGAGTCAGGTCATCCTGTACAACAGCTTAGGCTGTGGACTGCACAACTCCAGTGAGTGATATTCACATAGACCGTGATGAGAATGGTACTCCCAGAGATGCACAGTACAGTGGCCCTGCAGTCTCAAGCAAAGACCATAGATCCCTAGATTACCAACAAAGTAATTTCGCTGTAATTATGAACAGAGTAAAATTCTAATAACTTGTTTTCCTGATTAAAAAAAATACACACTCTTTTTATAAAATTTGGTATCTCCAGGAAAGCATAACCAAGGGAATAGACATCACCAGAAATATACCACAAATGTATCTATTAGGATTGCATTAATTTGCAAATCATTGACATCTTCAGTATATGAAGTAAGTCATCCAAGCTCCCCACTTTATTCCCTTTTTTTGAGAGAGAGAGAGTGAGTGCATGCGAGCGCGAGCGCCTGCAAGTTCGGGGGACTGCGGGAGGCAGAGGGAGAGAGAGAGAATCTTAAGCAGGCTCCATGCTCAGGGCAGAGTCCCACGCAGGGCTTGATCTAACAACCCCGAGGTCATGACATGAGTCGAAATCAAGAGTCAGACACTTAATTGACCTAGCCGCTCAGGTGCCCTTTCACTTTCTTTCTTTTCTTTTCTTTTTTTTTAAGTTTCAATGAAATTTTGTAATTTCCTTCTTATAACTTCCTCACAGTTCTTGCTAAGGTTCTCGCTGGATGCCTTTTGTTTTGGGTTCTTCCTGTACGATTTTTTTTTTTTTTTTTTGAGATATGGAAATCCTGACCTCTGGCTCTATTGCACTTTCTTCTAAATGCACTCTCCCAACCGCTCAGTTACTGCCTGCTCAGTAACTAGCTGGAAACCATCCATCAAAAGGAAACCATTGATATTTTGTTATTTCTTGTGTTCCCGTCAGAGCAATTGATTAACATTGTGTTTGAAGCTGCTACTGCTATTCTGAAAAACTCTGATCCAAGACATCTCTTGCCATGTACTTTATTCAATTACAGGTATAAAAAGCACACTTTGTGATAAATAGCAGGTCATTATCATGTCCCTCCAAATGAGACATCTCCCTGGTTAAGGAACCCTGTAACAAATGTTTCATCAGGGTTTCAGCCTGAGTAGTGTAATTCTATTCAACTCGAAGTACTGTAAGTATATCCTACTTTGAGTATTTCCAACGCATCTTCCTCTGTGGGCACAATCCTGTCTCCTTGAACAGCAAGCTGAAGTACATCAAAGGGAACACCTATGCTCACCACCCAGTGCAGTGAGTAGGATGCCAAGAAATCTGAGTTTTGCAACCACTAAACACAGACAATATCTATAACTGCGTACGAATATCTGAAGGTTGATATTTCCTGCCTGAGAAAATATTTGCAACTTCGCGTCTCCGGTAACCTCAATGTCGAGCATGGTAACTAGAGCAGATGGAGAAGCAGCAGGATCAAAGATTAAATTTGAAAGAAACAAAATTTGAAAGACCACCCAGCCTAACTCTTCCAAAAGATAGGTGTGATCTGAGGCTGTCTTTTAAAGATGACAGCAAGACAGTACTGTGGACTGAAACCGGCCTGCAGATCTCAACTTAGCTGCCCAACAGAACACCTGATCCTGTAACTTCCTAACTACTGAATGCTTCATAAAATAGACTTTCAATAAACAGCAGAGAGAAATATTTTCATTTGGCATTTAGTAGTTGTGTATTAAGAAGCCAACTTTGGACTACCTGCCAGTAGTTTCTCTACAGGATGAAGCTTGAAGGTTCGTTTGACATATACTTAAATATTGGCATGACTACCTGAAAGTAATCAAAATTCAATGTTTTTTTTTTAAGATTTTATTTATTTATTTATTTATTTATTTATTTATTTATTTGAGAGAGAGAGCACAAGCATGGTGAGAGGCAGAGGGAGAGGGAGAGGCAAACTCCCCACTGAGCAGGGAGCCCCACATGGGGCTCGATCCCAGGACCCCAGGATCATGACCTGAGCCAAAGGCAGACACCTAACCAACTGAGCCACCCAGGCGCTCCAAAATTAAATGTTTTCAAGTAAATCATAATATGCCAGTCCCTGCATGAGTTTGTTAGGGCTGCTGTCACAAAATATCCCACACTAGATGGTCAAAACAACAGAAATGTATGTTCTCACAGTTCTGGAGGCTAGAAGTCCAAGGTCAAAGCATCTGGTTTCTTCTGAGGCCTCTCTCCATAGCTTACAGACAGATGCCTTCTCCTTGGTTTTCACACGGTCTTCCCCTTTGTGTGTCTGGGTCCTAATCGCCTCTTCTTATAAAAATACCCCTCATGTCAGATTAGGGCCTACACACGTGACCTCGTTTACCTTAATTACTACCCTTCAAAGCCCTGTCTGTAAATACAAATCACATTCCGAGGTACAGGGGCTAAGACTTCAACATGTGAACTTTGGGAGGGATACAATTCAGCCTGTAACGTTTCCCTACTCAAAAACTTCCCCTGCCTGATTTTATTTATCTTTTTAAATAATATTTTTTATTATGTTATGTTAGTCACCATACAGTACATCCCTAGTTTTTCATGTAGAGTTCCATGATTCATTACTTGCATATAACACCCAGTGCACCATGCAATACGTGCCCTCCTTACTACCCATCACCGGCCTATCCCATTCCCCTGCCCCCCTCCCCTCTGAAGCCCTCAGTTTGTTTCCCAGAGTCCATAGTCTCTCGTGGTTCATTCCCCCTTCTGTTTACTCCCCCTTTCTTCTTCCCTTTCTTCTCCTACCGATCTTCCTACTTCTTATGTTCCATAACCATATGATAATTGTCCTTCTCTGCTTGACTTATTTCACTTAGCATTATCTCCGCCAGTCCTGTCCATGTTGCAGCAAATGTTGAGAAATCATTCTTTTTGATGGCTGAGTAATATTCCATTGTATATATAGCCCACATTTTCTTGCCCCTGCCTCGTTTTAAAATCTCCTCCCTTGCAATTCTCCCTCTTGCCTATTAATCTGTGGTCCAAACCTCCGCAGTCCTGTTGGCCTTCTCTTAATGACTAAGAAACACTGAGGTCTTTTCTGTAACAGCTCCCTGAACTGCTCTGCCTGCCCAGCTTATTTAGAAAAACATTGCATAAAACAAGATAGAAATACATCCATATGTGTAAGTAACCATCATCAATACAAAACAGACCACATAATCCAAGAAAGCGGGAAATACTGTCAGGTTGTCTAAAAAGACCAAAATCCAGCTCTATGTCCTCTACAAGAAACATAAGCTTGAAAATAAAAACAAAAATAATCTATGCAAATTATAATCAAAAGAACACTGGTACGTCCATATTAGCGCCAGACTAAACAGAGTTTAAACACAAAGAATAAAAACCAATCTTTTATGAGTAGCAAATTTTATAACATCAAAATTATGACCTTCTGTTTCTCAAAATTCACCATTAAGAAAGTGAAATGATGAGCCACAAAATGAAAAAAAAGATATTTTCAAAACTACAACTGGAAGAGAATTAGAATTTTTAATATATAAATAACCTCTTCAAATCAATGACAATGAGACAACCCCCCCAGTAGGAAATGGGGATATCATTTCAACGAATAACTCATTAAAGAGAAAACACATAAGAAGATGTTCCTTTTCATTAGTAATCAAGGAAATGCATTTTAAATCACAGATGCCAGCTTGTCCCCTTCAAATTAGCGAAAGGAAAAAAAATCTGATCTTTTCAAGTCTTGGCAAGGATGTAAAGTATCTGGAAACCTTATACAAAGCTGGCGGGAATATAAATGGATACAATTGCTCTGGACAACAGTTTGGCGTTATTATGTCACGCTAAAAGTTACTAGACACTAAACATGCCTCAGCAGTTTCACTCCTACTTAATAACCAGGACCAGGGACCGACAAATCATGCCATGGTGGCCTAATCCAGCCCACCTCCTGTTTTTGTAGATAAAATTTTATTGCAATACACACATGTCCATATGTTTGTGTATTGTCTCTGGCTGCTATCACAATATATGGGCAGACTTGAATAGTAACAACAGAGATCATGTAGCCCTCAAAGTCTAAAATATTTACTATTTAGTTCTTTACAGAAAAAATTGCCAACCCTTGACCTAAAGAATTCTGGCATTTGTCCACTAGAAGATATCTATAAGGTTATTTAGAGCAGCACAATTTTTGACAGCAAGAAACGAGAAGAAATGCAGATGTCCATCAAAGGAAATTTCATGCAGCATAAAATCATGAGTTAACTGTAGTTTCACACAACAGCAGGCAAAATATCAGAAGCTTATGTTGACTAATAGAAGCAAATCGCAGAAAAATACATGCACTATGGTTCTGTTTGCACAAATTTTACTGCAGCATTTTCTTGTTTAGGTACACAAACATGTGATAGTATTATTAATACAAGCAAGACAATGATAGGCTGAGAATTCAAGATAATGGTTAGCTCTGCGTGGGGACAAGAAGGGTTGGGGTTGTAAAAGGCTACAGACGGGTTTTCACCATTAAGGTGGGTAACGCTTTCCTTCTTAAACTTGGCAGACACACCTAGCCTTCTTTATATCGTTTTTCTTTATGCCCTATAGTTATGGGCCAAATTGTGGCCCCCAAAATTGATATGTTAAAGCACCAACCCCTAGTGTGACTATATTTGGAGATAAGGTCTTTATGGAGATCATTAAGGTTAAATGAGGCCATAAGCAACTAGCTGGTGTCCTTATAAAAAGAGGAAGGAACCCCAGAGCACTCTCTCTCTCTCTCTCTCTCTCTCTGGGCAAATGCACAGAGGCAAGACCACGTGAGGACACAATAAAAAGTTGGCATCTACAAGCCAGGAAAGGAGCCCTCACCAGAAATGCAATTTGCTCGTCCTTGATCATGGACCTCCCGCCTCTAGAACCGTGGGAAAATAGCCGTCTGTTGTGTGAGCCACGTGGTCTTGCGGTATTTTGTTATGGCAGCCCGAGCAGACCAATACACCTATCAACACATTTATAAATGTTTTATCTATCCATATTTTAAATTTAAACATGGAAGCAGTAAGACCTGTCTGATGGAATATGGAAGCTATTTTGGAGAATAAGCAAAGGTATCGTATTAAGCACACTATTTGTGTCTTTCATGCGATTAAATGCATTGACATTTATTACCCTGTGTCAGTTTTGGTATTTGTATCTCTAAAGGATTTTGTCCCTTTCACCTAAGTTATCAAATGTATTTTCTGATTATCCTTTTAATGTCTATAGGATCTGTAGTCATGTTCCTGTTTCATCCCTAATACTGATCATTGGTCCTTTCTGTCTTTATTCTTTATCAGTCTATTTGGAAATTGATCTGGCTTTGATTCTTTCAAAGAACCAACTTTTGTTTCACTGATTTGTTTGTTTATTTTCCACTGAACTGAAATTTCTGTAATTATCTTGAATTCCCTTTTTCTGTTTATTTTTGGAGTTAATTTGCTCTTCTTCTTGAACTTCTTAAAATGGCAGCTTAGATCATTGATTTTAACCTGCCTTTTTTCCTAATATAGCATTTACAGACATAAAAATCCAAGAACTGCTTTAGGTGCATCTCACAAAATTCGGTGTGTTATGTTTTCATATTCATTCAAAATATTTTCTAATTTCTCTTTTATTTCTTCCTTGACCTAGTGGGTTGCTTAATTTCCAAGTATTTGAAGATTTTTCCGGGTATCTTATTTTTCCCCAGTTCTAATTTAATTTGGTTGTAGTTAAAGAACATACCTTGTATGATGTCAATTCTTTGATGGGCTCAGACTAGTTTTATGGCCCAGCATATAGTCTGTTGGAAGTCTGTGGAATGAGCATTCCATGGTGCTGAAAATCATAAGCATTCTGTGACTGTTGAGTATAGTGTTTTTGACAATGAGATTACATTGGTTGATAGTAGTGTTCAAATCTGTTATATCTTTCCTGATCTTTTGTCTATGCTATTACGAGAGGATTGTTAAAATCACTGTTTGTAATTGTGGATTTGTGAGCTCTGTCAGTTTTTATTTTATGTATTTTGAAGTTCTGTCATTAAGTGCCTACACATCTAAGATTGTTATATCAACAAATATTTCACAAATGTCTTTTCTCTCATTGTTTTCCATACCAGTTCATCAAGGAAAGATTTATTTTTTAAAAGAAATTAGACAAGTAGTGGTTTCTAATGTAAAAAACTCAAATTAAAACAATACAGGGTAAAAGGTCAAAGCCTCCTGCCTTGAGCTTCTTAACCCTCTTCCACTGATGCTGTTCAGATATAACCTTGTTGACAGTTCGACAAAACGTCTAATCTTAAAAAGAACTTTCTAAATTTCCTTCAAACCATACTTTGACCTAGGAGAAGTTTGAGACCGAGCTGTGTGTCTTGGTCTGACACTAAAAGGAATAATTTTTTTATGCCCCTCATTAAGCACCAGACTCTAAAGAAAAGTTTTGTGTTAGTGGGGGTCAGAATGAAGAACCTAGAGAATTCCTCAGTCTTGTGGAGGCTAGTTTTCAGAACATGCTTCAGCTATTCGGTGATCTAAAGTTTCTGTGAAATATTTTGACTGATGTATATGAAAGGTTAATATCTTATGTATTTACCTTGGTTTTTAATTAAAAACCACTTTTTATCACAATTCTTGATTTCAGGCTACACTACAAATCTATAGTAATTGAAACAGTGTGGTACCAGTACCAGACACGTAAATCAATGCGATAGGATAGAGAACCCAGGAATAATCCCACATTTATATGGTCAATTAAACAGAGGAGGCAAGAATATACAATGGGGAAATAACAATCTTTTCAATAAACTGTGCTGGGGAAACTGGACCACTACTTGTAAAGGATGAAATCGGTCACTTTCGTATGTCATAGGCAGAAAGAAATTCAACTGGATTAAAGACCTAAATGTGAGACCTGAAGCCATAAAAATCCTTAAAGAAAATATAGGTAATAATCTCTTGTACATTGGCCTTAGCAACATTTTCTAGATATGTCTCCTGAGGTGAGGGAAACAAATGCAAAAATAAGCATTGGAACTACACCAAAATAGGAAGCTTTTGCACAATGAAGGCAACCATCAATGAAACAGAAGCACAATCTACTGAATGGGAGCAGATATTTACAAATGGTACATTTAATAAGAAGTTAGTATCCAAAATATATAAAGAACTTATACAACTCAACACTGAAACACCAAATAATCCAAATAAAACATGGGCAGAGGACCTGAATAGATGTTTTTCCAAAGAAGACATTCAGATGGCCAACAGATACACGAAAAGATGCTTAACTTCACCAATCATGAGGGAAATACAAATCAAAACCACAATGAGATGTCACCTCATATCAGTCAGAAAGGTTAGGATCAAAAGGGTAAGAAATAGCGAGTGTTGGTAAATATGTAGAGAAAAGAAAATAATTAAGCACTGTCGGTGGGAATATAAATTGGTATAACCACTGTGGAAAATAGTATGGAGGTTCCTCAAAAAATTAAAAATAGAAATGCCGTATAGTCCAATAATTCCACCACTGGTTACTTACTTGAAGAAAATGAAACCCATAAAACCCTAAAACGCATATCCATCCCTATGTTTATTGCAGTATTATTTATAATAGCCAAGGTATGTAAGCAAGGTTTGTAAGCGTCCTTTGATAGGTGAATGGATAAAAAAAAGTGTGGTACATATACACAATAGAATATTACTCACCTATAAAAAAGAATGAGATCTTGCTGTTTGCAATAACATGGATGGACCTAGAGGGTATTACGCTAAGTGACGTAAGTCAGACAGAGAAAGACAAATTCCTTATGATTTCACTTATTTGTGGAATCCAAAAATCGAAACAAACAAAAAACCAGAAACAGACCCATAAATACAGAGAACAAACTGGTGGTTGCCAGAGATACTGGTGGGAGACGGGCAAAATGGGTATAGGGGAGTGAGAGGTACAGGCTTCTAGTTAGGGCATGAGTAAGTCAGAAAGTGAAAGGTACCGCACAGGGAATATAGCCAATGGTATCGTAGTAGTGTTGTGTAGTGATGAATGGCAGCTCACTTGTAGTGAGCATAGCATAACATGCAGGGTTGTGGAATCAATGAGTTGTACACTTGAAAATAATGTAACATTGTGGGTCAACTACACTTTGAATAAAAAAAATTAATGAATCAGTAAAACCACTCCATGCCATGCTTCCTTTGTACTCTACCAGTAGAGACCATCTAGATGTGGATATTCTAGAAATGGAGTCCATTGTCTCCAGTGCTCAAGATATAAACATGTACTCATAAATTTAGAGAATCGGGCAACTGTTCAGTGAGTATTCTGTTCTCTAGATACCTCTTTTTAAAAATTGTCCTCTTCTATTTGACTACGAAATGTCTTTAAATGGTAATCATCATTAAAAATAGGGTTCTAAAGCCACCTGCCATTTACATTTTCTAGTTTCATTGCCTAAGTTTGTCTTCCCTTTTCCTAGCAAGACAAAGGATGCAGAATAGTTCCCATGGGAAGCTGTGTCAATGGTCTGGAACATGAAAAATAACTTAGAATTTTACGAATACCCCCGAAAGGTTCTTCATTTACTAATTGCACCATCCATTGCGAGATGAAATTTTAAGGTAAAGATAACCGAGGCTCGTGCTGGAAATCTGATCTCTTGCATTTCCTCTCGGGGAGAGCTGCAAGAGAATGACATGATTTCGTATGTAATAGACCTCAGATATTTATGTTCTAACACATATATAATTTTCACTTGTGGCACATAATGGCTCTGTAAGAATATGATTATCTATTGAATCTGTTTCTACTTTTACAATGCACACCTCAAAGTAATATTTCATAAAGTCTGTGCCTTCTCAAGTTTCAAAGGCTAGCTCCTCATTTTCTTGTGCCAGGACTTGATGAAAGTTAATCATTTTTGTGTCTCCATCACCTTCATGTCATTATATGTTTCGATATAAAAACAATAATAAATAATATTTGTGTAGTACTTTATGTTTTGTAAGACGCCTTAACATTAAATATTTCATTTGTTGTATCTCTTTGATTCCAAGATTTCACACTTCGGCGTTTCCAACATCAGAGTGTATCTTTCTTTCTTTCTTTCTTTCTTTTTTTTGAGAGAGAGAGAGCGAGAGAGCACAAGGTGGGGGAGGGGGAGAGGGAGAAGCAGACTCCCGGCTGAGTGGGAAGCCCAACATGGGGCTCGATCCCAGGACCGTGAGATCATGACCGGAGCTGAAGTCAGATGCTTAACTGACTGAGCCACCCAGACGCCTCCAGGATACATCTTATAGTTGATGGTGCTATCATTTGATTGGTGTTTTCTCCCCTTAGTTGTACATAAAATAATTATGTATTACAATCAATCCTATCTTAGATTCTATGAAATAGAGCAATTCTGACCCAAATCTTCCATTTGATATTATCATACTAATTTTACTGAAGGAGAAACTGAAGCTAAAAGGGGTCATGTTTTTACAAAGGTTTGTAGGTAGATCGTAGTGAATCCTGTGTTTGAAACCTGATTCCTGACCCATTATTTATAGTGGTGGTGCCCACCCAGGGTGGCCAGCTGGTGTGGGAAGGAAAGAGGACATCAAAGTGGGTCTAGACACAGAACTGTAGGTGATGGGCCAGAACACGAATCAGCTCCTTCACGTCTTTGCAACTTCGTCACCTGCACCCTCTGGCCCAACACACCCATTCATATACTCAGCCGCAAACCCGTTTCTTTCCTCCAGTTATTCCAAGTCTGCCCATTTCTGTCCTAACGATCACAACTCTAAACACTCAGAGGTAGTACGTTAAATCTTCTTCTATGTTGTGACTAATACCTATCCCACGCAGTACACCCCAACACCCCAAAAGTAACTCCCCTGGCACTCTTTGGATAATAGCACTCCCATCTCAGAAAGCCAAGTAAGCTTCCTTTTTAATGTTGTCTGGATGCCGACTCTATACGAACAAACTGTGAGTGTACCTGTAAAATAAAAACAATCAGATGTTCCACACAAACACAGCCTAATGTGTTCTAGAAATGTCCAAACCCAAATTAGGTCAATGGAAAGCCTGAAATGATCAGCGATCTTGAGAATCATCGTAACAGCTTGGATGGGGAGTGGGAAAGAGGCAGAGAAATTGTTTATTTATGAATAAATTTTAGCCTAAAAGGCCAATGTGGCCTCCTCAGAATCAGAATCTAAAGTTGAGCCTTCCCAGAATATCTACTGCTCAAAGAGCTCACGGGGAAACATTTTCGAGGAATGCCTATTTTATGATCTTGAAGTCATCATGTTAAGTTTTGGAAAGCTGCTCAAGATGAATAAGGAGGAAGCTCATTTCATTAAATTCAATAGTATTTATCTTTCTGCCAGCAGGAGCTTGCATATGATAGCAACCTTCTTTTTCTCTGTATATCTCCAGCACTTAGTACCGTGCCAGACCTGTGGTACTGGGCAGAATCTGCAAGCAGAGCTGTTAAGATTTATGACACGATCTTGCTTTAAACACCAAATCATGCTGGCATCAAAAAATTTTGAATGAGAACATATTTTTAATCCTAGAAAGAATATTGCCTCTAAAAAAATTCCAATGTACGAAAACAATTCATTTTCTCAGTTAAATGAATAAAAGTGTCTTGAAAACTCTGTTTATCTGGGGACAGTCAATATTGGATGAAACTTTTCTCATTACTCTCCTCGAAGTTCAACTTGCCTGGTTATCTAAGAAGAAATGTAACAAATGGGTCAAATAAATATCAGGGGATGCATTCTAGATTTAGATCTGCTTTTATTTTATACCAACTTCTAGGTCGAGATGTCTGTCATTTCCTGGAGCTATCCTTTACTTTATATCTGAAGTAGGATGGCACCAACCTATGCTACATGTATTGTGGGAAGTTCAAACCTTCCCTAGAGGGACCTAACAAGTTCATGATCACCTCCCGCTCTAATGTATAATCTTTCTGAATTCTCAATTAGTCAGCTGAGTTCAGAGAGAGACCAATACTCACTGGTCAATGCCCAGGCCGCTATCCTCTCTCTGAACTTCCTTAGTCCATACTCCACCCCACCTCTCTTCCGTCATTCTCTCAAAGGACAAATAACCACAGCTGTTCTGTGTAGCAGACACTTCATTGATGGCTTAGACTAACAGAAATGAATTCCATACAGAAAGGGTAGAATTGGCAATGGCATAAAATTGAGTATTAGACATCATTGTGCTAAGATCTGGAGGTCGTCTCTACTGCAGATAATATTTTGTGAGTCCTTTGTCTTCAGATCCACCAGTTTCTTGGCTATAACATGTCTTCTGTATCTTGGCCTCTCTGACCGCCTCCCACCCGAGCTGGGAGCTCCTAATGACTCCATTCATCCAAGAGGGAAAAAATTCCAGTTACTTTGCAATGTGGAGTAATTCAGTTCAGTTTTGTTGTTGTTACACTAAAATTTAATTTAATAAAATTTTTGAGGTTTTTGCTGCTTACAGGGAGAAACTACGTTTAAACATTCATGTCCATCAGAGGTGATGACCATGGCACTCATCAATCAGGAAAGGCACAAAATCAGGGTCCTACAGGTGCCCTACTATACCGTGCTTAACCCTGTGTTGTGTTGTATTGTATTGTATTGTATTGTATTGTATTGTATTGTATTGTATTGTATTGTATTGTATTTTTTCATCATGGTAAGTGTACTCTTGAATCCCCATCACCTATTTCACCCGTTCCCCACCTACTCCCCCTTTGGTAACCATCAGTTTGTTAAGAGTCTGTTTCTTGGTTTGTGTCTCTTTTTTTTCCCACTTGCTCGTTTGTTTTTGTTTTGTTTTGTTTTTGTTTTGTTTCTTAAATTCTACATAAGAGCGAGATCATACGGTATTTGTCTTTCTCTGACCGACTTATTTTGCTTAGCATAATACTCCCTAGCTCTATCCATGTTGTGCAAATGGTAAGATTTCATTCTTTTCATGGCTGAGGAATATTCCTTCATCTGTATACACCACATCTTCTTTATCCATCCACCTATCAGTGGATGCTTGGGCTGCTTCCATAGTTTGGCTATTGTAAATAATGCTGCAATAAACAGGGATTCATGTATCTCTTTGAATTAGTGTTCTTGCATTTTGGGGGGTTGTAGGGCAGTTCTATTTTTAATTTTTTGAAGAACTTCCCTACTGTTTTCCACAGTGCCTGCTTCAGTTTGCATTCCCACCAACAGTGTAAGACGGTTCCTTTTTCTCCACATCCTCATCAATACCTGTTCTTTTTTGTGTTATTTATTTATTTATTTATTTAGCCATTCTGACTGGTGTGAGATGGTATCTCATGTGGTTTTGATTTGCATTTCCCTGATGATGAGTGATGTTGAGCTTCTTTTCATGTGTCTGTTTGCCCTCTGGATGCCTTCTTTGGAGAAATGTCTGCTCATGTCTCTGCCCGTTTTTTAATTGGGTTATTTATTTTTTGGATGTTGAGTTGTATCAGTTCTTTATATATTTTAGATACTAACCCTTTATCAGATATGTCATTTGCAAATATCTTCTCTCACTCAGTAGGTTGCCTTTTAGTTTTGTTGATTGTTTCCTTTGCTATGCAAAATTTTTTTATTTTGATGCAGTCCCAATAGTTTATTTTTTATTTTATTTCCCTTGTCTCAGGAGACAAATCTAGAAAAATCTGCTATGGCTAATGTCAGAGAAATTACTGCTTGTGCGCTCTTCTAGGATTTTTACGGATCTTTAATCCATTTTGAGTTTACTTTTGTGTATGGTGAAAGAAAATGGCCCAGCTCCATTCTTTTGCATGTAGCTGACCAGTTTTCCCAACACCATTTGTGGAAGACTTTTTCCCATTGTAAATTCATTGCTCCTTCATCAAAGATTAATTGTCCACAAAACTGTGGGTTTGTTTCTCGGTTTTCTGTTCTATTCCATTGATCTATGTGTCTATTTTTATGCCAGGACCATACTGTTTTAATTACTACCTCTTTGCAATATAACTTGAAGCCTGGGATTGTGATACCACTAATTTTGTTTTTCTTTTTCAAGATTGCTGTGGTCTTCTGTGGTTCCATACAAATTTTAGAATTGTTTGTTCTAGTTCTGTGAAGAATGCTGTTGGTATTTTGACAGACAGTGCATTAAATCTGCAGATTGGTTTGGTTAGTACAGACATTTTAACAATATTTGTTTTCTAACCAGGAGCATGGAATGTCTTTCCATTTCTTTTTTTTTTTTTTTAAGATTTTATTTATTTATTTGACAGAGATAGAGACAGCCAGCGAGAGAGGGAACACAAGCAGGGGGAGTAGGAGAGGAAGAAGCAGGCTCATAGCGGAGGAGCCTGATGTGGGGCTCAATCCCAGAATGCCGGGATCGCGCCCTCAGCCAAAGGCAGACGCTTAACCGCTGTGCCACCCAGGCGCCCCTGTCTTTCCATTTCTTTGCATTGTCTTGAATACCTTTCATAAGTGTTCGATAGTTTTCAGAGGACAGGTCTTTCACCTGTTTGGTTAAGTTTATTCCTAGCTATTTTATTGTTTTTGGTGTATTGTAAATGGGATTTTTTTTTTTTACTTTCACTTTCTGTCACTTCATGCTAGTGTATGGAAATGCAATGGATTTCTGTATGTTGATTTTGTATCCTGCGATTTTACAGAATCCATTTATCAGTTCTAAATTCAGTTCTTTATTGGCCTCCATTTTAACTTTCTGGGCTATGCCCTACAGAGTTTTAGTGTCAAATAGATGATTTTACTCTACAAAAGGGAAGTTTTTACCCTACGAGGAATTCTGCCTTTATCCTAGGTTGGCCAGCTTAAACTGAAAAATAAATATGTAGGTAGATGGATAGATATTTAGATAGATAAATTTAAAATAGCATTTTTCCTTTTCTAGGTAAAGTTGTCACTGAGGAGTATATTTAATACAAATCATTGCAGGGAAGGGGACAAAAGTCCATTCTTTCTGAGCTTTAATACTGTTTGGAAGAAACTGAAATGGTATTAAAACTGTATATATCTTAAAACCCTGTTTTATAATGTCTATAATTTGCTTCAAAATGCCTCAGTACAGACAGCATGATGTAAAGGGATGTTGTGCGTTAATTTTAACTTACACCCTAGGGGCCGTCACTTATCCTAATCAGGAATTTACACTCAAAGGGGGGTCAGCTAGCATTTAATCAGAAAGGCCACAGCTACGCAGAGACCACAGCTATCTTAATCTTCAATCAAAACTAGACACTCTGCTAATTTACATATGGAGTATTGAAATGGATTTGTGTTGGTGAAATTACTGGCTTGATCCTTAGTGCAAAAAAAAATGTTAGAATTGGTTAAATTAGTTAAGCGAGTGGCATTTGAGGTATGAAAACTGAGTAAATTACTTTAGGTATGCCCCTACCTTACACGAACCAGCAAGTCCTCAAGATGGCACCTGAGATATGATTCCAGGCTCCATTTCAAAGGCTAGTGGCCGTCTGTTGCCAATTATCAGGTAAACTATACCTTTGGATTTTGACTTGTCTTTCTATTGAAGTCTTAAATAGGATTTTCCTTGGCCATCTTGCTTCAAGTGAACCTTCCATTCAGGGTGTTTGCAGATCACCTAAAGTGTAGAGGGGTAGGTCTCCACAGAATTCACAGAACGAGTTGTTTGATTGTTTTTGGGCCTGCTTGCTGGAACTGTTTATCTAATAAATGTTTGTATGCATGACAGAATTTGTCCTGTAACCTTGCTTTCCTTTAAAACCAGATTGTGGAGGATTAGTTAACTATTAGAATACCGGTATTAGAAGCTACCGATATCTACCAAAAAGAACCTAACAGTTGCACATGCCCAACTGATTCAGGTGGGTTCAAAATCCTTTGTGTAGCCACAGTATCGCTGTGCCAGCGTGAATATCTGCTCCCCCAGCACATTGCACAGGGTTGGACATATAATGATTTTTCTATATGTGTTATTTGAGTGCACAGCAAGGGTGTACCATAAATGTCACTACGCTACTCAGGAGATAAGAATGAAGAAGAGAAGGGATTACATTGGCTCACTTTGTTGTTTTGGTGTACCATGGAGAAATGTGAATATGAATGCGATTAAGAGGTGAAATCAGATAGGCTGACTAGAGCAAGACAGGACCTCTCAAGGAATACCTGAATTAGACACCTGTCCATATGCAGGAGTGATCAAGCCCAAGAAACTTTTCCAAAGCTAAATTGTTTGAAAAACTAAGGTAAGCACTGAAAATACCAGTCTGTTGATTTGAGATGAGAAATAAAGGTTGTATGGGCTAAATTTCTGGCATTAAGATGACCAAGGAAAATCCTCTTTGAGACTTTAATAGAAAGACAAGTCAGAATAAGAAAGCTACCAGGTGAACATGGGTGTTAAATAGATGAACCAACAAATCACATGTTTAACAGCTAGATTATACTATTTCAACTTATCTTCCTCTACTTTAGCGACAATATTGACAATACAGCACAAAGTTAATGGCCAAGGCTCCCTCTCCATTGACAACTTGTGATTGTATTACAAGTCTGACTTTTTCTGGAAAACTTATACCTTGAATTTGGTCATCATCAAATCTTGCCATCCTGTGTTCATTGTATCACTTTAAGGTAATTTTTTTTAATCACATTTTATGTGGACCCTTAAAGGATATGCTTCGATTTGGCATATATGTGGCATCCCCCAACATTGGTAACAGCTCATAAATAACATCCTTTGTTGTCAAAAAAACAAAAACAAAAACAAAGAAAACCACAGCAACACTCGTTCCAAGACCCTCCACAAATAACTTGCTTTACTTTGTACGTTTTTTGTGATGAGCACGGCGTCTCGCAAAGCTTGAGAAGATATTTGAAGATAGTTTGTTCTAAGCTACCTTTCTTTCTCAAATGTGAACATCTAAATTATTCTGCTCGTCATATTTTTCAGAGCTCATTATCATGAAAACATCACATTAAGCTTTAAGGACCCATCAAAAGATGCACCAATGAGTATTCTTACTGATAAGGGATCTTAAGTTCAGCTGGGAAAACGTTTTCACAACTTGGCTCATCGCTACTTTGTGCTACCGCTGCCGTTAGCAGAGGAAAAACAATGAAATAAGACCGTAGAGATAGATGTGGGATGGAATAAGAAAAAGAGATGTCTTGTAGAAAGGGAAGCAAATCGCATCTTGTAGGATATTTAAAATGGGTAAAGGAGGTGGGAAGAACCTTCTAGGCTAGAGGCACAGCAAGAGGAAAGGCCAAGGCTAGGAATGAACACAGTTGAGTGAGAGAGAGGGAGAAGATGTAATGAAACTGGTGAGGTGGGAGCCAAGAGACTAGCCCACTCAACGAGAGAGAAGAGAAATAGCACGTCAGGTTTGTACATTCCTGATCTTGTGGACCCTTAAAGAGACCACACGAAAATTTAGGGAGGTTAGTATTAATGTCCTCATTTTACTGAGGAGACTAAAGCGCACACAAAAACTGTCCCACAGCTAGGACGTTCTGGAACAAAACTCTAGGAAAGAAATACTCTTGTTTCTCAAAACCAGTTAAGCAGACTGCTCTGTCCTGTGAGGCAAAGGGACCCTGATGTGACATTCAGCAGGGGTCACACACTGGAGAGCACCTGCCTGTTCTCTATTTGACCCACAAGTTTTGGTTTTGTGGTCTGCTTTTCTGATGGTCATATCTAAAGAACAGGATGTTTCCTATAAAGATACTGACTGCGTGGCCACACTGGGCCTGCTTTGCAGCCAGGACGGCATCAGAAGGCAGGAGCTAAGGAGCAGCTGTCTCTTCCAGGGACACAAATCCTCTCCAGTCATGAGTGTGGCTGAGTCAAGACATTCCTCTCACGTTGAGAGGTAAGCTGAGCTACTTCATGGTATTTTTGCCTTGGCATCCATTTTGTTTGGCCAAGCAGTCCATAGGGTCCTCAAACGAACACCACCCCCTCATGTAAGTGTGTGCCCTAGACAGCAGCTCACAGAGTCACAACATAAGTCTCCGATATAACATAAGTCCCCAGTATAACTACCCCACGGCTCTTGTGATCCACAGTCTCCCCTGCCTCCTATTGCCTTCCCCTTGCGTGTCCTTTATCCCCTTGCGTGTCCTTTAGATACAGCTCCTGTGGAGCTTACCAGAAGCCCACTCTTTGGGTTTAAATGGACTAACATGGTCCTAGCCCAGGATCCCCAAACACTCCACCCCCAGAGCCTGATAGAGGCGTGTGCCTCAGGTCCTGCGCTGTTCTCTCCGCCTGCACTCTACCTTGACCTCCCCGTGCGGCCCCTCACATTGTGCCGTTTACTTCCTCCGGGACGGGGGAGAAACACACTCCATTTCAGCTTCTCTTGTGGTCTATTGTTGAACCGTGGCTCACCCACTGGCCCCCCGTGCTCCGCAAAGCAGATGTGAATTTAGCAAAATCATAACAACTCAATTTTGGCAACTACTGGCCCCTTTGAACATTTGAGCTTGCAAGCCCTGCCATTAAGAGAATTCTTTGGGAAAAAATTATGGAAGAAAAACAAAGAGATAAAATCCCATACCTGTTTCCCAAGAGGCTCTCTGTCCTCAGAAAAACCTTCCATCTCATGGAATTCCCAGTCCTGTTCGGGACTTCAACCCTGGGTGTAGAAGGGACCCAGTCTCTTGGCCCCATGTGGTCCTTTCCCTACATCATTGATCTGAAAATACTTGTCCCCACACCAAACTATTCTGACAGACTTCTGCGAAGACAATGCAAATGAGCTTTGAGAGACACAAATTCTTACAAATTCAAGCTGTACAAATCCTAAATAGCCCACGTTTGTTAGACTGACTTATGCCAGTGCAGGGAGTCAGGAAGATGCCAACATCAAGTCTTAACTTCAAAGCAAGTGGGCCAGAATCTCACTTAGGTCATGGCAACCCTGCAGATGCAGTGCGGTTAGAGTCTTGCCATGTCTGTCATTCCTGTGTAGTTTTAATGCCATTTTTAGTCTCTGAACAGAAAAGTTTGTGGTTGTTAGATTGAGATGATACCAAATTGTTCCACCGATCTTAAAATTGATTTCAAAAGACGTGAGATCTTACATTTTATTCCTAAAGCAAATGGTATAAAATACAGAAATTGCCATACACACGATTTCCTAAAAACTTGGGAGTGTACGTTCTAGTCTAATGTGTTTTTGCAAGGAGAATCATTAATTTCCTTTTCATGATTAAAAGGCCTGTTTTAGCATATAATCAAATCTGGTGCCGTGCAAGCCACTTTACAGAGAAGTGCTTCTATCTGGGGTTGATAACAACTACGAAATCACCTGTAGTCTCATCCGATGATAAAAGAATGATCCCTTTTTTAACCACCACTCAACATTTTTTATGTGGACAGGTATTCATATAATTAAAGTCCAAGAAAGGAATTTATTGACTGACTCACACATGCTTGAGATAAATAAATCTGTTTTGTAATGATATGCTAAGTCATCCTCAGCTTTGAGACCCCTGACCGGCAGTCTGGGGGCATGTGGCCTCACATTGTTCTGGGCTACTCCTCCGCACCTTGCCTCGACATCATTGTGACTACAAGCTCTCAGCTGTCCCCTGCTCCCTCCTTTGAAATGCACCGGGCTTCTTTCCTGCGAGTATGGGCAAAATCTGCACCATATTTAACACTCAGCCATTCCCAAGAGTTTCCTTGGATTCTCTCCAGTGTTGAGTGTTAACATTTTCTTAAAACCTGCTTTCTATCTGTCAAGGAAAATATGAGTATTTCATTTTTATTTTAATCCTGCATTTTTAAACACAAACCATGTTAATTTCATCGTGTGCTTATTGGCATTTTCAATTTCTCTTTTGTGGATTGCTTGTCTTTTCCCCCTTTTTTCTGGAACAGTTTCTTACTAATTTATATGTGAGCTGTAACATTTAACATTTTCTGATAGATTTGTTGTTTCCTTTTAAAATGTTTTGGATGCACACATTTTTTATGAAATCTATCATTTCTTTTCTAATTTTTTTCATTGCATTTATAATCAGGAAGACTTTCTCCCTACTAGGATTAGTGAAATGTATTCACCTACATGGTATTTTATTTTTTTAAATGTTAAATATTTCACTTACTTCACTCGCCATTTATTTTGGTGTATCAGATGTGAGGCGAAAGCTCTTTTATTATTGTTTTTTCAAATAGCTAACATCTTCGACACCATTTGTTGGATATTTCATCTTTTACCATGTAGCTGTGGTGATTTTTTTCATCGAATAATAAGTAGAATTTATTTTAGGCTCTTTATTCCATTCCACAAATTTGTATTTACATAGTTTTAGTTATTGTAGCTTTGTTATATGTTAATAATGGTAAAAAATGGTAGGCCATTTTTTGGTAGGGTAAAATGGTAGGGTAAAAAATGGAGGCCAACTGGAGTCTGACTGAATTAGTCACAGTTCTCGTTTCTACCAATGGACAGAGTGGGAACCCAGCAGCATCTCTGAAGACTAGACTGCAACTGTTGGTTCCACAGGCAGCTCCCCAGCGGTCCTTTCCCAACCATTGTATTCACACCAGCTGGTCTAAGCTGCCTCAACAGTTACCTAGAATGAGGAAGCCAGGACTCCCCGGCCCTCCATAACCCCACATTGCCACCATCAAGATCACCAGTAAAGGAGGAAACCTAGGGATTTAGTCAGGGAAGGCCAACGTGTGCTGCAGTGACAAAACACCCCGAAACCCAGAGGCTTCATACTACACAAGTCCATTTCTTGCTCATCCACATCTCCTGTTTACTACAGAGGACAACTGTCCTCCCCATGAAGTATTGGAGAAAAACCTTTATGACTTTGGATTTGGCAATTTCTTGTACATGGCACCAAAAAATAGGCAACAAAAGGAAAGAGAGCGATAAATACATAATTATATTTCTGATAAGGGGTTAATATCCAGAATATGTGAAGAGCTCCTACAATTCAACAACAGCAATTTTTAAAACTTTAAAAGGGGGCAAAAGGCTTGAATAGACATTTCTCCAAAGAAGACATACACATGGCCAATAAGCACATGAAAAGATGCTCAACTTCACTAATCATTAGGTAAATGCCAATCAAAATCACAAAGAGATACCACCTCGCACCCATCAGGCTGGCTACCATCCAAAAAAACCCGACCAAACAAACAAAGAAAAAACCCAGAAAATAAGAAGTGTTAATGAGGATGTAGAGAAAAGAAAACACACTGTTGGTGAGAATGTAAAATGGCTCAGCCACAATGGAAAACAGTATGGAGGTTCCTCAAAAAATTAAAAATAGAATTACCATGTGATCCAGCAATTCCATTCCTGGGTCTATATCCAATAGAACTGAAAGCAAGGTCCCAAAGAGATATTTGTACCCCCTCGTTTATACCAGCATTATTCACAATAGCCAAAAGGTAGAAGTGACCCAAGTGTCCCCCAATGAATGAATGGATAAACAAAATGTGGTATATATGTACAATGGAGTGTTGTTCAGCATTAAAAAGGAAGGAGATCTGACACATGCAACAAAATAGATGAACCTTGAGGACATTCTGCTAAGTGAAATAAGCCAGTCACAAAAAGACCAATACTGCATAATCCACTTAGATGAAGTATGTACAGTAGTCAGTTTCATAGACACGGAAAGTGGAATAACGAGCCAAGAAAGGGAGAAATGGGGAGTTCTTTAATGGGTACAGAGTTTCAGTTTTGCCAGATGAAAAGAATTCTTGAGATTGACTGAACAACAATGTGAACTACCTATGACTACTGAACTACACCCTTAAGAATGGTTGAATGGCACAATTTGTGTTATGTGTATTTTATCACAATTTAAAAAAATTGTAGTTGGCTATCTGGAGGACAAATGGGGGTGGAGAGAATGGGAGGGGGAGGGAAGAGCTGCCTGATTCCAATCACCAGACCCCCTCTGTTCCTACCAGGGTCCCAGCCATTCCCTGAGTCCCATACATCTGCAGTGCTACTTTTCCTGGATACTTCACAGGGCAAATGGGGCAGAATGAGTCCGTAGCTGTTAGCTAACGATCATTTTACGATCTCTCTTTTAAAAAATATACATATGACATTTAACAAAAATACTCATGTCCGATATCATGCTGGACCACACAATGGTACTGTGGAAGGAGTGGGAAAGAATGCATATTTCTTCTAAAGCTTATGGTATGCCAGGGCATTTTGATGCTCCTTTTCACCTTAGATCTTCTGATTCCAAACCTGGAGATCCACATCCTCCTCTTCCTAATTCCTCCCTGCTCATTTTAACAAGAAAACTGCTATTTAGAGCAATAGCGCAGGGACAGGAATATAATTTCAAGCATTGTCCTTAGAGAGGGCAGGCTTAGTATAATCCTTTTTTTCCCTCAGGAGCTCTGTGTGTGTGTGTGTGCGCGCGCCTGTGTGTTGGAGTGAGGTTGTGGTGGAGAACTTTGGGTGTGTGCGTGCGCCTGTGTGTTGGAGTGAGGTTGTGGTGGAGAACTTTGGGGAAACGGAGGACGCTGGAGAGAAGAAGGGGCCGACACGTGTCCCTTTCCTCCTCATACTCAGGCCAGTGCTCTTCAAAGTGTGGTCCACAGACCAGTGCTGGTCTGTAAACCGTTTGTCACCCATGTGCAACTGAGATAGGTACAAAAATCCAGAGTAAGTATTTAGATACTTTGATGGCAATTTGACACAGGTCTAACAGCGTTACAGGGTTCTTGTCTCATGGAGTTTAAGAATGAATCTCCTGGACAAAAGGGTGAAGTGAAGTGAAGAGAAAGTTTATTAAGTAAAGACAGGGACAGAAAGGGGAAAAAAAGGAGCTCTCTAGAGTGAGCGTGATCCCAAATGGGTTGCCACTGAGGACTTTTATGGTCAATCTTTTATAAGAAACTGACCAGGGAACTTGATAAATTTCTTATCAATATCATGGTGGATTTGTGAATATCAATCTATATTTATAACAAACATGGTGGACTTATAACTATCATGAGAACAAACAAGGTGTTCTTGTAAATATCATGTCTATTCACATCTGGGATTTCTGTGAGCCTGGTTTCGCAGCCCCCGGCGTGACCCTAGTCATGTTGCTCCCTACCTGTCTCTCCCCACCTAGCCTCAGCTGTCCCTTACTCAACAGTACATAATTCTCGGCACATGAACAAAGCATGTGTACCATGACAGACATGGTTTCACACCAAGGAATGTTCCAGCATTTTACCAACCGAGTTAGAAACTGAGGAATGTTGGTCGAGAGGAGTCTTATTTCATTAACGGTTAATTCTGCTCCTGTGCTCCTATCCCCATTCCAATTAAGTATAAAATACACATTTCAAGATTTGATGCCAAACCATAAAGGCTAGAGACAAGCCTGGCCACCCAGCAGTAAATACTAAGGGAAAGATTTAATGTAACCGGCAGCATATGGCAGCGCTGATGATTTCTCATAAACTACATGGACTAATTTAGAAAGCAAAAAAAAAAAAAAAAAAAAAAAAAAAAAAAAAGCAGAGAAGCCTTCAAGGAAGTAATAACCCAGAGGTAAAAAATATTGATTAGGGAAAAATATTATCTTAATCAAAATATGTCTTTTAGCTGGAAGTTGTTTGGGCTCCAGAAAGAGAAAACAAAGTATGTTTCTAAGATGCACATTTTTCCTTGTGGTTTTTGTTGAATAATGAGCAAGGCCATCAGTCTTTTTGAAGTCTTTGCTGTGTAAATCAAAACAAAGGCTTTAATAATTCTACAGGAAACCTAATTTACTAGTAGGATAAAAAGGAAGCAATATTAACTATTTTAAAAATATTTCAATTTGTACCTGTGACTTTTGGTATTTCTCGATGATACAACCAGATAAATCGTACACGGCTTGCCACATACTATATTTTCTTCTAATGAGAGCTTTTTACTTCTGATCTTTGTCATCTGTCTTCAGACGCAAATGATTCGAAATAACTTGTTTCTGTCAGTATTTGTCTGGTGTTCAGGCAACTTCTTTTTAATCTCCTGCCCTGGTTTAGCTTGATCTTTTAAACATTATGATCAGACAATATTTGAATATGTCACATGTACTTTTATTTTTAGGGATTTTATACATTCAAGCTGAATCTGACTCTAAGTAGGTAAGAGCTATTTCAAATCCTAACACCGCCCCAGTTTTTCCTTAATCTTATAAGGTATGGCTGTCCGCCAGATTTTATATACCAAAATGTCTTTATTATTTCCGTTTGCCATTTGAACGCCAAGAAGTTTATTCATGGCAGAAACTGTCAGTGGAAAGGCACGATCCCATTCTGTGTTCTATTCATGGAGAAGCCAAGACTGAATGCTTAGTGATGGGCAAAAGCGTAATAAGGAAAAGGAAAATTAGAACGTATATTCTCCACTATTCGCTCTGTTTCCATGTACACAAAGTAAGCAGTTGATAAATTATCCCATAAATGTAGTCATTATAGCTGAGAAAATTCAGGTATAATTGATAGATCAATGACCCAGATCCTTCAGGGACCCGATTGCCCAAACCTCAAACCTGCCTCGTGTATAAATACTGCCTCTCCCCAAGGCCCCCTTCACTAACCTATGCGTTTCCTCCTTTTGCTTCTGAACATATTTGCAAAACCTTTGTGTGTGTGTGAGAACTATAGTCTTTACTTTTGCATCGAAAGTAGAGAAAAATAAAACTGAAGATTGTTTTGAATCAGATCTTTTTTTTCCCGTTATCCAAATATGCACTGAGCACCCCCTGTTGGCTTCCTAGCAGCAGGCAGGTTACAAACACTGCCTCGCTAGTCATATGCACAAAGAAGGAAGCAAACCAAAAAGGCCATGGTCATTCGGACTCTTGTATCAAAAGTGGGGGAGGGGAAATCAATATTTGCTTAATAGAAAAGGAAAACATTGATAGGGAAGGAAGTTTTATTCTCAAGCTTTTAATAGGGTGTTTCAATGCTAGGGAGGGAAAATCCTCTATTTTCTTTTTTTTTTTTTTTTAAGCTTAAAGCTATATTCACTTTCAATGTTAGATGAGTATGTTTCTGAAAAGAACAGTGGGCAGAAAATCTAACAAATACATTTGTTTTTGCTCAGGCCACATCTGACTTTACAGGTTGTGCCTTTCCTCTAGTCTATGTACATCAAAGGCTAAGAAATCTACTGTCGATCCTAGATTTCCCCTCATATTTTCAAGCAGGACGACCTGGGCACTGAAGGGAGGAAAAATGGTTATAAGAATAATACATAAGCATCTACATATACTTTCATTCTGATATCCTAAGGATTGAGTCAATAAAAATAGATTTTCTATTTATCATAAATATGCTTCTAGCCCCTTTAAGCCTACCTGCTAAAAATCTGATTTTATTCATCTACAGAGAAGCATAGATTTTACTGTAAAATTCTTTTAAAACAATAATGGGTTACTTTTAAACAATGGGTGTTTTGACAATCTTGCCACTAGAGGAGTAAGATGAATTTTTCTCCACAAAAGTCTCTTCTCTTACGAAGTTTAAATATTCATTCTTTTATTGTCAATTACATCTCTCTTTGATTATCAATTTTAAATACATGATTAGTGAGTGGCTTGGCAAGAACATTAGACTAAGAATCAAAGAACTTGGATTCTAATCCTGCTTTGTCACTTTCTGTCCCCAGAACTGTGCGGGCTGTTTAACCTCGCTGAGTTTCAATTTCCTCATTTGAGAAATGGAAGTCATTAGCCTGATCATTAATTCAAGACACCTCAGAAGCCAGTTACCAGAGATATTGTCAGGTGCTTAGCTCTGGATGCCATGTAGGTGAGGGACTTCTAATAATAAGCTTGTATTGAGCTTCTGCTGTGTCCCAATCACCATGACCATCATCGACTTGACTTACACAAACTCACAGAAGCTCAGTTCTGGAACCAAACAGACTTGGTCCCAATCCCATCTCTGCCGTTTTCCATCCAAGTAACCTTGGAACTCAGTGTCCTTATATGGAAACACTGAGTTATTTCTTCAAAGTCACACAGATGGAAAATGGCAGAGACAGGATTATAAGGCAGTCATGCCCTGGAGGGCCACACTCTTGAAGGGAACTGGTCACAACTAAAACATTGTGGTGCTCTCAGACTGTTTGAAAAGCCCTGAATGTCATGCTTAAGAGTTTAGACTTTATCTTGTGGAATATGTCATGGAGTATCTTGAGTAGGGAGTAAGTCATGATCATGATTTATTAACCAGGGTGTTGAGAAAATTTAAGGAGCATCTACATATGAATGGAATACATTTGTGTAAGTAAGTATGATTCTATTTATTACAGGTGATCGTGTAGAGAAGAGACCAATAGATTATCTCTTACCCTGATGTTGGACTATGTGTGCTAACATGATATCCTATGGGGATAAAGGAAGCCCGCTCCCCTATAGTTGAGAGGTATTTTCCCCCAGAGGTGGAAACTTCCTCTGTGTAAGTCACACTGGAAAGCATATTCCAGGACAGGAAATTCGAAATTGGGAACTGAGCCTTACTGACTAGCCAGAGGCAAAACCTTCCTGTCTCCAGTCATTTCTTCCTTTGACCTGAATTCTAAGAAAAATGTGAGAATAATGTGTACATTGATGTGGGAAAAAGTGGTCTCTGCCAAGGGAAGCAGCCGAGCCTGGGCAGCCAGTCCTTCCCATCTGAAAGTTGTCTCTGCAATGCCAACCTTGGAACATAGTGATATGATGAAGTTGCTGCCACACATGTGAAGAGCATGAATGGGGTTAATTTTATTGTCTTAAAGGGGGGCACCCGTTCTAGTGTTGCTTTCAAGGAAATATAAATCAACAATGGCACTAATGTTCAATATCTAATCCTTGACAATCAATAGGAATATGTCATGTGTCATAGGACATCTCACTAATTTATTGCCAAAATGCGACAGGGTTATGTGAAACTTTGGCTCTAATTCCTAGTGCATGTAGTTCCTGACTTCTGATTTTTTTCCTTTAAAGTTCGTTTTGGGGCTGGGAGCCAGGAGGGGCTGAACTGAGCTTATACGGAAAGGCTGGCATGCAGTGACTCCAGCTTTTCTAAATCCGGGGCATGGGTTCATGAAAGGTTTATGATCCGTCAAAATACCTTCTCTGAGCCTACGGAATGAAAAGAATGTAGAAGAACTATTGTTCGGGGAAATGCTTTGCCCGTTCCTCAGATGTGGTCAGTTATTAACTTATTCTGTAATGCAGTCACCCAATAAGAATGCTCTATTTAACGTGTAGGTCTTTGGGTTGCCACCTAATCTTTTCAAAATCTTTATGTCTTCCATTTCTGAAAAATTCCTTTCCCTCATGTATTAGGAAGGCGGTTCACTTCCTTCTGAGGGGCAGCCTCCTCTTCCGGGAGAGCTCTGGGCTCCATTTTGACTATCATGGCAGAGGGTGGCCCAGTTTTTAATTCCTTGAAACCCGTAGATAGACTCTCCACCCTGGAAGAGGCTCTCAGCTCCAAATGTTATCTTTTTAGTAAGGCTCACTGATAAGAAGCAGAGGGGGGGAAACCACCACAAAGCCATGGACTTAAGCAGGCTCTTTCAAGCACCACTTAAGGGCGTGGAGCGGAGAGCAGAGCTCAGGATTCAGACGTGGGAGCTCGGTGGCTTCTTAATTGAGAGCGGCCCAAGGGTGGGCGTCCGGGCCTCGGGGCGCGCGGCTGGCGTCAATTATTGAAGGAGTCTGGGGAGGAAGAGAGGAACTAGGAAGGGCAGGCTATTTCTGTGAAGAGGAGAGAAGTGATCCAGCGCTGGAGTGGAACTCTACAGGGGGAGGCCAACGGCTGGTGAGGCTGTCATTAGGAGCCAGACCCCGTGGAAAGCCCTTGCCTCCCGTGCGGCTGGCGCCATGCTCTTCCGGCAGAGTTTATCAATGGAGGTGGGAACGCGATCCATCAGGGGCTCTTGCATGTGTCGTGTACTCTGGGCTTTTTCAACTGTAATCAATGTCAAATTTCTCCCCTCGGGAAGTAGAGGAAAACTCCTGTATTGAACTTTCAGATTGAATGTTGATGGCTAAACCGAAATGAGAAGAGTGACAATGCAGGGTAGTTTTTGACCTCCCCCGAAAGAAAGAAAGGAAGAAAGAGAAAAAGAGAAAGAAAGAAAGAAAGAAAGAAAGAAAGAAAGAAAGAAAGAAAGAAAGAAAGAAAGAAAGAAAGAAAATATTATCTAATGATAAATTGGAAGAGGCCTTGGGAGGCCACCCAGGAGGGACCCCATTTCCATCAACCCTTTCATTGGGGTCAGTGGCACACATTTCAGCACTCACCCACTCCCCCTTGCTGTGGGCAACATGAGGATAGGGAAACCTGTATTATTCATCTTTATATTATCAGTGCCCAGCACTGGGCTTAATTAACATTTGTTAACATTCGTTGAGAAGCCATGCAACAAAAATGTGTAAAATAGTTTAGTGCTGATTGACTGAATCCCTGTTCAGCACAACATCAAATATTCAAGTGTCATGGTGCTGGTGGAGGTAAGGGTGTGTGTTGGGGGTGGGAGGCTTGGGGTCAGCTGAGGGTTTTTTTTTTTTTTTTACTGCCTGACTCTGGAGAGAGTTCAAGCTGGTAAGAAATTGCTTCATCCAAGTTCACATGCAGTGGGTGCATCCCTTTTCTGAGGAAATTAGAATAAAGAGTGCCAAGCTGGCTGAATAGCGGGGAGGGGGAAGAAAAGGGCTAGAAGAACATATGAACTAATACTGAAAATATTCTTAAAATATATTATCCTGCTACAGACAGACCATTTCTCGACGGAACGTAGAAGGGATGCAGAGGATAGCTTTTATGAATATTTCCAATATGGACACAGGCATGTGGTCTTTGCATTCACATCACAAATATTAAGCCCTCTGTGTCCATCTGCTTAACCATGCTATCAAGACTCTTCCACTGGGCAAGTGAGAAAAGTCCATTCAAAACAGCTTAAAGAAAAAGGAAACAATACTGTCTCATATAATTGGGAAAAATAAGATGAATTTAGAATTATTCACAGCTTGATCCAGTCCCTCATGCATTGTTTCCACAGCACTCTCTCTCTCTTGTCATCCCTCAGCAGAGCTGGGCTCTACTCTTCAATCAAGCTTTCTCCATACAAGCAAGATAAAGATGTCTGCCAGTGGTCTACACCCACCTCATCAAAGCTGGGCAGCCCCAGAAATAGAGACCACCCTCCACACTCAATCTAGAAGAGAAGTTTTGATCAGTGCATATGGGGTTAAACAAGCTTACATGGGAGGGTTATGTGTCCAGGAGGAAATGTGTTATAACTGACCCAACTTAGTCACATACTCACCTCAAAGACCAAAAATGTCAAGAAGCCACTGTGATTGAGCCCCACCCAGATCACCTAAAGATCAAAGGACACAAGGATGGGGAGATGTGCCAGAAAGTAAAAAAAAACTAGAATTACTCCAGTCCACCTTACTTGGCCTTGTTTTTCTCTTATTGTCAAAAATTATAAGGCAGTGCTTTTCAATTGCAGATAATGAAATCAACTTAATGAGTAGTAAATAGAATATTGTAGGATAGCATAGGGTTGGATAGAATAAAAAAAATGTCAAAGATGTCAGTGTGAATCACGCATACCACGGATCAATATTATTTATGGAAATTTTGTTTCAACTGAGTGTGTGAGTATATATATATCCAGTTTCTCACTGTGAGATGCAGTAGGTAAAACGAAACAAGCAAAACCCAAAATAAACAGAAACCTTTAAGATGCACTAAATGAATCCACCCAGCAATGAGACTTTCAAGCATACTCCTAACTCTTTGGAAGACGAAAATTAACTGTGCTCAGCACTTGGGAAGATTAAGTTCTCCCATCCAGAAACAAAATTTGCCTTCCATATTTAACGACTTTATGCCAGTATGTTTCTAAAGGCTTGGGCCACAAAAGCAATAAAGCAAAAACAATTCCTATCGGCCTAGCAATACATGCTAACGCTTTGAATGTTCCAGACTCAGTACTGTAACTCAGCAAATAGAGCCAGAACATCAGTCTGCAAAGATTCAAGAAAACTGGGGTGCCTGGGTGGCTCAGTCGGTTGGGTGTCTGCGTTGGGCTCATGTCATGATCCTAGGGTCCTGGGATCGAGACCCGCATTGTCGTCGGGCCCCCTGCTCAGCAGGATGTCTGCTTCTCCCTCTGCCTCTCCCCCACCCACTGGCTTGTGCTTTCTCATTCGATCATTCTGTCTCAAATAAATAAATAAAATCTAAAACGCAAAAATTCAAGCAAACTAAGCTAAGGTTCCAAGAGTCAGAGGTTGTTTTGAGAGCTAAGTTATTTTAGAAGTTATTTTATAACTTCCTCGGTGGAAGATATAAAGTAAAATATCAAGTTATTTTCATCATCAGGTGATAGCCTGGAAGGGCAGGAAAAGTTATTGTAGGCAATATTAGCCACTGAAAGAAACTTACTCAACTCAGAGTCAAAGTAAATAGTCATATGTTTATGGAATAATAACCTAGTGGCTTGAAAGAGCTCTAGTTTGCAAGGGTCCCTAATTCACTTGCTTAGGATAGAAGCACCACTCTATGTCTCAAAAGAGGTTAGAGTTTCATGATAACCAGGCATAGATAAACTGGCAGCCCGAGCTGCCTGAAATTCTAGGAAATTTGCTGAGAGTACAACCTAGAAATAGAAAGCATATTTCCTTGAGAAAAGATTATTAATAGACAGTTTTTCTTGCTGTTGTTAAAGCAATAAGGATGAGTGATAGTTCTGAAGCCAGGGGCTTCGGCAGTCAAGTATGGAAGTGGGGGTAAGGAGACAGGGAACAGGGGACAGGAAGGTTCTTCCAGATAGAGAATGGCCCATCCGAAGGCCCAGAAATTGGAGAGAGTGAAACAGGTAGGGCATTCCAAGTGATTCTACCCGGCCAGAGAAGAGAGTGAAAGAGGAGGAGCGTATGAGGCTGGAGAGATGGGGAATACAAATCCACTGGATTTTATTCCAAGAGCAACAGAGGGCCAACGAAGGGTTCAAGGTAGAGAAGCTGTCCCATCATGTCTCCTTTCTAAAGTATCACCGTGGTGGCAATGAGAATAAGGAAGTAGACAGAGAGGAATGGAGACAGAGAGACCAGCGGAAGGGTGTTATAATAATCTAGGGGAAGGTTGATGGTGACTTGAACTAGGAACGACAGACCGGGAATGGGCAGAAAGGCGCAGAGAGAGATGTTCACAGGACAAATGAACAGAACTTGGTCCTTGTTGAGGTCTGGCACCGTGAGCGAAGGAGACGCCCCAGGGAATCTATCTCGCTCTGTGATGGGGCAAGTGCATATGGAATGGTGCCAATCATCGAGAAAAAACCTGGGAGGAGAAGGTATTGGTGATGGATTAGGATATATCCTCAAAAAGGGGACAGGAAAAAAGAAAAAAATAGTATATGACTATATCAGGTAGCAGCAATCAATCTGAGTCTCGGAAATTTAACTCTACAGTTAGTGAGTCTTAGGTAGAACCGTCCCCTAATCTTTGGGTTCATGTGTCTACCCTTAATACATGCTAATTGTTAAATGAATGGATGCCATCTCTGTAAAATGAGTGCTAAAAACCCTGCCTTTTGATCAATCTTCAAAACAAGTTACATAGTAATATTATACTGTTAATATTTCTGAAAGGGAAATGGGGATCTTAGACACATTTCATGGATGAAAGAATCTGGTAAATGACTCAGGAATAAACTCCCAGAGGCCCCAGAACAAGCCGCCTCCCCATACAATCCTATGAATAGGCTGAATAAAAATCCTCCCAGAACCCTTCCTGCAACAAACAATGTGAGAAGTGTTTACATACATTTTACTCTGACAATATTAACTACATGTCACCAGATTTAGACTCTTACGCATGCCAATATCTGGTGCATGGAGTGAGGAATAGCTTCCTGACACTGAAAGTGAGTGTGGTGCGAAGGGAGGAGCCAACGACCCTTTGCTTTGCAAGAATCCACATTCTGTTAAGGGAGGGAGAGGGTTTTCTGGTTGAAAGGCCTGTTATCTGTAAGGGGGTACAGATCTCACATGGATCTTGGGAGTCACTCTGACATGACTTCTAGGAGTTTCAACTAGGCTAGCCCAATTCGTGGAATGCAGAACATGCAAACACAGAAAAAAGCCACCATTGCGGGATAAAATGACTCCTTGGGTTTGTAGATGCACCAAAAGCATTGATCCTCTAGCCATTTGCAGCATTGTGGTACTTGAAGCATAGTCTATAACTGTCACCAGTGAATCCTTCCCCAGGTATGAAATTACATTGAAATCACACCATGTTTGCAAAGACTATCATTAGAGTCTGAATATTTGCTTCCATTCTGCAGTTTAGCATAAAAGAAGTATCTTAGGTGATAGTTACAAATTGCGCACCAGAGTGCAAACTTAGCAACAATTGAGGTCCTTGTGGGAACTCAAAGAAGGCGGAAATTCAATGCTCAAGAGTAGTCTCTACTATTATTATTTAGGAAAGGTTTTATTGCAAAAAGGCACATCTAGGTCTTGGTTGTTCAGCACTTTATTCCTTTCTATCAACAAGAAGGAGCCTTCTTGCCAACCACATGCCACCCAAGCAAGAGGAGGTGTGTTATTTTAAACTCAAAGTATGCTTATTACAGTAAGAATACCCTTGTGGTAATTGCAGGTAGGTTTTCAGCTGGAGGCCTGGTTGGCCTCAAGATTTTCCTGAACACTCTCTCCTTCATAATCATCCCACCTCTAGATCAACCAAGAATGGACCCACAAGACTAATACCCTACCGATCTAGTTCCTGAACCAGATAATGGAGCCAGTATCTTTGAGGGGCTCAATATTATGATTTCTCTTGAACTTGAAACTGCCTTTCAACATGGCTCCTGGCCTGATATCCATGTTCACCTGCGATTACTCATCTGATATCTAGCTAAGAAGGCAGGGTAAAAATCAGTTACTGGATGAAATTCAGCTAGCATTAGAGCAGTAGCATAGTCCTTCTTGCCAATGAGGGAATATAGCAAGATGAGGTGGGAGTGGCAACTGTGGCCACCATTCCAAGAGCGGGGGTTGGGTCCTGTCTCTATTCTGATTCCCTACCTAATTCCTTAGGGCTGAGCATCAAGGCTGGTTCCCTGGTTACCAAGGCCCTCTTAGTAGAGCAAAAAAGCAGAGAAGATATGATACAAAGATTGCTTAGAGGAGAAAGCCCACATATGTGTGTGTGTGTGTGTGTGTGTGTGTGTGTGTGTTCGTATCAATTAGAGCTCTTTTGACTGTAAATATCAGAAAACTAATTTGAACTTGTTTCAACAACAACAAAAAATTCCTGGGATATTTCACAGAATCTGGAAATAGTTTGACCTCTTTCGATCTTAATTCCAGAAGTCCCAGGGAAGGGATAAAGATCAGTAAACTGAATCTAGTAAGTATAACAACTTTGCAGGCACCCATGGGCCAGGGGCATGAGGTGGTAGGAAGGTCAACCCCAGGAAAGGGTGCTGGATAGACAAACCAATAAATGTCTACTGCACATATCATAGATACTTAAAACAGGCTTTTTCTGCCATGAGGACTTCTCAGTTGCAACACACAGACCTGAGATAGGAGAAAACCAGGGTCAGACTTGGTAGAGAGAGTCCCATCATCTGTATCAACTGATGGTAAGGCACGGTTTTCTTCTCCACGGCCAATCCTATTGTAAAGACTTTTCCCTTTCCTCCTTTCCACTCACCTCCACCATTGACAGGCACTGAAGCACAATGAAAAGAAGAGGGGCAGGGTCTGCAGCGTGGGATAAGGGAAAAGGGGTAGGAGCTGGTTTATGGGAATAGCAAGGCCAGAACATCCCAGTTTGAAGTAGGATCTGCAGGAACCACAGTGAGGAACCCGGAGGGAGAGTGCTTCAGATGGCCTTGGCAGGCAGTTGGTAGGGAGTTGGGGTTATTGGTGGTGGGGTTTCTCTATTACCTTCCAGGCACTTATATATCAAAGAATTTCATGAAATATCAGCTAGGGATGTCAGGCCTTGGGTGCTGGTGCTGCTGTGTATAGTGAGGACCAAGGCAACTATTTTTCTCCAGTAGTTGTCAAACCAGCTGGAAATAACACACGGAAGTCTAACAGGGATTACCTGAAGATGCAGGTCTGGCTTCTCTTTAGCATGCAATCTTATCTTACACTTTCATTTTGTGAACCTCTGTCTTCCTCGTATTTTCCTTGCTATGGTCTCTTTTTGAGGGGACTTCCCTAGTGGTGCTTAAAGTCATTCCTCTCCTTAAAGGGACAATCAAAGGCCCTAAACTTCATTTCTGGGTCAGGGGCTGGTAGCTACGGCTACGCTCTCCTATGATAACAATGCCCGAAGTGGTGGATAAACTCCTTGGATATTGCATTCCAATAAATGACCAGAGTACTGCAGAAACACAGTGAGGTAAACAAAAACAAAAACAAAAACAAAAACCGTGGAGTGATTAAGTTTGGCTTTCTTCGTGAGCCAATATTCAGAGTAAATACAGAAATATTAAATCAACATATCGTGTTTTTTTCAATGTAATTACTGGGACTACAACAGTAGTGTTTTCTGTTGTTAATAACATACAGATTCAATAGTATTGTGGATTAATTTTCTAGCTAAGAAACATATTACTATTTAAACTAAACAAGTGATTGTTAAATTTTAATGAATCAAATATGCCGATTATGTTTTATTTTGGAATGTGGTTGAGGACTGCCATTGTTTTCACCTGGGACAGTAGAACCTTCCTCCTCCTCCTTTTTTCTCTTGTCTTCCTCTTCTTTTTCAATGTTTAGTGTCTTTGTGTTTGAAGGATGCAAGATAGGTGGAAGAGAAAGGGTCTTGCTCCACAAACATACCTTGAAATTGGATTCTTGCTGAAAAATGGACCTTGTTTCACAAATGATATTTGGATCCAATGGCAGGATGTGTTTAAGTATTTTGTTTCAAAATTTTGATTGAAAATGAAAGATTCTCTATACAATAATACGTTTCCTTGGCACAGCTAAACACCTGGATTCTGAACAGATTGAATTCATGCTTTAAGTTAAAAAATTAGTTTTGTGCTTTTCTGTCAAAAATATGAAAGAAGTTCAGTAAGTGGATTGCACATAAGCAGTCTATGTCTGGGGAAAATCCAAACAGATGGTCTTTGAAATATTTCTTAGTAAGACATAAACTAGGAAATCGAAGGATGAATAAAGGACTTCATAAATTATTCAAAATTACCACATTAAAGTATTCAAAAAATTGTTTTTTAGGCATTTCTTGATATTTCCAAAGAACTTTCACGACTTCAAGGGACCTCTGACCAAGCCATTCCATTTCTACACAGTTTTCTAAGGAAATGTTTATAACTGGACAATGCCCAAAGAAACAATATATATCACGATATCATTTATAATAGTGAAAATTGAAAGCAATCTACGTATTCAAAAGTAAGAAATTGGCTACATAAATTATGATAATGAATTCAATAGAAGACTACCCAAGCATCGACAATTCTATAGCCCTATATTTATTTTTGTGGAATTACATTTTTGATATACTAACACATTTTAAAAAATGAATCACAGAACTGTAGATTGCAATCCAAATTATGTTTAAAATTCACATATAGATATTCCTATGTAGAAAATCTGGAAAAGTATTCCCCCAAAGTATTGCAATGAACATAAGAAAAGTCCTTCTAGAGTCTCTTTTCTCTCCTATTCATTACTGAGTTATATTTGACAGATCACTCACATACTACCTTTTCCTTCTTACAAACAAATTAATCTTTGCAATTCTCTTTAGAAATCCATACATGTGAAGTATTAACATACATAAAGTGAAGATTGTTTATGGGAAGTTACTATGGAAAGGGTAACCACTGGGGTTTTCCACCCTCACTATATGGGTAAGATGCTACTCTATGTTCTCTATAATTGTACAGAAAATGACATTTTCTTTATTAAAAAGAAGACTTTTTTAAAAGATTTACTTACTTTAGAGAGAGAGAGAGAGAGAGCTTGAGCAGGGGGAAGGGCAGAGGGAGAGAAAGAGAGAGAATCCTCAAGCTGACTTCTCCCTGAGCGCAGAGCCCGAGGCGGGGCTCTATCTCATGACTCTGATGTCATGATCTGAGCCAAAATCAAGAGTCGGACGCTTGATTGACTGAGCCACCCAGGTGCTCCCCTCCAAAAAGTCTTTATTTTAGAGCAGTTTTAGGTTCACAATAAAGTTGAGAGATTTACCATATATGCCCTGCCCCCCAACATGCATAACCTCCCCAACTATCAAGGTCCCCCCTCCCCAGACTGGTACATTTGTTACAATTGATGAACCTACATTGACACATCATTATCACCCAGAGTCCACAGTTTACATTACAGTTCACACTTGATGTTCATTCTGCGGGATTGGACAAATGTATAATGACATACATCAACATTATGATATCATCAGAGTATATTCACTGCCCTAAAAATCCTCTGCTCTTCGTATCTATCCTAACCCCCTCTTGGCCACCCCCAGCTCCTCACCCCTGGCAATCACTGGTCAATTTACTGTCTCCATAGTTTTGTCTTTCTCAGAATGTCATGTAGTTGGAATCATACAGTAGGTAAACTTTCCAGATTGGCTTTTTTCACCTAGTAATGTGCACTTCACTTTGTTCCATGTCTTTTCATTTACTGATAGCTCATTTCTTTTTAGTGCTGAATAATATCCTGTTGTCTGGACATACAATTCTCACATTTGTGGGCATAAGGTTATTTACAGTATTCCTTTATTATCCTCCCAAAGTCCACAGAAACTCTAGTTGATGTCCCCTCTTTCATTTCTGAGATTAGTAATTTATGTCCTCTCTTTTTCTTAGTTAGCACGCCTTATTGATTTTACTGATCTTTTCATAGAACCAGCTTTTGATTTTGTTGATTTTCTCAATTGATTTTTTGTTTTCAATTTCATTGATCCGCTCTAATTCTTATGATTTTTCTTCTGGTTACTTTGGATTTAATTTGCTTATCTTCTGCTGGTTTCCTAATGTGGAAACTTAGGTTATTGATTTTAGATCTCTTTTGTTCTAATGTATGCATTCAATGCTATAAATTCCCCTCTAAACACTGCTTTTACTGCATGCTACAACTTTTGATAAGTTGTGTTTTCATTTTTATTTATTTTAAAATATTTAAAAATATTTCTCAAGAATTATTTTTTGACCCGTGTGCTATTTAGAAGTGTGTTGTTTAAGCTCTATGTATTTATGATTTTCCGGTTGTCTTTCTGTTATTGTTTCTAGTTTAATCCCATTGTGGTCTGTGAGGAGAAGTTTCATGATTTCTGTTCTTTTGAATTTGTTAAGGTGTGTCTTATGGCCAAGAATGTGGTCTATCTTGGTGAATTTTCCATGTGAATTTGAGAAAAATGTTTACTCTTAACGTTACCTCCACAGTTTAAAAGTGGGAGGGTAAACAGATGATGGGCAAGAAAAAGCAGGTGATTTGCCATAGAATGAAAGGCTGTTGGGCCGAGCACTTCTCAGACTCTAATGTACATATATGTCCCCTGGGGATATTATTAAAGCCCAGCTTTTGGTGCTAGATCTTTGGAGGGGCCCTAAACTCTTCATTTCTAGCAAGCTCCCAGGTGATATTGATGCTGCTGGCCTGTGAACCACACTTTCAGTAGCAGGTGAGGGGATCTCTTAGACAAGGTAGCCAAAAACTCTCTTTTCACAGGAGAAAACTTGGGGCTCTGAGGTCACTTGTGAATGTCATCTTGCCCACAGGCACAGTGTGAACCTGTTAGCCTGTAGTGGGTTTCTTCCACTAGTTCATCATTCTGTATCCATGTCTCTTCACTTTCCAGTCTGTCCAAAAGGAAACAGAAGACCCAATGCTCATATTTTATTATAGTCAAGATAGTACACTGAATGGGAACAGACTTGGGGAATCCAGAGTCTCTGAGATTTGAGCGAGCAGAGGAAAATCTGCAGTAAACTTTGGCTATATCTTCAATCAGACCCACTAGAGTTTTATGAGTGAGTGTAGATCATACTGGAAAAAAAGACAAAATTACAGTTTGTTAGAAAAATCAGAAAAGTAGAAGGGCTAGGCTTATTTCTTTTTTCTGTGGGGACTGAGCCAAAGGCTTCCACATCTTTTTGGTCTGTGTAAGGGTTCTTGTGGGACTTGAAGTAATGGAACTTGAGAGCAATGTTTGGTTTCAATCTGCTTTGCAAGGGATCTTAGAAACTCTCGGGTTGGAAAGGTCAAAACTCAGGGTACTTGGTGCTTAGCTACGGATACGTAAAGGCCTTGAGTTGGTCTTTCATCATTCCTTTGTGACTGAGTGATCAGCAGACTGGGAGAGGGATCCCAGCAAGGGTTAGAAGAAGAGGATGGAGCTAAGGCTGTTTAAACCCTGGGGAAAACACAAGTGTCTCACATGAGGTCACCTACCGAGGCCACGGGAATCGTAGGTTGACCTCCTTTTATGACTTCCTTCTAGGTCAAAGTCAGTGAAGCACAGGAGGCAAAAAGGGCGCTGGGCACCCACCAGATGCTGTCATTTGTGGCACTTTTTGCTAGTTATCAGCTCCTGGAGATGACTGGAAAGACGAAAATGTCTGTTTTTGGACAAGATACTGCAAATTTCTGGGGATTAGGAAGGAAAGTTCATAATGTCCAGAAACATGGAGGATGAAAGAAATACAGTGGTTTTACAGATTTTAACAAGGACAAATTTATATTCTATCTTAAATATTTAACTATAGAATAGATTCAATACAAGTTTAGCAACTAATTTAATGAAACGACAGAGGTTTGTTTTTTTTTTTAATTTCAATGTCCAGATGCCAAAAGAAGATGTCAACTTAAAGCAGCAAGCAGTACAAGCTAACCAAATATTTTTGAAGTATAAATTTTTATCTGGTTCTCCACTGCAAAGACTGACTTATGCTTTACATTCACTTAATATATTTTTTAAAAAGGACAAGAACACTTGTAGACTAAGCAGCATTTGCTAATCAGAGTCTTTGGCATTAGACACGGCCAAATTCTAATCGTACTTCTGCCCCTCACAAGCTGTGTGACCTCAGAGCCATAGTGTTCTCCTCTATAAATGAGGAAAACACGAGGGATTGATGGAAAGATTAAATGAGAAAATTCATGCAAAACTATAACCCCAGGGCCTGATATATAATAAATTTAGGAAATAATATCATAATCATGGGACCAGTAAGAACAACACTAAAATAAATCATGGAATTAACAATGGTTCTGTTTAGATTCCACACAGTACAACTCCGTTGAGCTTGGAGAGTCAGAAGCAGAGATGAGGCCCAACAGGCTCACCAGCTGGAAAAGACGCCCCGGTCAGATGCTGCTGAAACTACATTTCCCAGTAGCACCTGGGCCCCAGTGTCTCGGTGTCTCTCATTTCCGGGTCTGTCATGTGACTCCCCGGCGGCACCATGGCGGAAGCAGAGGAGCAGGTAAAGGCTGTAACTGCTAGGCAAGGGAGTGAGAGGCGAGGTTGAGGCGGTCGGGGCTTGGAGCGGAGCATGTAGGGGTGCGGAGCTGCCGGAGGGCGAGGCAGGCCCACGGCGGGGCGCGAGGCTGGCGAAAGTCCCTTTCCGGGAGCAGAGAGGCGGGTGGGATGGCAGCTCTTGGAGGGCACCGGGGGAAAGCGCTCCGACACACCCCCGGCGTTCGTGAGGCGGCCTTGCTTTGCCGCTGCCCCTGTGGCCTGTCGTCCGTGAAATTTTGGCTTGAAGGCAGCCTGGCTATCCTAGGGACTGACTGCCCTTGGAGAAGCGTAAGAGTTGGCTTGAGTTTTGAGGCCAGGTGACTGAAATTTAAGTTCCTTTCCAGTCGAAGTTAAGGCAGTTAGAGTTGATTTGCAAAAGGGCTAGCTAGGAGAGAGTGGATGATGCGTTTTATTTCGTACCTATTGTTTTTAGGTACAGAGCTAAGTCAGCTACGGCGTGCAGCAGTGGTTAAGTGCATTTGTTCTGGAGCAAAAATACCTAGGTCCAGTGCTGGTTCTCTTTCTTAATACGTGACATTGGGCTAGTTATTTAACTTTATAAGATGGAGATATTAGAGTACCGTTCTCAGAGAGTAGTTTAAGATAGAAAAAGTACAACAGTTAGAGTGCTTAGTAAAAATTGAGCTCGGTAAAAGTTACATGAGAGTATTTGTTGCTGGCAGAACATCAGATGGCAAAGCGAGTCCACACTTGGCATGTGGTGCTGGAGTTTAGATAGTAGTTAGTGATGGCAGTAGAGTTATTTTCCTACCGGCAGTGGTAGTCAAACGTTAGTTGAAATGAAAAAGTGATATCAAGAAGACAGAAAAGTGCAGACAAAAGGCCAGAACGTGAGGAAATACCTATTTTTCCATTTCCAGGGTGCTTTCAGGTTGTCAGTGTTTTAACCTTACAAATGAACAGGGTCATCAGTTTCCATAATTGCCTTTAAAAAGTGATTTATGATGAGCTGTACCGTAACAAAAGTTTAACTAGTTGATAATTTGTACCATCTGTAACATACTTCATTTACATAATCAAAATTTGCCCTACGTACATTTGATATATATCAGTAATTAAGAAATAAGGTAGAAATTTGGTTTGGGTGGTCACTGTGATAACAGGAGTGTTGCTACCAACCGCTGAAGCCTCCCTTTTCTGATCCAGTCACTTCAAAGGAAAAATGCTCGTTAAGCACATGTAATTTCATGAGTCATTGCGAGGTTTGATGATAGTGGTGAGATTGGTTTTCACACTGTTAGTCTTTCAGGTTGAAATATAGCTTATTTGTAGTTTGATTTAAAAGCAAAAAGCCAAGATCTTAGATAAAAGGTAGTAGAAATAGCGAAAGGTGCTCTGAGTATTTATTTACTAGTGTTTTGTGTAGAAGTTTGGCAAAGCTGTCTGATGTAAAAAGCACACGTAGGAAGTTAGTGCTATAATAAGAATGCTTTGAATTTTTATAGCACTTTCCAGTGTAAACTCTTCATGTCATATTTGGTCCTCACAAAAGAATTCTGTATGATAAATGTTTATTCTGATATATAAGTCAGGACAAGCACCTCCTATGTTCCAGAACTTCTAATGCTTCCCATTGCGCTCTGAGGAAAAGCCAGACTCCTTTAGAATACCCAAGTTGCCCTATAGGACATTGCCCCAGATGCTTCTTCTCCCTTTTCTGACTTCATTTTCCACTGCTCTTCTCTGCTCCCTTTCTGTCACTGGGCATCAGCTATATTTGGCTTTCTTACTGATACTTCAACAGGCTGACATGTTTCTACCTCGGGGCCTTTGCTCATGCTGCTCCCTTTTTTGACCCCAGATATCTGTAGGGCTTTCTCCCTCAGTTCCCTCATTTCTTTGTCCAAGTGTTATCTTTTTCAGTGAGATCTTCTTTGATCATTCCTTGGAACCTCTTTCTTGCGTTATTTTCCTCCTTAACACTTAACACTCATCACTATCCGGCATAGTGTGTTTTAAAATTTCTGTTTATTTGTTCTGTATGTTTCTGTGTTCATTTCTGTATCTTCTCCCCATTAGAATGTAAGCTTCATGATGGCAAGGATTTGTTTACTGCTGTTTGCCTGATACCTAGAATAGTGCCACTATATGTGTTAAATGATTGAATTTTACACATAAGCAAATGGAAATTCAGACAACTAAAGTAACTTATTCAGGCTTGTAGTTATAATAAACCTCCAGTCTTCTATCTCCAAAGCTCACAATTTTTCACTAAAATACCCCACCGCACCTTTCAAAAAATACTTAACCTAATCCTAATTTTTATTTATTTAATTCTTATTATTATTTTACTTTATGAAATAGAATGAGCCCCTATCACCTTAATAAATGTCTTTCAAGTCATCATTTCACCTTCGACACTTGTCTGCATACAGTTAGAGCAGGCATTCATCCCTCTATCAGTATCATTCTCAAAAAGACCAGTATTTTGTCAATTGCAGAAAGAAGCAAACATTCACAAATTGTCCTGTTTATTTTTTAAAGCTAGTAAATAATTGTACCTATATTATCAGTCCTTTGTAGATTAAAAATGGTTAGACTTTTCTCACCCTGCTTGATTTGTGCATTTCACAGTAAGGAAGCCATTAAAACCTGGCCTTTTGTGTACAGAGTTTTGAAACCTAAAAGTGCACAAAAGTGGAGTTAAATAAATTTGCAAATTGTTCTGTTCTGCCACTTTGAACCTTTTAGAAAATTTTGACATAATTTACCCCCCTAGAATGCTCTAAGAACTGGGATGTGTATTAAAATTAACTGCAATGACAGGTTAGGGCAAAGGAAGCCTTTTTCCTTGGCATCATGCACTGTAAATACAAACAGCCTTTATGATGAGCAAGACAAAACCAAATCTCTCTTAACTCTTCTGAGCGTTGTATCCTTTGGTGATTGTGGTTTTTTCCCCTTTAATTTTAGAACCCAAATAGTAAGATCTGTACTGAATTAATGTAATGTGAAGTAGTTCACATGTGAACTAGAAAATCACTTTTTTGGACGCGATTGAACATTTTTTTAAGTCATTGGGAAATCTTTGTTTATGCTGAGAATGGTGAAGGTAGTTTGCAGCAGTCACTACATATATATTATATAGTTCCCAGAAAGGACTAACAGCCTTTATTCTGCCTGGAGATCTTCTAACCAGCAGTTTTACTTAGCTTTAAAATGATTTATAGTCGACCTTCATTATCACAGATGCCCAACAGTATTTGTTTATACCTCTTTTATGGATGACGTTCTGCTTGAAGTCTGGTTGGTTGTGTATTTGTCTTGTCTCCACTACAGATTGCGGAGTCCTCAAGAATAAGGACAGAGCTTACTCATGTCTGTATCTCTCACAGAGCTAGTGCTTTACAGGTACTACGTGCTTAATAAAATATTGAAATGAATTCATTAGGGGGAGAATAGCCTTCTGAATTGAAAATGTCAATAAGTTAGATGCAGTAGAATTTGTGTTGTTTTATCTTAACTTGAAACTTTTGAAAGTTACTAATGCAAATGGATTGTAGATTACATTTCCTACATTCTGTACTCTGCCATTCCCATAACGCTTTCATCTTTCCAACCAACCATGAGGGAACTATTAAAATATTTGATCAGTCAGACCACCTATTCCTTGACAAGAGAGTAGAGTTTCTTTTTTTTTGAATTTTCCCTCTACATTTTAGAATTTGAGTAAGTGTTATCCTTATTATCGTAGAGCATTTACTTATTATCAGACGGCAGTTCACGAGCACCTATACTCCCATGTGATTGTGTCCCGTTTGTAAAATAAAAGTCAAACCGACAAATATTTGCCTCAGTTTGCTTGCCTGCCAACTGGGCTATTTACTCTCCAGAAGCCTTTTGAGTAGGAAATGAGATAAAGTATGTTAAAGTGGCCAGCTCCAAGTGTCTTCTATGTCAGACAACAGTTCATCCACACCTGGGCTTTGCTCAAGTATGCAGTATTTCTTTCTCTCTCTCTCTTTTAACAACTTGATCAAGATCTATTAAAAGCAACTTCACTAATAACTGAAGAAGAAACAAAGCCCCAAACCAGAGTTTGCTAAAACACAGGATTAGAGAGGTTTCTAGAGGATTCACTCTTTACCATCATGTAACCAAACTGTAGTCCCAAATTAGCTTAGCTGGACGTGCTTCTTGCCTTATGAGTTTTTCCTCTCCTCTTTGTCTGGGCTGGCTAGCTGAAGGCCAGTGTCACCAGCTGATTATTCGTGGTCTCTCTAGTAGCCTCGTTACCACCTTGGAGAGGGAGCACTCCTCAGGTCTGGGGTTCTGTGTTTCCTGCAGCTCCGCATTCTTGGCTGTTCAGTCACCCTTGCCTTTGTTTCTTCTGAGAACTTGGTTCCCTCCTCAGTGTTTTTGTTACCAAATGCTTGTGATTCTGGGCTCTTGTTTAGACTTACTGCATCAGAATCTGTAAAGATGGAGTGTTTGCCTGGGTGTTAGGCAGTTCCCCAAACTGAGTTTATTTCACTGTGATGCGAAAGTCAGATTTGGCACTGGGTCACTAGGCCGCCTAGCTGGTCCCTTTTTCCACACTGGGCAGACATCCAGGTTTTCCTTCCTTTGCAGACGACAGTGAGTGCGATAGCTGAGCCTGTGGGGCTCAGTGGGGTTGGTACCCTGAGTCTGCCCACTCTTACCCACGCCCCAGGTACTCTTTCATCTTTCCTACTCAGCCAGCCTAGTCCTCAGTGCCCCAAACTGGCCACAGCTCCTTTGAGCTTTTTGAAATGGAGGCCTCGATGATACAAGGATATCATATACATATCACATAGATATATTCTCTTACCTCTGCCCGTGTCCAACATTGGGATCTCTCTTACCCTGCCTTCCATTAAGCTTAGCTGTGTTACACAGTCTGTTCGGAAGGAGAGAAGGTGGCAGTGCAGCATTGAGTGTTTCAAGTCTATCCCCAAGCCAGGCTGATTTCCTGGGGCCTGGTCTCTGCTCTGTTTCTTCATCCTGCAGACGTCAGAGCTGGCCTTCCTCTCAGAGCTGGCCTTCCTCGGGCTCCAGCTTACAGTTCTCCCCCAAGTTCTGCACACTCCCCCACCCCCTGCCACAGTGTGTATAGATTCAGAAGGTCACATGTCAAGGCACCAAGATTCGTGGATCTGTGACTGAGTTTAAGGGATTGATTTGCAAAAGAAGTCGTTGCGTTTAGCTTTCAGCTGTTGCCCAGATTTTGTCCAGCTCTACATTTGTATCACTCTGTGCCTTCCAGCTTATCATGTTTGCTTCAAACAGAACAGCACAATTTTCTTACTGTGGTAAGATATACATCATATTTACCACTTCAACCACTTTTAAACATCTGATTCGGTGGCATTAAGTCCATTTGCATTGTTGTGCAGCCATTACCACCATCCATCTCTAGAACTTTCCGTCATCATAGACTGAAACTGTGTACCCATTAAATACTAACAGCACATCACCCCCCCCCAGGCCCTAGTCTACTCTGTTATACTTTCTGCTTCATATAAGTGGAATCATACAATATGTGTCTGGTTTATTTCATTGAGAGAACAGCGCAGTTTTGTAACTTACATTTTCAGGATTTGAAGTTCTTTAAAAGATAGTGTGAAGTTAAAAAATGTTGAAAACCACTGACTCTTTCTGAATTTTAACCTTACCATTCAGCCTAGCTTCCTGGATCCCTCACTAGGACATTCGCTTCCTGTCTTCTGGTTTGCCCCTCAGTCTCTAGAACATTAAGCAGAGGGGCTTATTGAGTGGATGAAGCTAAGAAATAGACTGGTTCCTGAAGTCACTCATGCATTGCTTTGGTTGGATTGTGGACAAAGGTGTGATTTTTTTTTTTTTTCAAGGCCACAGCTATGTTGGGGAGGTCTGTGCCTGTGCCAGGGGTCAGTTTGGGAGTGTCTTGGAGTAAATGTTCTCATTGATACCAGCAGCCACAGGAAGCTTCTCTGAGAGCCTGGTTTTCCCCAAAGACTCTGTTTTCTGGGAGCTGCATGCCTCGTGGTGTCGGATTCTGGCACTGCATGCTTTTTGGTACAGAGCAAGAGTATAATTCAATTTTGAGTTTTTGGTTGACATTGCTGGGTGCGGACTTAACGCTTTTGTTTTAATGAAGAACATAAATGGGACGTTTGCCCTTTTCCTCATGTGCCTAGTTGAATGGATTTCAAATAAGAAAAAAAAAATGTCCTTAGGTTGAATGGAATTTTTCTGGAAAGAGTAATCCAGTGTCCTTTTAGAGGTCTTGGGTTGGGGAATAGGAATCTAGGTGCAGGTCATTGGCATGGTTGTCAAAGCCTTGTTTTGCTGATGTTAGTAACTTAATATTCAGAAACAGTCAGGGGCGGAAAGGGTGTCAGAAGTCATTAAGTTCAGCCTTTAAGCCTCAGTGTTCTTACCTCAAGGGTCATTAGAAAATTCTAAGATGCTAGGTGCAAAGCATTTAACATTGTGGGGATATATATAATAGATGTTCAGTAAAGATGTCAGAATAGTGACTGTTAATAATAAATGGAGTGTGTCCAGAAGAGAAGGATCAGGATGGTGAGCTGACGATGGTTAGCACAGAGGAAAAACAATTTAGAAGGGCAGGCATGATACGTGTCATTAACTCTCTGGAGAACTGTCAAGTAGTAGAAGAATTGGATTTTTTATGTGTCTTATTGGTGCTAAGAACAAAAAGTTACTGTGGAGAGATTGTAGCTCCAATTTAATAAGAATTTTCTAATACTTAGGAGAACATTCAAACTAATTCGGCCACATTGGGATTTAGAGCAGATTCTGAGGTTCATCATGGATAATGATACAACTGCAGTAAAATTCTTAATTACAAGTAACATTTGTCCCCATTTTACAGATGGCCTTTCAGAGCGGGAACTGTGTTGTCCACAAGGCTGTTCCACAGGCAGCCTGCCACCTGCCAGGTTCTTCCTAATTTTCCATGAATGGAATTAAAATGTTTTCGAACACCAGATTTGTGTTTATCCTGCTATACAACTTGCACCGAGTAATATATGCATCTGACTTGCTTTAAAATGTTTATTTTTTTCCGTGAAAAATATTAGTTATATCTAAAATGTCCTTGCCCCATTTTTTTTGTTCTTTCTTTATCTCATGGATTGTTGTAAAATGCTTACATTCAGTGTCAGCATATTAGTTGTAACCTTTTATTGCTATTGATATCTATAAGTACGTTAAGTAAATCTTCATTTTGCTGACCTCTTTGAGGATGCGTGGCATCAGCAGATTCTCTCTTTCAGTGGACAGGTGAGAGATTAGCAGGATCAAGTCAATTTTTCCCTTTTTGCTTTGTTTTCTCCGGAGCAGCAAGATTCATTGTCTAGCAAGGGGGAAACTGTGTTAAATGGCAGAATTTGTCTTCCGGTTAATGGTTTAAAGAGTGAATGTAAATTATAGAGCTTGTTTGCACAATGTCTGATAGTTACCACTCTAGGGGAATTCTTTTGTGAAAAACTGTTTAAGCAAGACAGTCATTTTGACTTCACCAGATTAATAGCACAATAATTAATAGCACAAGGGCTTTTCAGTATAAGAATTGGCTTATAGATGATTTGAGGTGGCAGTTTCCTCTTCCCTTCCAAGATCAGTAAGGCTGCTTTGCCAGACCTATTTCCATTTTTAGCGAAGGAAAGAGCCTTCTGCGTACTCACCTGACAGTTCCTGGGGCCATTTGTTAACCTGCTGACCACTCGAGGGAAGTCAGCAGGAGCCAGGGGTCTGAGCGGCCCCAGAATAACCATGTCAGTCCTGCCAGATGTGGGAAGTTGTGGGAGGCCTATGAGAGTCAGACTGTGTGAAGTCCTTTCAACTGTAGTTGCAAATTACTTCCCAGAAAGGGCAGGTGGATGTTGGTGGTGGGGATGCGATAACTCTTTTCCCTTATTTTATTCTTTTGTCATCTCTTCTGACCATTTTCCCCCTCTGTGCTTTGTAGGAAACCGAGTCTCTCGAAGAATCTACAGATGAGTCTGAGGTAAGGTGGTGGTTCGGGAGCCTGAGAATTTCTTGCTCACCATGTTATCTTGAACTTGTTCTGCCTTGTTAAATGTGACATTGCTGGGGCTTGGGGTGGTAAAGTAAGGCCGTAGGTGATTGAGCCTTGGGGAAGAACATGACAGTTGTCTTTAAAAATATTAAATGGATTGACTTAAATAGGGAAAGGAATGCTTTCTCTTGATCTTGAATAGTAGTTTAACTTGAAGTGTATTGACAGTAGGAAATTTGATGCAAAGTTTTACAGACTAATCTTGACACTTAAAAAATCTGTATTTTAGGGGCCCCTGACTCTTGATTTCAGCTCAGGTCATGATCTCAGGATTGTGAGATTGAGCCCCAAGTTGGGCTCTGCACTGGGTGTGGAGCCTGCTTAAGATTCTCTCTCTCCCTTTGCCTCCTTCCCCTCCCCCACTCTTGTGTGGGCTCTCTCTCTTTCATAAATAAATAAATAAATAAATTTTAAAACAACCACTATAGGTTCTGCAGTATTTATTCTTTCTTCATTCTTTTAATGAATACGACATGCTCAGTGGTGTAATTTCTAAATCATTGAAATTATCATTTCGTAATTCATATGATTCATATGAAAATCATGAAATTCATAAAAAAGAAGGAAAGTATCTGAAAAACTGTTGAGGAGCTAAGTTGTGCTAAAGATTATATTTTAAGGAGAATAAAGTAATATATAAGGGTGGGCTTTTTAAAAAAAATTTTTTTCAAGACTATGCATAAGGAATTAGTTTAACAGAAATTAATGAACTTATCAGTTTGATGGATGGACTAATAATAAAAATTATATTTTTTCCTTTTATTATTTCATTTAGCTCAGAGGAATGAAAAAATATCTACGATAACCTGGTGGAAATTCATACCAATGTGACTGTAACCAGTATAGTCTATAAATTTAGGTTGATATTGAATATAGTTATTACATGGATTTTGTTTCGGAAAAGGTGGGCTTAAACATATTCATCTAGAGAACATCTTTTGTATTATACTGTTAGGCATTTGCAGTTTGGCTGTGAGGCATGGTTCCTAATATTTGTCCTGCCGACGACCTCTGATCCTCTCTTTGGGGCTCCTGATAAGGCACTACAGAGTTTGCTATAGATACGGTATAATACTTGCTGATGTTTTAATAAAGAACTGAAAAGCAGTTTAGCTTACTGTTCTCATTTTTGGAGATTTCTGGTTAACCATATTCTCAGAATCACTGGTATAGAATTCTGCAGTGTTGGAGTCCTGTCCAAGAATTTCATTTCAGAGGTGAGGAGGATGTTGGCAGCCACCTAAATAAATCTTTCCACATATCCTTCAGATACTAAACAGATCCACAGGGAGAGCAAACAAAGCACACATAACTCATGCCTCCTACGTAATCAGGAAACAGGGTGTGCTGTAAACTTCAGTAGAAGTGGGGAAATACAGATCCCAAACCAGCAGAGCCGGCTCTGGATTGAGTCTGGAGCTGAGTCTTGTGGAGGCCAATTGGAAATGAAGAGAGTGTAGCTGAGTCCCAGCAGGGGTGGTATACATGCAAAAGTCCCCCCATCTCCTCCCCCCCCACAGGAGGGAGAAGGCCCCACCCTGAGTGGGCAGTCCTGAGAACAGGCGTGACATCTGCTGGATCAGAGCACTGGCTGTTGGGAGAATTTAAATGACGGGGCTTGACAGGGTGTGGGACCAGAGGGGACAGTGTTGGGAAGAGGCTGGTCCTAGAGAGAAAGGGGAGGCATCCCTTGAAAGCATGGTGGTGACCTTAAAGGAAAGGGGGGAATTTAAAGGTACAAAGCAGGAAATCAGGATACTTGCCTACCCCTCTCTCACCAGTACCAAAAAAATGTACCACTTATTAAAGAAAATGTACTTCATTCACCCATGTAACTAAGAGACCTAGTAAACCATTCAAATACCTCATCCCCTTCATAGGAGCACCTATTGTTGCTGTCCGGGCAATCTGAGACTTGTAAAATTGAACGGAAATGGCAGGGAGCATCCATTCAAAAAAATATAGTAAGAAAGTCAAGTGAGAATCAAACATTGTCAGCAGAAACAAGCAGCAGCACAGCACTCCATCCTGAATTGAATGTCTTTAAACAAGTATTTGCAGATTGGAAAAACTTTTTTTTTTTTTTTTTAAGATTTTATTTATTCGACAGAGATAGAGACAGCCAGTGAGAGAGGGAACACAAAGAGGGGGAGTGGGAGAGGAAGAAGCAGGCTCATAGCAGAAAAGCCTGATGTAGGGCTCGATCCCACAACGCCAGGATCACGGCCTGAGCCGAAGGCAGACGCTTAACCGCTGTGCCACCCAGGCGCCCCTGGAAAAACTATCTTAAACCAGAAATTCTAAAACTCAGTAGAAATGGTTGAAAAACTAGGAAGGTAGGAAATAAGAGTTGACCACTCAGGAAAGACATGGAAGGAAAAGATCATTCTTGTAAAGTTGAAAAAATCGAGACCCAAAAGGTAACCTGACCGTCTAACGTCAGACAGCTGGTTTGAGGGAGAAAGGAGTTCAAACTCTAGCCCCCAGATCTGGGCTCTTTCCTTCATTTGCCTTCTGGCTCTGGTGTCTTCTGCATTGACGGGCACTGAGGGACTGTGGAGGCAGGCCTTGGGTTCATATCTCAGCTATATTTGTACCTGCTGTGTGGCCTTGCAGCCAGCTCCTCTGTTCCTCAGTTCTCTCACGTGGTTGCCGTATGTTGCCGTGAGGGTTAGATAAGATTGCTGTTTGCGAAGCGTCTTGCATGGTGCTTAGCACGTGGGAAGCACTCCACGAAAGCTGGCGATCCTCAGTCTGTCTTTTAGAAGTAATGCTGGTGCTCATTTTACAGCCTGGGGCTTCAGCTGCAGGGCTTGGAGACACTCCCTGAGACTCTGGGACCCAGGGTGGCTAGTCTCCCAGATATACAGCTTCTAGTGGGTTCATGGGCCAACAAAGGAGTCAGGCTGGTGATAGACCAAGTCTGGGCTTTTAAGTATAGTGAATTGGTTTATAATTCAGTCTTTGGAGCTGTTTGTCCTGGGTGTCTCAGTTTGAATCACTTTCCAGATCCAGGATGGAGATTGTGAGACACTGTCCTGTTGCCAAAGAATCTTTATTTTTCCTTTTCTCTTCTTCCTCTATTGCCCCACTAGATTTTTTACTGTTAATTCAGCTTTCACAGGGCAGCATTTCCTTCAAGTATTTCTACCTCTTTATTCAAGTGCTCAGATAGTTTCCATTTCTGCAAAGAACAGTGTTTAGTGTTTTCAACCATGTGTTGTAACAACTTATCTGTTTCCTTACGAAATGCGGCATTTCATATAGACTGGGCTTTTATACTGGGAAGACCCTAGCATCAGGTTATTCTGAAATTCTTCTTTAAAAAATTTTTAAGTTTATTTTTAAACATTTTTTAATTGTGATAAAATACACATAACATAGAATTTGCCACCTTGGGGCACCTGAGTGGCTCAGTAGTCTGGTAAGCGTTGGACTCTTGATTTCGGCTTAGGTCATGATCTCAGGGTCATGAGATCAAGCCCTGTGTTGGGCTCATGCTCAGTGTGGAGTCTGCTTGAAATTGTCTCTCTCTCCCCTACTGCTTGAGCTCTCTGAATGAATGAATGAATGAATGAATAAATAAAATCTTAAAAACACTTGCCATCTTAACCATTTTTAAGTGCGTAGTTTAGTATTAAGTACATCCATGTTGCTGAGCAGCCTACTTCCAGAACTTGTTCGTCTTGCAAAACTGAAACTCTGTGCCCATCAAATTACAATTCCCCATTCTTCCTCCCCCAGCCCCTGGCAACCACCCTTCTACTTTCTGTGTCTGAATTTGACTGCTCTAGATACCTCATATAAGTGGAATCATGCAGTATTGGTCGTTTTGGAACTGGCTTATTTCATTTAGCAGCATGCCCTTATGGTTCATCTGTTTTGTCGCATGTGTCAGAGAACTTCCATCTTTTTTAAGGCTGAATAATATTCCATGGTATGTCAGTACCACATTTTACCCGTTCATCCACTGATGGACACTTGAGTTGCATTTACCTTTTGGCTTTTGTGAACAATGTTGCAATGAATATGAGTTTAAACATATCTCTTTGAGACAACTGCTTTTAATTCTTTTGGCTATGTACCCAAAAGTGGAATTGCTGGATCACATGGTAATGCTGTTTTTAATTTTTTGAGGAACTCTTGTACCATTTTCCATAGAGACGGCACCACTTTACATTCCCAGCAGGAGTGCCTGGGGGTTCTAATTTCTCCACATCTGTGCCAACACTTGTTTTTTCTCTTTTTCTGTTTGTTTTTGTAGAAGCCTTCCTGACAGGTGTGAGGTAGTATTGTAGTTTTCATTCATTTTCCTGATGTTCAAGTGATATCAAACATCTCTTCATAAGCTTGTTGGCAATTTGCATATTTTCTTTGAAGAAATGTCTATTCAAGTCCTTTGCCCATTTTTAAATCGTGTAGTTTTGGTTTTTGTTGTTGCGTTGAGGAGCTTTTTATATATTCTGGATGTTAGTCCTTATCAGATAAAGATAGATAAAGATAGAGCTCTACCTGTTATGTTTATGTATAACTCAACAACCTGTGAATAGGATAGATGGATTGACATATAGATACAGATCTGTAGAGTTGTGATTTAACTCTGTCTGTATAAAGAATATAAATAATACCTAAAGAATATATCTTTCTCTATATCCCTATTCAGTTATACAGTTTCCAATATTTGAATAATTTCTCCCACTGTACAGGTTGCCTTTTCACTGTTGAGTGTATTCTTTGATGCATAGAAGTTTTAAAATTTTGATGTAGTTCAGTTTATTTTTGCTTTTCTCCCTGTACTCTTGGTGTCATATCCATGAAATCATTGCCACGTCCAGTGTCATGAAGTTTTTCCCTTAGTTTTCTTCCAACGTCTCATTTTGTGTTCAAGAAAGGAATATTAACTGCTCAAAATAGTCTGTGTTTTCTTCATTATTCTTGAAACCTGCAACCAAATGAAATTGCTGGGTGTCGTATAATTAATGTAATCGACAGTGGTGTATATGTCAGCATGTAAAACTTTTGAGAATTTTAAGTTGTACTTTGCAATTAAAGTAGAAATTCAAAACTGGAGTAACAACCAGGGGAGTAAGTATGTTATTTAATAGGTAACATAGTTAAGGGGCTTGCCTTCATGTTAATACTAAAGGAGTTGTGGCAAATTTTGTAGGATAACTAAAGTGTTCCTCGCCTCTACTATTTTTTTGCTTCTAATATATACTCTGTGTATTCCACCTTGATATGATAAGCCAGACTGTTTCTTAAATGGTGTTTTAGTCTTGAAGAATATAACACAGAAGTATGTGTTCAGAAGAGCTTCATTCCCATTTTGAAACTCTAAGCTGCTGTCAACACTTGGGGACGATTGCTGTGGTATGGGTGGTGGCAGAGTGCTACAGGAGCCCGGAGAAGTGGATGATTAGTCGGGAATGGCTTCATTTGGAGTCTTCAAGAGTTAAGTATGGAAGATGAATCTAGGCAGAGGCTGGGCAAGTCTTTGGGAAGAGACTGAGTGATGAAAGTGCACACACGTTCAGCCAACCGCGGGGAGGCACTCAGTGTGGCTGGAATGTGGAGGAAGCTGGGGAAATGAGGCTGGACAAGGAAGCTAGGGTGAGGCTGTAAAGCTACTAATATGTCAAACCAGACAGTTTGAACTTGATCTGATGGACACTGGGGAGCCAGCCAAGGCCTTGATTGTTGGGGGTGGATACAGGGGTTGGTGACAGATGAACTGGAAGGAGAGACCCATGGCAGGAAGTTCTAGTGTAAGCCCCTAAAGAGCTAATAGGGATGTAGGGATCTGGGCTCGGCAGGAGCAGAAGACAAAGAGGAAATGCTTCTCAAGTTCAGCCAAGAGGAAGTGTGGGATAGTATGTGAGAGGAACTCGGTAGGGGAGTCAAGAAGATTCCAAAGCATCTAGTTCAGCTGTGTTGTAAGGAACTGAGTAAACTCCACTATTGGGCAGTTAAAGGAAAAAGTTGTTTTAAACCGGAAGTTGATATCCCTAGATTCAGTTTTTTACTTTGAAGTGGTACTTTTCTAATCCACTGGTCACTCCTTTTTATAATGGTTTTGATCAGGCTGAAACAAATAATATGCTTTCATATTGAATATGTTTTTAATGCAAAACAAATGAGCAAGCTAGTATCTGGGATTTTATTTTGAAAATCCTACAAGTTGCTGCTTTAGAGGAGGTTCTGAGCTCTCTTTGGAGCAAAGATGGTGTAGTGGAATGAGCAGTGTTCAGAATCTATTTTGATAATGAAGATTATTACAAAAACAAACACATTTAGTGTAGGAAACAGCAGTTGGCACTTTGGTAAGCTCTTTAGATATATTCACTAGCCCAAGTTTTGGCCATGATTACTGCTTCTATTTTACAGATGATGAAACAGACTTACAGTGTTTAGGTAACTGCACAGGGTCACCTGCTGGCAAATGGATTTGAATCCCACAGTTGGACTCCGAAGCCTGGCCTTCTACTCTGTAGTTACACTGCCTCCGATTTGCCTGTGACCTAATTTTATTCCAGACTCTTCCTCTGGTTATCTTTGTAGAATTGGAGAAGATTAAAAAAAAAAAAAATCTCCCTTGGAACTCCTGCCTATGTATAAAATGATATTTGGGGTGATGTTACAGATTTTGTTCAGCTAGTGGAAAATATCAGTTTTCAGAATCTTTGAACTTTGATGCCTTGTCTAGAGAATAGAGAATTTGTTTTGCTAATTTATAGATAACATTAAATAATTGTAATAAACTCATGCTTTGCCATAAAATAATGTTATTTACTTAGAAAATAATTATAAACATTTATAAAATATTTTTAAAATGTTAGTTACTAAGTTATATCCCCTTGGAAAAGTACATTCATCTTTGCGTATGGAAATTTAGCTGCAAGAATGTTCATTGCAACTTTGTTTATAATATAAAAATTTGGAAACGGACTAAATGTCCGGAAAGGAATTATATTATCTTTATAATAAAGAAAAACATTTTACAAAAATGTCACTTAGAGCAGAGGCTGGCAAGCTGTTTCTGTAAAGTTCTAGATAGTAAATATTTAAAGTTTTGCAGACAGAGACAGTATTGAGAATATTATGTACGTATGTAACCATATAAAAATGTAAAAACCTGCCTGAAAGCTGTATTAAAACAGGCATCTGCCTAGATGGGCTGGTTGTAGTTTACTAATTCCTGATTTAGGATATAATCCAGTTTTTTCCACCCTCCAAAATCCTCATGTAAGCATAGAAAAAAAAACAACAGGACCATAGTGTCACTGGGTCATGTGATTCTTATTTTATTTACTATTATCTGCCTTCATTTTCCAAGTTTTTAAAAATATGAATACTTACATACTTAGCAAAACAATACAATTATTTTTTTTTAACAAAACACATTAATCTCTGTAATATTCTTGCAGTCCTTTGTGTCGATGTTACAGAACTTTTGGGTCGCAAAGCAGTGGGACTCAAAATGAAACTGCGTGTCCTTCCTTACCTCACACTCAAACGAGGAAGTTAGGAAAAAGTTAGGTTTATTTCTTGTTCCCTTTATTTCGGCCAAGATTTTACATAAAGCAAAAATTGTTTTTAATTCTAGTAGACCTTTTTTTTCCCTTAAGATATGTTTTTAAAGTTTTAAATGTTGAGAGAAGTGTAGAATCCCATGCAGTTGTAAGAAATAACAGAGAGATTCTCTATACCGTCACTCAGTTCCCAGAGGGTGACATCGTGCCTAACCCCGGTGCAACATCACAACCAGGAAATCAATATCGATAACAATCCAGAGACCTGACTCAGATTTCACAGGTTTTACATGCACTCATTTATGCATGCGTGCAAACGTGTGTGTTCTGTGCACGTCAGTCGCGGATGGACAAATAGCTCAACCTATTTAAAATAAACCTACATGCAATTTATGTTGAATGAGAAATTAATATTAAAGTAAAATGCAACTTCTAGGTGCATCAGCCACCAGGAGTGTTCTTTGTCAGTTTTGTTAAAATGAAAACCAGTCATTGTGAGAAATCAGAAGATAGTTCTTTTTAATCAGAAAACGCATCACACAAAAATAATTTATTTATCTTACCTGGTAGGTAGAACAGTATGAATCATTTATTGAAACTCAAATTGATTCTTCACGTGTATTAATTTTAATAAACAAATTTAGAGCAACTAGTAACTAAAATGGTAATGTACCTTGTTATGAGATTGATTGCTGAGAAAAATGGAGCATGGGGTTATAGTATATCCTTCCAAATAGCCTTTGGATCAAAAATTTGCTCTTTCATTTAATGAGCTATTAATATTAACAGGTTTTGCTGATTATTGCATCACCCAGGCATGGATAAACATTCTCTTTGAAGCATATATTATAAAAATTATATGTTTGGAAACTTAGTAGAAACTTTCTGGATGCAAATACAGATTTGTGAACCTGTATTTCTGCCGTTTGTAGAGATTGAAAAGATGAACATGGCTCTGGGATGACATATATTTGAACAGAATTTATAATTTCACTACCTAGGAGAGAAATTATTTTAGGCAATCCAAGATGGACTGATTGATCATTTTATTTTTTCGGCAAGTATTTATTGAGTACTTTTATCTTCTGGGTGCTAGGCTACATCAGTATTTGATGAAGGAGGCAGATAGTAAACAAAAACATATTTGGTGGTAATAAATGTTGTGAATAAAAATAACTTTGGAGTGGGCTGAGGTGCTGTTTCATCCTGGGTGGTCAGAGAGGGCCTCTCTAATAAGATGACATTCGAGTAAATACATGGGAAAAAGGTCTTATGGGTAAAAGGAAGAGCAAGCATAGTATCTTCAAGTAGGGTTGCTGGACATCTTGGAGGATGCGAGTGGGGCTTGAGTGTTAGGAAATGAAGTAGTGAGTGGCCAGAACAAAGAGCCTATAAACCAATTCATGGACTTGGTTTTTACTCTGAAGAAGATGGAAGCCATGGGAGGCTATTGTTTTAGTGAGAGCGCTCTGGATGCCGTTTGAAAAAAGTCTTGGAGATAGCAAGTAGGAAGCAGCAAGACCAGTTAGGCTTTGGCAGAGCTCTTTCTAGAAGTGATGAAGGATTTAGGGTAGTTTTCAAAGTAGAGCTAGTGGATTTCTTGACCAGGACATGGGGGTGGAAGTGAAAGAGAGGAATCAAGGGTGAGCAACTGGAAAGGTGGAGTTGTGAACTGAGATAGGATAAGACTGGCTAGCTCTGGTTTTGGTGCTCAGGATAAGGTGTTCGTGGTGGGGTAAATCAGAAGTTCCATTTTGGCTGTTTTAAGTTGGAGATGTCAGTTAGGCATCCAAGTGGAAATGTCAGGTAGGTAGTTAGATAAAGAAGACTAGTGCAGGTCTGGGCTGGAGGTAGGAATTTTTTTTTTTTTTTTTAAGATTTTATTAGAGAGTGTGGGGCGGGGGGGCAGAGGGAGAGGGAGAAGCAGGCTCCCTGCTGAGCGGGAAGCCCGATGTGGGGCTCCATACCAGGACCGTGGGTTCATGACCTGAGCCGAAGGCAGACGCTTAGCTGACTGAGCTACCTAGGCGCCCCATGAGATAAGAATTTTTGAGGCACCATTTAGACGGTGTTTAAAAGCATGAAACTGGTTGAAATTATTTAGGGCTTGAAATCAGATAAATGAAAATCCTGATACCTGGACCTAAGGGGTATACAGCATTTTTGAGATCTGGTGGCTGAAGGGAAATCAGCAAAGGACACTGAGAAGAAGTAGCCAGTGAGATAGAAAGAAAGGCAAATGAGAGTGGTATCCGAGAAACTGAGGGAGGAATGCATCTCAGGAAGAAGGGCGTGGCCAACTGTGCCAGATGCCATGGAGAGGAGTAATAAGAGGAACTCTAGGACTCACCCTTGAATCTGCAAAGGTGAGGCCATTGGCCATCCATATAGGAGCAGTTGTGGTGGCTTGTGGCAGTGGAAGTGGCGTGGGGCCTGACTGGAATGGGCTCAAGAGAGATTGGGTTGGCAGAATGTCTTTGGTGCTCTCAGAAGTTCTGTACTGTGTGTCTCAAAATGGTGTTATCTAGAATGCTTATAAGGGACACATTGTTGAGTGGCTATTAAGGGAGATAATGTGTGTTTAGCGCTTGGCCTGACATGAGAAGGCATTCATTAAGCATGCTGCTGCCACTGTTTTGTTATTTTTATCCACTTCGGTGCTAGGTACTTTCATGAGGGCCGGGCCCCTGTCACTGGGTCTCACTAACAGAGCTGCTTATGAATGGATAAATGAATTGATTTCACAAATCCTTAAAACAGTTACATGAAACTGGCATTCTGTTGTTATTTTGGAGATGGTGAAACCAGGACTTCGAGCGGTCCCTTTGTTAAAAACAGATCCCAGGGCCTTCTAACTTGAGCTGAGAACTGTTTTATCCCATGCCGTGTCCTCAAAAGGATCGTGGTTTAATTTAGGGACAAGCAAGTGGCAACTAACTGTCTTTTAGCTTTGGCTTGGGGGCTTCCAGCTCCATACCCACTATCATTTTTATTCTCTCTCAGTAACAGGCAGATTAATGGTAGGCAGAGTAATGGTCCCCAAAGATGTCTATGTCCTAATCCCTGGAACCTGTGAATATGCTATATTACATGGCAAGAGAAACTAAGGTTGCTGATGGAATTAAGGTTGCTCACCAACTGACTATAAAATAGGGAGATTGTTCTGGATGGTCCAGGTGGGACCACTGTGGTCACAAGAGTCTCCACAAGCGGATGAAAGAGGTAGGGGAGGCCAGAGTGATGTGACGTGGGAAGGTCTTGACCCACCTTTGCTGGCTTTGTGGGTACAGGAAGGAGGGGGCCCACAGCCAAGGAATGTAGGTGGCTTCTAGAAGCCGGAGAAGATGAGGAAATGGATTCTCCCCCTGGAGCCTCAGAGGAATGCAGCCCTTCTGGCATCTTGATTTTTGCCCAGTGGTATCTGTATTGGACTGTAAGACACCAAATTTGTGTTGTTCTGAGCCACTGAGTGTGGTGATTTGTTACAGCAGCCATAGGAAGCAAGTACAGTAAATTGGATGATCTTGTTCCCTTCGCCCTTTTCATTGAGCACAGAAAAAAGTTGTAATGAGACTGCTAATACTGTTGGGAGCTATGTTTATAAAAACGTGTGTGTCTCTTTTCTGATACTTGTCCAAGAGTGCTGTTTAAATAATCATTGCGCTTGGCAATTAGAGCCTGATTCTACCCTGTTGGGACTTGAAAACATTCCTTTCTCTGAAGACTCAAGAAATGCTGTAAACCTAATTTCTAAAATCTACAGATTTCTTTTCATCCATGAGCTATTTCAGTTTTAGTGCAACCATTTTTAAGTATAAAGATTCACAGATGTCTGCGTTACCATCATTCTTTCCTTTAGAATATGATTGTTTTCTCCAAAGACTCAGTGAATGAAATAAATCTCTCCAAATAGTATCAGAAGGGATGAGAGAGGGAAAACCTTTGATAAAGCTAAAGGTTTTAGTCTGTTGTCATCATTTCCATATTTGGTCTGTGATGATGTAGGAGTGCTGACAACACGGACTCCATCTTGTTCTCCTCTCTGGCTCACAGGTGGTAGATAACTAGATAACTAGTAGGGACCCTCAATACACAGGTGGTACCACTCTGGATAACTTGTGTAGACCCTCTGGTGCCCAGGTGGCGCCACTCTAGATAACTAGTGTAGCCCCTTTGGTGCACAGGTCGTATCACTTTAGGTAACTACCCTGTGATCTCACCACCACGCCCCTCACTCTATAAAAACTGTGGGTTGAGGTCTGGGCTTGCTGGAGACGATGTGGTGGAGACTAGGGGCAGAGAATAGCGATGTAGTGCCCTGGATCATTTTTCTGCCTGCCCTGTTGCCTGTTGGTAAGTTATCCTGAATAAAACTCTATGTAAATGGTATGGAGTGGCTTGCTTCATTTTTTTTTAGTATTAAAGTGCCTTCTGAGTCTGGAGGGTCCTTTACTGACCATCCTCCCCCTTCTAACGGTTAACTACTTTGGGTGTTTGCAGGCTTCCAGTAGAGACCATAGCATTCCCCCTTCGTTTCCTAATAACAGTATTCACATTTGGATGTGTTTGAAAACATTTTCTTAATGATGTAGCAAAATCAGAAGTAATGTATCTTCATTTTTTGAAGTATTATAAAACAAAGAATTAGATTTGGCTAATTTTCTCTTCTTTTCTCCCATCCTTTTTTTTTAATGACATTAGTGAACTTTACCAAGATTTTTCTCATTTCTCACTATTTCTTACTTTTCATATCTTTTACAGCCTTCCCTAGATTTTTTTTCTCTCTGAACGCTTCCTTGAAAAATGTGTTTCAGTGTGGAAATGTGTGCCATGAGTCTTGGGAGTCCTTGTAAAGTGCCCTTGAGGCAGATCTGGAGGGAGCGGCACTGGAAGGAGTTAATCTCCACTTGTTGGGGGGGGGGAGGTAGAAGATGAGGATTGAGTGCAGCTGGTCAGTCCTCACGGGGCAGGGGCGGAGCTATTGCTGCCCATTTCTCTGGTGAACCGGGTAGCAGAACCTCAGAGGCAACTTTGGGGGAGAGGTGAGTGCTGCATCTAAATGGCTCCCCCTTCTGGATGATTCCAGTTGCCTCCAGAGTTTCTCACTTGGGGTTCTTAAGTTCTGGAATTGCTCTTTCCTTTTATAGTGTCTTCAGGGCTGATTTGGGGGAAGAGGCCAGCAGTCCAGGCAAGCTCTCTGTCTTGGCAGGAGCTGTGTTGTGTATTAGTCATCATTCTGTAGAGAAACAGAACCAATAGGCTCTGAGAGAGAGAGGAAATCTGAGAGAGATCAGTGGGATCTGAAAGAGGGAGATTTATTATAAGGAATTGGCTCATGTGATTATGGAGCTGGCAAGTACCCAGATCTGCAGGGTAAGTCAGCAAGCTGGAGACCCAGGAGAGCCAGTGGTTTCACAGACTCAACACCAAGTAAGAGCCTGTGTTTCAGTTAAGATTCAAATACAGGGGAAAAAGCCATCCAGTTTGAAGGCAGTTAGGCAGAACTCTCTGTTACTTGAGAGGGTAAGCCCTTTTGTTCTGTTCAGGCCTTCAACTGATTGGACAAGGCCCACCCATATTGGGAAGGACAAACTGCTTTAATCAGTCTACCAATTTAAATGTTAATCTCATCCAAAAACACCCTCATAGAAGCACCTAGAATAATGACTGACAAAATATCTGGGCATTCCATGGCCCAGTCAGGTTGACACGAAATTAATCATCACAAGCCTTAAAAGTTTTGTACTTTACCTGTAGTTATATCATCTTTAATTAAGACCATCAGCAATGATACATTGTTTTCTGTTGTCTTACCTTGACTAGAACTTCTAAATCAGTTTTGAAAAATAGTGATAATAGACACCTACGAGTTTCCTGTTGCTTCTCTTCATTGTTAAGTTCATGTTGGCTTTTAATTGCAAATGATTGTTCTCAGCTTTTCAAGAAAGAAACCTTTTTATTTACTGAAAGGTTTTGTTTTTTTTTTTAAAGAATCCGAAATGAAGGTTGAACTTTATAAATGCTATTTCAGTATCTGTTATTGTGGTTCTATGGTTTTTGTTCTTTGGTCTATCAAATGATGAAATCAGATTTCTTAATATTCAGTCATTGTACTTCTGCAATATTTGATCTTAAAAGTTTTCTATTAATACACGCTGGGGTTTAATTTATGATATTCTATTTAGAAATTTTTCATTTAAGTTCTGACATGAGATTAAACTGTTTTTTCTTTTTTCTCCCTATGACGTTTGGGAGTCTTGGTGTCGGGGTGATGCTACTTTTTTTTTTTTAAAGATTTTATTTATTTAAGAGAGCATGTGTGTGCGAGCGGGGGGAAGGGGCAGAGAGAGAGGGAGAGAGAGAATCCTCAAGCTGAATCCCCCCTGAGCACAGAGGCCAGTGTGGGGCTCAGTCTCATGACCTGAGCTGAAATGAAGAGTCGGCCCCTTAACCGACTGAGCAACCCATGCACCCCTACCACCTTTTCAAAACGAATTGGGAAGTTGTCATTATTTCCCTGTTATGGGACAGTTGAAATAGCTTAGGGACTTTCTGTTTGAAGGTTTTTAATAAAACATGCGAAAACAGTCTAGGCCAAGTGCCCTTCTGCAGGAGATGGGTAGTCCTGGGGTGACTTTTATTTTCTCAGTGTATTCTGTGGCTATCTTAATCTATTTGTTTTTAAAAAGTGCCAGCCCTTGGACTTACTAATGATTCCGTTTTCTGGTTTACTAATGCATTCTTACTTTTACCTTTCTGAGTGTTCTCTGGTTCCCTTCAGTACCTGCCTTCCTGCTACCAGTGTTCTCTTCATCCTGCAGTACTTATGGCTGGGACTCTCCAGACCATCAATAATGCCCTGCTACACATTAGCGGCTTTTGGTCTCTGCCAGTAGGAGAAAGATGTGGGCAGGTGGTGGCCAGGGCTGAAAGTGCAGGCATGGAGAAATAGTGGGCAAAGGTTGTAGACAGTTGCCTCCTTCTGGAGAGGACAGTCCCTAAGGGGTGGGTTGGGCATCTGGTTGAGTGGGACAGGCTCTGGATCCCGGGCATAGAGGGTTGGTGGGTGAGCTAAAGCATCTTTTTACTTCTGTTCAGATTATATTTCCACGAAGCAAATCAAGGCATGGCATGAACTCACATTCGTATTCAGCATATGTTTAGTTTCTGCTTGATTCTGGTTAACACTTTGTCTTAATTGGAATTGCTTTTGGAGGTTTTTAATCTTTATCTGTTTCTCCGTGGAAATTTTTGAGAAGCTGTCAGAGACTTTGGTGGGGTGCTTGTTGGTGCTTCTTTGCATCTGGAATATAGAGTGTGCAATTGAAAGATGTTTGAGAAGTATTTAATCTCCTCTAAAACATAAAATAATCTCAGGGACTGGAGCATTTTCCTTGTCCGTATAACAATTAACATGTAAATTATAAATACAAGTTTTTCATGAAGATTGCGTCTGGAAGGTCTCTATCTGCTCTTGCAATTAGGTGGTAGAGCTTCATTTCTGTACATTTGTAATTCTAATTTCTGCTCTTTCAGAATAGCTAGCTACTCCCTTTCCTCTGTTTAGTGCCCCACCTCCCAGGCTCGCCCCCCCCCCCCCACAACCTTGTCTATAATATAACACATAGTTCAGATGATCTCTGCAGTTCCTTTTGGCTGATAGCTTACGATTTGGATTTTCCTGTGTGGAAATCTAAATGAGAATGTCTTAGAAAAGCTTCTTACTAAACTCGGTCTGCTGGTATCGCGTACTTTTGTTTTCACTGGTCTTTATTAGGTACCCACAGTTTTGTTAGGTGAAGTTCAGAACAATGAAAAGGCATAAACCCTGCTTTTCAGGATCTTGTGATCACCAGGGGATATTGGGAAGAAAGGAAAAGAGGGTTATGTTGGCTTTAGTGGCGGAAATTGTCCACCTGAATGGCATACCTTGAAGATTGGTGAGGTTATTCCGTATGGCTGGAAGGAAATGAAAAGCTTATTTGCTTTTTTCGTTTTCTCCCCCCCTCCTCTATATATTCTTATCGCTTTCCCAATATAAAATAAATGATGGGAGTTGATCCTGTTTATGGTATGTGGCTCAGGGCATGGGAACCTTCACCTTATTTTTTTCCTCCTTGAATTGAACATGAAATTCTGATGCTACAGGGCAGAGGAGAGACCAGGGTTTATGAAGACTGCATAGCTTGTGAATCTTAAGTAGAGCTCTTCAATTATTAGAGGCTCAACTTTTTCTCACTTCTCTACTCTAAGTGTTACGGTAAGGAAAGCAGCTTTAAGCGATAAGAATCTTAGTTTGGTTGATAGAGTTTTGAAGAGAATGTTGAACAATGGCTTCAAAAACAGCATTTATTTCTATAATAAATGTAATACAGTTTATCTTAGAAAGTATTGAAAATATTGGCAATCGCTCACAGTAGTGATTATTTATTATTTTCTGTAATGGCTGCAGCAACCCTGTGATGTGGGTCATGCTGTCATTACCCCAGTTGACAGATGAAGAAACTGAAGCTTAGGAAGGCACTATTTTGCTGCTATTCTTCTGATTTTTTTCCCAACATAAACTTGTTCAGTAAAATTTGGATCATGCAAAAGCAGGTTTTATGACCTACATTTTCAACCAATAAGACATCTTAAGAATACTTCCCTTTGTTATTAAAAGTCTTTGAAAACAGATTTTAATGTCTGTAGAACATTTAATGTTATGAAATTTCTTTAACCCAGGATTTCTTAACCTTGGGACTATTGACATTTTTGGCAGGATAATTTTTGTTCTGGGAGATCGTCCTGTACATTGTAGGATGTTTATCCTCATCTCTGGCCTCTACCTACTAGATGCCAGCAGCACCGTCTCCTCCCACTCATGACAACAAAAATGTCTCCAGACATTGCCAAATAAATGTCTTAGGGGGATAAAATTACCCTTGGCTTGAGAACCCCTTATTTAACCGTATATATTTTATGCTTTTAGAAATATATGGATATGGGGGTGCTTGAGTGGCTCAATCCCTTAAGCGTCCGACTCTTGGTTTCGGCTCAAGTCATGATCTCAGGGTTGTGAGATAGAGTTCTGTGTCAGGCTCCATGCTGGGTGTGGAGCCTTCTTAAGATTCTATCTCTATATATATATATATATAATATATATGGATATGAATAGACTCATTGTGAATTATCTATACAAAAAAGTAGACCTATGTCATCTAGATTATACTTATGAGCTCTAATTTCAGCTACTTTCTTTGGTTGATATGTTTTCAGTAATAGCAGTATTGCTTGAAAGTCAAAATTTAACAACATTATTTGCATTCATATAAGAATGTAATTGCTTATCTGTCAACCAGTCTGATGGAAAGGCATCCTGGGAGCTTTGACCACAGTTGTTTTATTGTGGATGAATTCCATTATCTCCATGTCACTTTCTTAAAAAGTTTGGTCATTGAGGCAGCTATAATACCTTGTGTTATTAATGGAAACCAGAAGTTACTCTTTCAGCTTGTTTGTGTAGTTTTCTTGATATGTTTTGACATTCTGGAAGGATCTATAAAGCCATCTTTCCTACCAGCCATCTTTTTGTGTAAAGAAAATTATTTTCCGCAATAGAACTCTAGCCTACAATAATTAATGGTTGCACTTGCCCTTTTAAGGAGGTAGCAGTCATTTTTGGGGAGGGGGTGGTAGTCAAAACAGGGCTAATTGGAATCATTAGTCCTTGATTAATTGTGAACCTTATGTTCAGGGTCTTTATACAGTTTTTTTCTCATCATAGGTCTTTTTTACTCTTTCGTGTAAAGTTCAAGATTGACATGAAGTATTTGGGGATGTCCTATAATGTGCATGTATATGCATGAATGTTTACATTATAGTTTCAAATAGATGTATTTACACAATAAAATGTATAGTTCTTGACTTCGATAATACCCTGTTGTGAATAGAATAGGTCTGTTTCTTAAAAATTTGTTAATTATGTTTTTGAGACTCAAATTATGTGTTTTGATTGACTTAAAGTACAGTTTGAATTACGCTTTTTTAAAAAAAAATTTATTTGTATTTGGCTCCACTGTTTTATTTTTCTGTTCTCCCTCTGTCTCCTCTGTTAAGTAATGATCACAAAGATTTCAGTATGTCCTGGGACTTCCTTCAAAGTGAATTATTTGGGGGCACCTGGTGGCTCAGTCGGTTGTGTTCGACTCTTGATTCTGGATCAGGTCATGGGTAGTGAGATCAAGTTCCATGTCAGGCTCTGTGCTGGGTGTGGAGTCTGCTTGGAATTTTTCTCTCTCCCTTTCTCCCTCCCACCCCCCCCCCAAACAACAAATAATAACAACAAAAAAAACCAAAGTGAATTATTTGTAAAGAAAGGAAATTTTTTAAAATACAGATTTTCTATAATTCAGATGTTCTGATACTAGATTTCAGTAGCTTTTTAAATATCAAACTTACAAGGGTGCCTACCACTTTTGAGTATTCTGTTCCATTAAGCTAATTAGAAATCTATAGAAAATGTTCTGGCTTTTCTTTTATACTTTCATACCTGTGGTTGATGATTCTTTTGCTTCTTACTAACATTTGGTTGTTTTACCCTGGAAGTTCAGACTGCCTTTTCTTTTTAAACAATGACTTTTTGTTTGTTTGTTTGTTTTGTTTAATGTTGGTAGTGTTCCTATTGTATCTGGCTTAAAACAATGGGTATTTATTAAAAAGATTTGCCCCTCGTCAGATACAATGGTGACATGAGGTCAAGTAAACCATTCATCTTATCACAATTTCTGAATGTTCCACTGAAGTCTTTGTCATAGGTGAATCTGGGTGGGATAAAGGCCATCTCGGTACAGTGAGGTTGTGATTCGTCAGGGAGTGCTTATCTGTTGGTATTTTCCACTAGCTTAACTTCTGTCTTAAGATAGCTCACCCCTCCCTTTCAGTATTTCTGTTATTTTATTTTGGGGACAAAAAAGAAACAGAACAAAAAAACCAGTGCATTTTAATAAAGAAATGGTCTTCAGAAACAAAATTTTAAGTTCTGTCTTAAGAGTAACAATAAAAAAATGTAACGATCTTTCCATTAACTCCCAGAATACATGTGGCGCACATTTTTTAAAAGTAAAATTCAGGTCCTCCTTTGGACTGTAACAGCGGTATATAACATGTACTGATGTGCGAAAGATATAAAGAAAGTTAAAAGAGGATGAAAAACTGGTTATAAACACCAAAAAAAGTTTTTCTTGTATGTGAATTTTAAATGATCAGGTGAAAAGTGCACACCCACAAGAATATTGCACATCTGAGTTAGGTGGTAGGACTTCGACCATGAAAATCTACCCTACAGTGTTAGTAATAAATTACTGAATAGTTTTTCAGGCAGAAATCTAATTGACTTAATCCGTTATCCACAAAAGTAATTTTTTTGCTAAACTCTGTAGGAATGACTGTGATATGAAATTCATTTTCAGGTAGTGTTTTAGAATCCTACATAGGATGGTTTAAAGGACTTGTCTTTAATTAAAAGTGCTCTACACTTAGTGAAAATCCATGTTAGTTGAAGAATTGATTCTTTTTAAAGGAAAGCTGCAAATTTTTCTTGTATGGGTAAATGTCACTCTGTTCATATCTTCGCTTAGCTGCAAGTCAAGACTTGTACTATTCCACTAGGTTGTCATAGAAACGCAGTTAACTGTCATCTCAACTCAGACTGTTGATGGTTTTATTTGTAGGTTTGCAAGATTATTAAAATTTAACAAAAATTATTGATTTGCCTTTTATTAACACTGGGTTGTTTTCCATGGAAATTAAAACTGCACGAAAACCTTTCTTTCTGCTTGAATTTTTTTTAAAGGTGAGACTATATTAAATCTGCTTGATTTAAAAAAAATTTATTTAAAATGTGATATATAGTCTGCAGCAGTAGAATAACCTCCATGAATTGTATTTTTGAATCATTTTCCATTTCCTTTGTTTACAGCAAGCAGGAAAAAAAAGCCTTAAAAATTCACCTTTAGCCTGCTTTTTAACTTAACATAAAAGATACCTGTCAGAAAAGCCTGAAATGCTACATCAAGTGCCTAATATCGGAGTTTTCATTTTATTTATGGTTTTTGAAGCCTAGCACGAATGCTTCAGTGAGCTGTGTTGTGAAAGTATTTATTTTTGTATATTTATGGGAGAGAAATTATTTAGTTTTCACTTCTAAATAAGACAGGCAACCCTTATTTACAGTAACTTTATCTAATGGTCCGTGGATGAGTGCTTTTATGCAAAACAGTCAAGAGGCTAGAATTAACTTTTCACATTGGATGCACATTTGATGTCCAGACTTGAGCAACATGTGGCACCTTATTATAAAGACTAGCGTTCAGAATTCAATTTGTATTTAACACATTTACCTCAGAAGGCACACGTCATCTTTGCCACATTTAATGCTAACTTTGTATGGATTTCTATTTGTTGCTTGTAGGTACATGGGTAGAAGTGTTTCTTTGTTGCTTCTTGTAATTTTCCTTTTTGTATTTTTTTTAGATGTGATTAACTAGCGATTTTAACAACAGTTCACTTTTGACATATGACATCTCCTTGGGTTGATTTATTGTCAATTATCTTTTTAAAGAAGCATAGGTCTGTGATTTTATTTTATATTATTTTTTATGTGGAGCCCAACATGGGGCTCGAACTCACAACCCCGAGATCGAGAGTCAGATGCTTAACAAGCTGAGCCATCCAGGTGCCCCAAAAAGTATAGATCTTTTAGATAACCATGCTTATTATACTTCCTTTTGTCGCTATTTGTTCTTAAAGTTATTCTTAGAAAGTTAGTAGTGAGTACATCATTTTTTATTTTTAATACTCTTACTAAATAAACAACTAATAGCTTGTATATACTGGGGAAAGAATATTTGACAGCTCATCAGAGACATGGAATACTGATTTTTTTTTTTAAAGATTTTATTTATTTGAGAGAGGAAGCGAGAAAGCATAGCAGGTGGTGGGGTGGAGAGGGAAAAGCAGACCTCCCCCCACCCCCCTGCTGAGAGGGAGCCTGATGCTAGGCTCAGTCCCAGGCCCTGGGATCATAACCTGAGCTGAAGGCAGATGCTTAACCAACTGAGCCATCCAGGTGCCCCTCCTGATTTTTTTAAACCAGATTTACTGCTCCTGAAATTGTATTACTTTTGTAACTAGCCTGTACAATGGCCCCAAAGATCCTCACCTATTACTCCTGCTCTTGTGACCTCGCCTCCCAGACTGAATCCTGGCTGACCTGTATGATTAATAGAATATTCCAGAAGTGTGACCTCTTAGACTAGGTCATATTCAACTTCGCTTTCTCTTGGATCACTCACTGTGGGGCAGTCACTTTCCATGTCCTGAGGACACTCTGGCAACCCAAATAGAGGTCCATGAAGTGAGGAACCAAAGCCTCCTGCCAACATCCAGCACAAACTTGCCCACCATTTGAGTGAGCCATTGTGAAAGCAGATACCCTAACACCAGTCAAACCTTCAGATGGTTGCAGACTCAGCGGACATCTTGCCTGCAACTCCGTGAGAGACCTTAAGTCTGAACCACCCAACTAAGCAGTCCAGTATTGCTTACCCACAGAACCGTTAAGTTCATATTTAAATAGTTAAAATAACATATTTTTTGTTTTAAATCCGTAAACTTTGGCATGGTATGTTATGCAGCAATAGATAACTAATGCACCTGCTAAATATATTTTTAAACATTTCCTGCTGATCACACAGTTCATATTTATTTGTAGGTATAGAAATTGTTGGAGGCTTTGTAGCCTCATTTTCTGTTGTGATTTGTAGGGTCATTTTCATAGGTGATTGGGTAGTGTGTTATACAAGTCATTAACTTGAGGGCATTCATAATTTGAATTTTGGCTTTGTGTATGTGTCTTGATGAAATTAAAATTTCTGGTCATCATTTTGTACTTAAAATCCATAAGATGGAATACTTCAACTCTCCAGTGTTTGTTTTTTTAAAGTCAAGAGAATGGAGGGATCTGATGTTAAGTCTGTTTCAGGGTGTTTGATGAATATCGTCCTTTCCATGCGATGGTGCAGTTCTGTGCCTCAGAGGTGAAGACTTCTCTTAGAATTTGAGTTTGCATCTCTGTGTGGTTTGTCCTGTCAGTCATAATCTTCTCCAGGCCCAGCACTTACTACTCTACAAGTCATTTTTCTTTTACTTCTTAACTATGATGTACCTAGGTGTGATTTTCTTCATATTTATCTTGCTGAATTACTGGGAATCCAAGAATTCCTCTTGAAATGTTGTTCCTGCCTTCCCCCCACCTCCCATTTTTCTTATTTTTCTGGGTCTGTAATTAAAATGTTAGCCCTTTTTCCCGTGTTCCACATATCTCCTATTCTGTATTTTTGGTCTGCTTTTCTACTCTGGCTTCCCTTTGGATATTTTTTGACCTGTTTTACACTTCACTAATTCTGTCTTCTGCTAAGCCATCTGTTGAGTTCTTAGTTTCAGTGACATTTCTCACTTTTAAAATTTCCGTTTGATTCTTTTTTATGGATTACAATTCCCTGTTGAAAATTTCTGTCTCTTCATCTGTCTTCTCTCTTGTTGAACATATGAGTCATACTCATGTTAAAGCCCTTGTTGCTAACTCCACGTCATGCATGGGTCTGTTTTTGTGGTCTTTTTTTCTCCTTGACTTTTAGTTACTTGGTCCTGTCCCTGTGGCATACCTTGTGATTTTTTTTTTATTGATTTTAATATTTTTTATTCTCAGTATGGTAAGTGAAAATGGTAGAGGCCCAAGTAGTTTTCGTACTCCAAAAAAGTTTTCTTTCTCTCAGGAGTCACCCTGTCCTTTACTGGACAGGTAGGTTGGGGGTTACATACGTACCTTAATCCCGTCAGGGTTTGAACTGAGTCTGAGACAGATTGAAGTTTTGGTAAGCACTTTTTTTTGTGTCCCTGGGGGCCAGGAGTTCCAATTAGCCTGTGATGTTCATCAGGACTTCATTTGTTGATAATTTCTGAAATGTATTTCTTATCTTCTCAGCACGTCAAAGCATCTGGTTTGCATTTTTGAGGCTTTCTGTTTAGCTTTTTCGCCTCTTGCCCCATGTTGCTTTGGAAATTGGCAGTTGTCTTACGGGGAAAAGTGGCTGTGTAACAAGCTCACTTGTCTGCCTCTCTCCTCCACTGGGATCTTGGTCCCTCAAGCTTCCAGTTTTGTTACTTGAACCCTACAAGTACCCGAAGGTTTGCTGCTTTTCCTACTCTCAGCAGTGGCCATGCTCTGAGCAGAGCTTGGGTTCTCAGCCTCTTGTCCTACACCCCGAATTGGTAAATACCTCCAGGAAGAATGGCGGGCGCATGGCAGCTCACATCCCCACGCTTTCTCCGGTTTCTCCACCACCTTGGAACCTTGGTCCTTCTAGCTCAGGTGGTGGCTTCAGCAGCCCTTTCACTGATGCCTTCGACTGTTGCCCTGTATTTCATTAAGGCTTTCTAGTTTTTCTGGGTGGGCGCATTGGCGTGCCTCATGCTACTCGAACGTTAGCTGGAAAGTAAAGACTGTACAGTTATTTTTGAAGGGAATGTTGTGAGTAGATTATGTTTATGAACTTCTATTTGGCCAGCTTTATCCTGTCACAGTTGCTGGTACACGCACATTTTATGGTTTCTCATCACATATTGATACAGTAAAATAACATCTTTTTCTGAATCATTATAATTTTTATAATTATCCTTGATTTAATTCAAAGCCATCATAGTCAATATAGGTTCCTAACTTTACTCCATAACTGTGAGGATTAAAGATATCATAAGGTATGCTGTATCAACAGTGAGGTTGAATATACAGAGTTAGTAATAATGCATACAAAATGATTAAGAAATTTTAATACATTTAAGAAAAAAAATTTTAATGCATCAGGTTTATTCAGATGAAAGTAAACACTACATTTTCTAACAAACATGATCCCGGATTATGTTTTGAAAAATAAATATTAAAATATTTTTATCTGAAGGTATGAATACATTTGTTGTATATAAAATTTCCAATTTCCTTTCTCTGATTTTTTTGTAATTATGTTTTTCTAACTAAAATGAGATATTCTCAAATCTGACAAAAATATTTATAGTCTTGGGATACAAAATCCATGTTTTTGGAGGTTTATTGTATTCCTATCTACCTGCTGTGAGTGCTTTTATGTCCGTGAGGTCAAACTGACAAGTATTTTGCCCACACATCTTTTATTGGCATATGTGGCCAGATAGTTTTGTATTTACTCTAATATGCCAAAGTTGAATACTGTCGGCAGTAAGTACGTATACTCCTGTTTTCAACCTTTGAATGTATTCTGCTGGTGAAGTTGTAGCAGCTAATACACCCAGTTGGAAAAATGAAACATGAAGATCTTAACCTTGAGCTGTAGTTGTAGTTATTGACAATCATTGAGGAAGCCATCTCTGGGTTCCCCTTAAGAAATGTGTTTTGAGTCTGACTATTTCAAATGAATCCGTGATGGCTGTCATTTTCTCTGCTCTTTGTGCAGGAAGAAGAAAGTGAAGAGGAGCCCAAACTGAAGTATGAAAGGCTTTCCAATGGGGTAACTGAAATCCTTCAGAAGGATGCAGCCAGCTGCATGACAGTCCATGACAAGGTAAGGTAGCCCTTCTAGAGGATTCTTCTGTTAGTTGTTTCTCTTGTTAGTTTGTTTATACTTTGGAATCCCGATGCTTTTGGTGGTAGCTTTTTCCAGTAATTGTGTCTCCCTCCCACTCTTCCTTTCTTCTTCCTCTCCAACAAAAAAATGAAAACAACATCCAAAAACATTATATGTATGTATTTGCACACACAGACACCCCCCCCCCCATACTGCAAGGGTGTATCAAGTAGAATTTAGACAGATGTGGAAGATTTATACCAAGTAATTCTTGGCAGCTCTATCACTTTAAATTCCTCAAATCATAAGTAGTAGAGTTGGGAAGTGTTAAGATTGGAAATGGTGTGGTGTTCAATGCTTTCGTAAGAGCAGAAGAGATTACATTGGAGGTGTTTTAGGAATCAGTAGAAAGGCCTCAAAAGATTACTTATATGTCCTATGAATGAATGAATATATTCCACATTTGAATCTTTGCCATAACAAAGCCCCCCAAGTTTGAGTCCAGGCTAAGGGCTATACAGCACCCTTTGCCTATTCTTGGACCAAAACAAAAAGTGTTGTAAGTGGAGTACTGGAGGCCAGGCCGTTTGAACCATCGAACACATGAGTGAGACAAACCTGCCAAGTCTGATCCATCTCCTGGCTTTATCCTCTGTTACTAGCAGTGTGGCCTCATCCTCCTCCTTGCCCCTACCCTTCCTTTTTCCTTCAGGTCTCACTCTGCTGTAAACAGATTCCTGTACTCGCTCAACATGTTAATAGAACGTTTGTTCACTCTTGCTTTACCAGAAACCCCCTCCTTTGGGGCACCTCTGGTTAGGCTGTACCACCGTCTACCCCTTCCCATTGTCACCATCTTCCTGCTCCCATGGCTGTCAGGTCCCAAATTCCTCTTCACTTTGCTTCACTCACTGAAGACTGGCCTTGCCGTCTTTCTTGCAGACCTTTATACCTCTGCCTTTTCTCATCTCCCCAGCAGTAAGGCCACATCTGGATGGCGTCCGTTCCTGGAACTTGAGGATCTTTCAGTGCACTCTCTGGTGACCCTTTTTAATCCTTTAAGCCTTTGTGTTAATTTTCCTACTAACCCTGTTCTCTGTGATTTTAGGGAGCTCTGGTCTTGAATCTGTTCTTTGTTTAATTTCTTGTCTCTGTTAGGTGGTTAACTAGCCTCACTTTCTACCAGTGTCTTCAGTTCCTTTACGTCCCTGTCCTTTGTTGTGCCCCTCAGGCCACTACAAACGCTCTTGTTGATTTGTTCTTCGGCAGCTCCTTTAGTCCTTAGCTTGTCTTCTCAGCCACTATCCCTTCACTCTGAGGATGCCGCTTCTGTATCATTCAGAAAATCGAATCCCTCAGGCATGATGAGCCTCGGCCCGTGATCCCTTTCCCAGCCCATCTGGATCCACACCCATCCTTCCCCACAGGAGGCTTTCTTCCTCCCATTCAGAGGTCTTTTTGTCCACTGTTGTTCTGCATCACATCTCACGCCCCGCCCCCAGTGATGCTAACCCTAGCCCCGCGTCACCACGAATCTCTTCCTGTGTCTGTAGATTTGCTCATCTTGGATATTGCATAGATATGGAATCATACACTGTTTGGTTTCTGGTGTTTGGCTTCTTCACTTAGCGTAGTGTAATGCTTTTGAGGTTCACCTGTGACGTAGCCTAGATCAGTACTTTACTCCTTTTTGTTGCCTAATAGTATTCCGTTGTATGGACATACCACATTTTGTCTGTCCGTTCACCAGTGGACAGACATTTTGCTGCTTTCAAAAGTGTAGGTCTCACCTTTCTTCTACACAAAAGCTTTGAGAGAAGCTTTCTTAAAGCCTTTTTATCATGGCACCATTCCTTTATTATTCTCTTGATCACTTCTGCGATTCCCTTCTGGCTCTTTCACTTTCTCCTTCCCTCCACCTTTCCCTCATGTGTTGGTTTTCCCAGGATTTGCTCCATTATCCACATTTCTGTTTAGTTTGTACTTTTCTTGATTTTAAATGTAATTCCTATGACCACCTGCACACTGACTCCTCCCCAGGGTAGTGTGCCACTTTATCCAGACGCCTCTTAAACAGTTCTTCCTTTTGTTCTTTTTGTACCTGAAACTCAGCACACCCATATGAATGCATCTTCTTTTCCCTCTCTAATCCTCATCGGTTTGTGTTCTGTATCCCATTTGGTGGCATCACAGTCTCTTTTGTCACCTAAGCCAAAGCTGACTCTTCTTTGCTTCCACCCAGTCATTCCTAAGTCCTGATGATTTTTGCACTTCCCCTGCCTGCACTCACAGACCTCTCATTTTTCTACTTTAAAGCACTCTGCCACCTGGTTGCCAGGATGATCTGTTGAAAATACAGCTTTAAAACCCTTGTGCGATTTTCACCATCTGCTCCATAAAGTCTAAGCTCCTTACTGTGGTGTGTGAGGCCCCCTAAGATCTTGGCCTCTCCTGCAGTTGGCTTTATGTCTTCCCACTTTGGCCTGCATGGTTGGTGTTCTGGTAGCAACACTTGGTTGTTTTTACTCACAGTGTCCCTTCTGCCTGGATTCTGCCCCATCCCACCTGCTTAAGCCCACTCCCATCCTGAGCTCTTGTCTTTCAGCTCAGGCACTTGTCGTTTCTCCCGGAACTAACATACACCTTGCCAGCCAGTCCACTTTCCTGCAGATTTGCTTTCACTCTGGTCCATCCACAGCACTCCTTTCTATTAAAGTCATCTTCTAGAAATTCAGATCTGACCATGTAATCCTCCCTAGAATTCTTGATTGGTTTCCTGATATTTCGTGATTTGGACACCGTCTCCCACACCCTTTTCCTCTCCCAACCTTCCAGACTCACCACTTGTCTCTTCCCCTGGGCACAAACTGGATGCTCCTGCCATATATAACCACTTGTAGTTTCTTGACTTTGTCCTGCCTTTTATGTGACTCCATGCCTTTGAACAAGTTGTATCCCATCTGCCTAAAATGGTCTTTGCTACAAGCCTGTCCCATCTGCCTCACTGTCTACTGTCTCACTCCTCCTTCAGAGTTAAGCGTAGCCGACATCAGCCATGTTCTATAGGGTCTTAGAGATGCTGCCATTTTAAGCATACTCTTTAATTTAAATTTAATTAATCAGTCTTTTAAATCTCTCTCCTTTATTATGCTGTCAGCCTGCTTATTATCTACGCATATGTTGGTTGAACCTATGAACGGATAAAATGGAGAACACAGTTTGCCTGCCCGGAGATCAAACTTTATTAACTCCAGAATTAAACCAACTCGGTCAAGGAGCCTTCTGACAGTGGGAACTGTAATCAGTGCTGACTTTTAGAACACACACTCTTAATCTGATGCCCATGTTTCTATTTATGAGGCTTCTAATCCAATTGAGAGTATTTTGACTCTTAATTCAGGCCCTTGCTCTGCCACCGATGGACCGTTTCCAGGGAAGTCATATCAACGCCCAGGACCTAGTTTCTTATGTGTAAAGGCACTCCCTGATCTAATGTTTTGAATACTATAAAACACTGTGAGGAACATAGATGATACTATACAGCTGATCACATAGGAAATGTACTGCTTCTTGTTTCCTTCATGGTGTTCAGGGCTTGTCACTTGTTCTGCTTGTTTACTTACAGAAAGTCCCCTCGTTCAAAGTAGAAGGCTTTATGCCAGGGGATGGGATGGGTCAGAAGGATTGGATATCCATCTGGTGGTTTGTAAAAGGAGTCAAGTTTCTGTAATTAAACATGAAGGGGGCTAATTAAATTATGCTTATTCTTTGCCCATCCTGGATTTTAAGTGTTGTCGGGTTAAAAAAAAATTTAATAGTTACAAAAGCTCAAGGCTTTTATGGCGTGAAAGAGTCTCATTGAAAGGATTTGAATATACTTTTGTGATTTATGGTCAATTTTGCATTTTTTGTTGTATTTTTGAGCAATCAAAAGCATTCGCAACTGAAAGTATGACTCATCAATAATTTCAGTAATTAAATAAATTTTCTAAGACCTGTACAGTTGTTTCATCAAACTTGGGTGTTATTTTGTTTGTTTTTTTAAGAGCAGTGAAGTTATTTATTTCTAAAAGGCAGCAGCAACAATTTAATCCAAATGATGAAATATTTTAGTAAGCAAAAGGTAGCTCGTCATAGAAACCACTGCATTTTTTTGGCGGTGGGGGGGGGCGGTACAGAGGGAAGGAGAGAATCTTAAGCAGTCTCCACTCCCAGCGCGTGGATCTCACATCCCTGAAATTATGACTTGAGCTGAAATCAAGAGTTGGACACTTAACCAAGCTACCTGGGCGCCCTGAAACCACTGGATTTTTATTCAGAAGTAGTTACAGTTTCAGGTTGAAACTATAAAATCAAAATAATTATTTGATGTTTTCTTTCCATCTTAAATATTAAATGAACTAGTAATTTTGAAAAAGGAAAAAGGGAAGGAATTCGTGTTTGGGTACTCTGCATAGAACCTTTAAAACTTTTGATAAAACAAAGTATTGTTGGAAGTTCAAGAAAGGCCTTCACAGAGGCGTTGGAGAATCAACCAGGACTGAAGCACTTTTAAGATCCAAGCCCCTTTACTTTTTTAACAAACTGAATACAGTATTTATGAGGAGAACCAATACTGTCGAATACTCGGGGTGCGGCAAGCTTTTTAAGACTCATTGTTTTATCACAGTCTCAGAAAGAGGCCGAGTATTTGTTTTTAGTTAGTATTATGCAGGTTTTTTTTTTTTTTAATTCAAATATTATCAGAGTCACTGTGGCAAAAAAAAATTAAAACCCCCTGAGCCATCTGAGTCCTCTGTTTCTGATTAGAATGTTCTTCTGCTTTGGAAGCAACGTCCCGGTTTGGTTTAAATATTCAGACTAATTTCCCCCTAGAATTACCTCTTACCCCTTCCTTTGCGGGGCCCAGGCATCCCGTTTCCAGCAGGCTTGCTGTCTGGCCCGGGTAAGTAATCGGCATGGCACGCGGTGCATTCAGGCAGGCCTGTGCGCTGGAATCGTCATACCTAGTTATGTCTGCACACCTGATGTTTTATTAACCAGTATTGATTTTTTTACCCGGGGGACTTTTTTCTTCCTGAAAAAAGGCAACCTTGCAGGAGTGAAAGGCATTGCAGGGGATGAATTTCTAATGAACCCCCTTCTTTCCCTTTTTGTGACTTCTCTTTAATGTAGCTTCGTATTTTAAGTGCCTGAACTGAAATTTCATTTTAAGCAATTCCATTTCGATAAAATCCTTTTAAATCTTGACTTTCTGTGAGGTTATTTTTATAAAGATTGTGCTGCTTGGCTGAAACGCTTAGTAGTGCCTGTAAATTTGAGCATTTCATTATAGGTTGCAATGAAGCATGCTCACATGCAATGACATACATAGAATTTGGAACTGTTTGAGTAATGCTGAAAAGAGTAAAAAGGAAGAAAAATCTCATGTCATATTTCAGGTAGTCCTAAAGTTTCTTCATGTTTGTTTAGGGTTAGTTCAAAGAATTAAAGGAACAGTGGGAGATAGGAACTATTTCATATCATAAAATTCGAATATGTAGCTCAGCAGTTATTTTGTGACAGAAAAGCTTTTTTTTTTTTGCATTGGAATATAAACATTTGCACTCAGTATTACACATTAACTTTTATAGAGGCATCTAAATGCTAACTGATAATATAAATACTTTGAGCTTTTGCATCTCTCAGTATGACTTAGATTTTCCTTTCTAAAAAAAAAAAAATCACACTTTGTCGTTTGTGCATGTGTATATATTTGTTAAACTTAAATGATAGCACAGATTTACACATTTGCCATAAATTAAGGGGGGGTTCAGTCATTCCCTTCTGACTTTGAGCTCAACTGTAGGTTGGTCGTGCTGTCCCAGCTGCACTGGGATCTGCGGCCTCAGCCCATCAAGCATTGTGTACCGACCGCATACACACCGTTGGTTGTCAGCAGATGACGGTCCTCATGAGTCATTCTGACAGCCAGCTTGCCCTCTCACAATAAAGTAGGCCCTGCTCTGTTGTTTCCCTGAAGCTGGAAACAAGCCTTCTCCAAGGAGTGCCTATCTTCCAAGGCATTACGCATCACTTACACATTCAGAGTCTTGACTTTGAAAATGGTTTAATTACTAAGTGTGTATTAATGGTACATTAATAAACTGACCCCTCTGTTCTTCTTGCAGTTTTTGGCACTGGGCACCCATTATGGCAAGGTTTATTTACTTGATGTCCAGGGGAACATCACTCAGAAGTTTGATGTAGTAAGTATACAGTATAAAATAATGTACGAACTAGACTTGGTGCTGAAAATCTATGCTTTACAATATTAGCTTTAGCAGTTTGTTGTATTAATCTAAAGAAAGAGCCTTTATCAATTAAATCAGAGTGCTTAGAATGTAACTGAATTTTATAGTATATGCTAAAAGTTATAAAGGTGAACGTAAAACGAAAGAGGTCTATAAATATATAGGCATATATACACACACATATTTCATATTTTGACTTTGTATCTTTATATATACACCCCATGTAAATATTTATTTTTATAAATCTGTTGAATTGTAATTCTTTAGTTAATTATAGTCATCCATTTGACTTTAAAGGGAGCATTTAAAATACTTCTATATGTGTTCTTTTAAAATTAGAGCAGTGTGGAATACCTAGGTGAATTGTTATTAAAAGAAAAAGTACTGCTTTTATTAGTGAATACTGGTCCTCATTTACATACAGGGGAAGTTGTGAAATCCTTAAAGTGTGAAGCCCCCTCATTTGGTCATTTGTAAGTACGTACCCCACCATATTCTCTAGATGCCAGATGTAACTGAAGATTGATCACCTTGCTGGTTCAGTTTCTCTCTTCTAAATATAGAAAGCTAATATTTTATATGAATGTTTTGATGCTTGGATTCTTCGGGGATTGAAAGTGAAGAATTAGCCTTTTTAATTTTTTAATTGTGATTTGGAATCATTGAGGATGAAGGAAATGTGGAATTTGAAGCTTGGTTTTGGTGTTTAAGATGTTCCTTGACGGTTTCAGGAGCGTCCATGGTTGCATGCATGTGAACATTCGGGGTGAATAGGGTGCTCATTTTAGGGGGCAGGTATTATTTTTTCAAAGACAGCATCAGCACTTGTTGAAAGATCTATCATAAGGTATTGGTGTCGTTTATAAAGGAGACCACAGTTTCTGAAGTTGGCACATTGTGTATGAAAGGAATAGGTTGCTTCGTGTTACTTAAACTGAACCACTGAATGTCGACAGAATCTTGGGAACAGTCCAGGAAGGGACTTACGCACACGAATCATACTCATACATCAGGCAGATCGTGGGTTCTTGCTTTGCTTCAGCATCTTTCAGACAAGAGGAAAATATGTTGGACCCTCCATCTACGTCCTGGACACCCATCTTGGTGACTTAAACGTTTGTTCTTTCCGTTGCCATCCATTCAAATGTGTAGCTGATGCTGGGAAGAGCTCTTTCTCGTGGTGTTACCTGTAGCTCCTCACCATTAAAAGGAAACCAAAAACAAACGGAACAAAAAACAACAAAGAGAAACAACCCAATAAAATCTCACCTGTCTGGTCTCTTGAACTTCCTGTTCCAGGTAGAGGATTATGTGACACTCTGCTTGTAAAGAAGTCTTTTAAATACTGTGTAGAAATTGCACTGCTTCATTGCTGATGGTCACGGGCCTACGTGCTGGGTCCATTGCCAAAAGAGAAGCCAAGAAAAATGTTGTAGCAGTTTATTCATGTGTTTGTTCATTCCTTCATTCATTCAGTCTTTGTGTCTACACAGTGTAAGCCCTCCCTTACATCCTTTCTGATGTCAGTTTTATTTCAAGTATATCCCATATCCTCTTTCAGGTAACTTATGGTATCATCCCCCCTAAATTTGCTCACACTTTTTTTCCTTTGTTGTTGTTTTTTTTTTTCTTTCAGCCTGCCCATGTGACATCGTCAAAAATGAAGTTCTCTAGAACCTCAAAAACCTGCCCCCTTTTACTGTTCCCCCCCCCCAGCAGGAGAGGAAGATGGTTTGATGGTATTTTGTTTATTTTATCAAGGAATTTGATAGTGTTCTATGGAAAAGTTTTTCAGGAGACCCTAGCTTCTTCATGAACATTACCGTATTAGGCACATGACTTTCAGGTGACAAGTTTCATATTGTCCTCTTTTGAAAGGAGCCTTAGTCTACAGCTTCTCATCTCCGAGTTTTTTCCTCTATTATTTTATTTTCCTGTTTCTGATGGTGTGATTGCTCTGTGGGGCTCTGTATCACTCCTTTTAGAAAACGATTCTGCCAATTCTAAAAATACTATCATGACTTGAATTTGCTGCTTTTCTTTGAATTTGCTGCTTTTCTTTGGATGTAATGGTTGCCATTTTAATCCAAAACTTTACTCTTCATCAGAAATGCAGTGAGAGTATTTTTAAAAATTAATGAATAAACACTTCTGACTTTAGTTTTCACTTCTAAGTGGGAATAATTTAAACAAATTAAAATTAGGTAATATAATAATAGCTTACGTTTGCACAGTGTTTATTTCCTCAAGCAATAGCTCTTCACCCCATTCACTGCATTTATAGTTTTGATTGTGGTAGTTTTGTTTGGGGGAGGGGGCATGGAGGAAGCCTTAACAAAGTTTCCCAGGGGATTCTGCTATTTGAGCTGGGATGGAATCATTGCACTAGAGGCTGTCTGACTTCACTTTAAATACATATGAGGTAAAAGAAATAACCAAACAAATCATTCTGCATTTTGAAGAAAGATATTTGTTTTCCCATTAATATTTCAGGAGAAATACTGTGTGGCCTGCAGTTCCACTTGTAGGTATATATTCAGGACCGATGAGTGCAGTGTTTATGTCCACACACACACACACACACACACACACACACCATATATAGAAGAGTGTTACAGTTAGATTAATTCATAATAGCTCCAAACTAGAAATGACCCAAATATTCATCATTCGTAGGATGGATAAGTAAATTGTGGTATATTCTGAGCAATTAAGAACAGACTGTCTAACATCCCCAAAGGCAAGAGAAACAAAAGATAAAATGAATTTATGGGACTTTCAAGATTAAAAGTTTCTGCACAGCCAAGGAAACAGTCAGAAAAACTAAGAGGCAGCCCATGGAATGGGAGAATATATTTGCAAATGACACTACAGATAAAGGACTGGTATCCAAGATCTACAAAGAACTTCTCAAACTCAATACACGAGAAACAAATACATCAAAAAATGGGCAGAAGATATGAACAGACACTTTTCCAATGAAGACATACAAATGGCTAACAGGCACATGAAAAAATGTTCAAAATCATTAGCCATCAAGGAAATTCAAATCAAAACCACACTGAGATACCACCTTACGCCAGTTAGAATGGCAAAAATAGACAAGGCAAGAAACAACAATTGTTGGAGAGGATGTGGAGAAAGGGGATCCCTCCTACATTGTTGGTGGGAATGAAAGTTGGTACAGCCACAACAGATGACTGGATTAAGAAGTTGTGGTCCATATATACAATGGAATATTACTCAGCTATCAGAAAGAACGAGTTCTCAACATTTGCTACAACATGGACGGCACTGGAGGAGATAATGCTAAGTGAAATAAGTCAAGCAGAGAAAGACAACTATCATATGATCTCTCTCCTCTATGGAACATAAGAACTAGGATGATCGGTAGGGGAAGAAAGGGATAAAGAAAGGGGGGGTAATCAGAAGGGGGAATGAAACATGAGAGACTATGGACTCTGAGAAACAAACTGAGGGCTTCAGAGGGGAGGGGGGTGGGGGAATGGGATAGACCGGTGATGGGTAGTAAGGAGGGCACATATTGCATGGTGCACTGGGTGTTATACACAACTAATGAATCATCGAGCCTTACATCGGAAACCGGGGATGTACTGTATGGTGACTAACATAATATAATAAAAAATCATTAAAAAAAAAAAAAAGAACAGACTGTCTATACACGTGATAACATAGATGAATTTCCCAGTTTAACATTCAGCCAAAGAAGCCAGACACAAATGTGTACATGTTGTATGATTCCTTTTATATGATGGTCAGGGAAAGGTGAAACTAAACTCTGGTGATAGAAGTCAGATATTATTTGACCTGGGAGAGAGCACAGGAAAATCTTCTGGTGTGCTGATAATATTCTCTATCATAATGGCTTCACACACACACACACACACACACACACACACACAGGTAAAAATCACTGAACTGTAAATTTGAGATTTGTGGTCTTTAGTCTGTTTTATACCTCAGTAACACACATATACACATATAGAAGTACCTGTACACTTGTATGTATCTTTGTCCTTGAGCAAAATTCAAAATTCAAATTATCCTTTGTCTGTTGAAGCAACCCTTTCTTCTCCTCACTTCTAAATACCCCCAAATTTGTTAAGTTGGTTTCCTGTTCAGGGATCTTTGTATGAATGGATCACACCGCTGAGATTATTCTTACACCTGTATATTCTTCTACGATTACATAAAAACGTAGAGAGGATTCCGTGTTACCCAGCCATCTGTGACTGTTGTTTTGTTGATTGAGAGTGAAAACCACTGAAATGATGCTTTATTTTGCATGTTGATATTCTTATTTTAGAATACTTAAAAGAATACTCAGATATGCTAATGTCTTAACCACGTATGTGTTTTTTAGAGGTTATTTCTAGATATGACTTTATGTTAATTCAGACTTAATTGATAAAGTTCAGTTCTCTTTAACTCACAGAATAAAGTGAAAGCACACCTAGCTTCTCATATAAAAGTGCTCAGGTTACTAAGAAAATTGCCTTTAATATAGATCAGGCCATATTCCCCTGAAAAATGGCTGTCTGAATACTTACACGGTATATAACATAGGACTTCAAAATTCTTAGGGGATCTCAAATACCTTCTACATTTCCACATGATATTTATGCCCATATAATGCCATTAAATCATTGTAGTTACTTTCTCTTTAATAGCATCCACTTTCCTTAAGCATATTAATTTAAGGCTTACTAATTAGGAATATTACTTGGAAGCAATGAGCAAATTATTTTGGAGCATTATTCCGTATGTTTTAAATCTTTGTTCTTTTAAGCGTGCTAGAGGGAGAACTCCACTGACCAAACATAAATTTCTGCTGTTTACCTTCATGTGTTTTTCTTCCTTTGCTTGAAATAGAAAATGATACGGCTTTGCTGTCACGGTGCCGTGGCAGGAGACATCAGATAAATACCTACAAAATGGATGGTTACAAAAGGAAAGGGATAAGAAAACAAAATGAAACAGAACAGGGGCTTATTGGGCATTTTGTATTAAGATAAATACCAATTTTTTCAACTAAATCTCTTAAGAGGTAGGTTCAGGATTCTTCTTGAACTCTAGATAGCAGAGTCTATTGATGTTTCTATTCCTGTTTTTTTGTTTGGGATTAAAGTAACATGCTGTATTTCTTACTGCTAATCTTTTGTACTTCCTCATGTTCATATGCTAATAAAGTCCCTGATCTCTATCAGAATTTAAGTAGCTTCACAGGACAGTATCTTAACATCCCTTCTGTTAGGGGGTCTCAGTTTCTGTTTATCTCCCACCGTCAGTCTAATCACTGTCTCTGAGAACACTGGATGGCTCCTTATGACTTTCCTGGTGGATCAGCACTCAAGATCCTGGTTGGTCATGTGGCCAAACCTACCTTTGTGATCTTCATGTTCGTTTCTTTCTCCTCCAGTCACCTGATCCACTCACCATTTCCTGAGGATTGCCTTGGACGGGCATGCTTGCTTCCAGGCTTTTCATCACATCTTTCTGGAGTGCCATTCTTCATTGGTTCCATTCTTTCTTTTGAGATTTGAACCTTAACTCCTACTTTTGGAAAGTAGCCTTTTATTCAGTAGTACTTATCAAGTATTTAACATATACTCAGCTTTTTCCTAGTTGCTCTGGGTAATTCAGAAAGTCATCAGAGTTTAGAAGCTGAGGAGACTTCGATTGTTCTGGATATAAAAGGTGCCAGGTAAGGAAGCCTGAAGGAAATCGGACTGGGGCCGCTGTGGTTCTGTACTCCCTGCCTCTGTACTCACCTGCTTTGTCTGCTTTGTTCTAGGCCTCCCTCACATACCTAGACATTCTGATCAGGTCATTTCTCCTACCTGAGTTTGGAAGATGTTTTTGTGACTGGTTCCTGGCCTATGAATGACCATGGTGTCATTTTTGTCTCTGGGCTTTGGGACTCAACCATCTTTTGGATTGCACTCCTGGCCTTCTGCTTTCTTTGGCTTAGAGGAATTCATCTCTAATACAGATCAGCTCCTCTTTCCTCTTTCCTGTGTATTGAGACATAAATGTTGTTTGCAGGATCATCTGTCTTTATTTCATGTTTCAGGGAAAAGAAATACTTATCTGCCCTCTCATCTCTTTGCTAATGTAATCCTGAAAACTTAGTGTTCCCGTAAGCTTCTTAGGCTGCATTTGTAATATTCACAAATGCCTTTTATCCTTCACATGATTTGCTCTCCTCCTCCTCGTGTTATTTCCACGTCTTGAACATGCAGTACTTTTGTTGAGATTATTTGCATCTGTCCTTCTCCCCATAGATTGTGAGCTTCCTGAGGGCAGTTTCTGTGTCTCATCTATCTCTGCATCCTTGGTGCTCAGCATAAAAACTGGTAGATAGTGAGGCGTTCATACAAGTTGGCTGAACTCTAATAGTTCCAAATCCGTGAAGTTCCTTGTGTCTGGACTGTTTTCCAGATAAGCAGGGTTTTACACCTACCTTTGCCACAGCTGCATTACTGTGTACATGATGGGAAATCAGACGGACAGGACCATTTCTTTGAGAGTAATACAGATAGCATGCGCTCGTTATTACCTTTAGGAGCCCTACTACTTTGTGCTCATTCATAATGTGGCCAGGATAATATTGACTGTTCATTAAAAGCTCTTGGAGCAGATCTAGAAAAACGTAAGCTGTCGTTGAACAAAGAAATTCTGCTCTCCTCCTGGTCTCATGGCACTTACTTATCAACCTGAAGTAAACCCCGTTTAGAGTATGCTCTACCGGATGTGGCATCATTACTTGGGAAGCATGGCATGTATCTTTTGATATTATCAAAGTGGTACATTGTTGGCTCAAATGTGTCAGTGTCTGTAATACCTGTCTTAAGACTGATTGACGGGTCTCAGATTCTTAGGTGTTGAAAGAATCTGTCTTTTATATTTGGACTCAGTATTTTGAGTGATAAGAAATGTGTCAAATGAGTTGAGAATTACTTAAGTGGGAATCATTCTAACTGATGCCAAGGAAAATCTCATTTCCAGGTTTCTGCGTTTTTGTATTAAATCATCTCCAGTTTGTGGATTATTTATAGGTATCTTGATAACTTTGGTAGCATCTATGCACAGAGGCAGCTAAGAAAACATTCAACTTTAAGAATGCTTCTCTCACTTAGAACAGTTAAAGTTTTATGTTTACAACATGTTGTAATAATAGGACTTCTTAGTGGTAACGCATTTGGGCAAAATACCCCTTAAATAGCTAAAATTTAAAGTATTTCTTCATTGAATGAAATCACCCTGGTACTCTACACATTTCAAAGTCAGAGTTGTAGTGATTTTAACTTTTTGGAACATGACTCTCAACTGGGTAGAGAGAGAACATGACTCCAAGACCGGGGCCTAGTGGAAAACCTGTGGACTCCATTCTGTAGTAGAGTGAATCCTCTGTCTGGTGCTTCTTTCTTTGGGAGTCAGGTGCCAGTCGCAAAGTGAGCACATTAAAAGGATTATAAACAACGTGGAGACTCAGGAGGTGTGATTAACTTTGCAAGTGGGAGAAAGTGAAAATTTGAGGTGAATCTTGACGGGTGAATGAGCATTTTTCGATTGTTGGATTGGGTCTGGACAGGGTGATGCATTCTTCATATGAAACAGGAATCTGGAAGGGCAAGGAACATTTATCACAGCCTTTCTATCTACCTGTGCATTTTGTTTTTCCGCTAGTGGCTTGAGAGTAGGGGAATGGAAAGGGAAAAATGGTGAGATGCAGTGAGAGAGACTTCTTCAGCAGGTTTGGCAGAAGGACCAAATGGGAAAGAAAGGGAATGTTTTCATGAGAGTGTCTTCATGGTTACTGGCTTTGGAGTTGAGTATTTAGGGAACTAAATGAAGCCATTAGAGTGATGGTAAATCAGATGTCATGGACCAGAAGGCAGGGGCTTTGATATATGGGCAACATATGAGTGTGTGTGTGTGTGTGGTTTGATAACAAATAACTTGAGATAGTGGTATATTACTTTTTCCTTAAACAAGCTCTGATTTCTGCTTGAACAGTTTTGTTTTATTAGCCTTCTCTAGAAATTATTTATTTGGCTAAAATTCCCAAGTATTTTTCATTTGATGGAATCATGATATACTGTGAAAATTGGGAACTGAAAATATATTTTTTTATCTCCCCACCTAAGACATGAGATTCTTCAAAAGCATTCTGTCCTTTGCTTGTTCAGTCCTTACTTTATACCTCTAGTGAGAGGGAATGTATCACTTCTAGGGGCAGCTATTGGGTCTTAACACTTTAGGTTTTGTTAGTTTAATTGACAGCAAGGAAAAAAAAATACTAAAACAAATTAAAATGGAAGAATATATACTACTAACAACCTTTTAGAATGGCTAAAATGACAAAGACTGACCATACCAGGTGTCAGTAAGCATGTGGAAAAACTGGAACTCGCCTACACTACTGGTGGAAGTGGAAAATGGTAGAACCATCCTGGGAAGGCAATGTGGCAGTTTTCAGAAACATTAAACATAGACCTACCCTGTAATCTAGCCCTTTTACCCTGAGGAAATGAAAGCACATGCTTGTGTAATGGCTTGCATACATGAATGTTCGCATCAGTTTTATTTTTTCATAGCTTCCAAGTGGAAACCATCTGTGTCCATCTGTGGGGGGATGGATAACCAGAATGTGGTATATCCATACAGTGGCTTACTACTTACCAGTAAAAAAGAATGAACTATTGATCATGCTACAATATGGATGAATCTCAGATCTGTCATGTTGAGTGAAAGAAGTCAGGCTGAAAAGCCTACCTATTGTATGGTTGCATTTATATAAAATGCTGGGAAGTGCCAACGAATCTGCAATGACGAAAAGCAGATCAGTGATTGCTTTGAGAGAGGCAGAGGGCTTATAAAGTGGCATAAGGAAACTTTCAGGGCTGTTAGATATATTTATTATATTGATTTTGGGGAAGGTTTCATATGTGCATATATATGCCAGGACTTACCAAATTTGTACTTGAAATATGTGCGGCTTATTGTATGTCAGTTGTATCTGAGTAAAGCGGTTAAAAAAATCATAGCTGTACAAAGGTAAGCTACAGAAAAAAATGGAATAATGTGTTCCAAGAGGTGATATTTACCCATCAAAATATTTATTATTTCCATTTATGTAAGCCCAAATTGTTGGGTATTTTTTAGGGTGTTTGACATTTATAACGGATACCCTGCAGAATGGGATCTAGATGATCTAATTGCTGGCTGCTTTGGCTTTTCCTTAAATTAGGAGTCAAAAGAAAAATACTGTCTTCTATAAATTTTTATATAACTTCCTTGTTCCCAACCAATGAAATATGGCTGGAGAAAATACCAAAAGTTTAGCTTCCATGAGAGGTGGAAGAATTTTACCAAGGTTATCAATATCTTTATCCTATTTTGGTCTGTTTTACGTAAGTAATATCTGCTCTGTATTGCATGTTCCTTTTCGGGAGGTGCACCACCTTTTATAGAAATGATAAAGTGACTGAGAGTGCAGCCACTGGGTAGGTAAGGATTCGTTTTCCGTTTCCGCGTAACACGGGCATTCCCTTTCAGGTGGGAAAAAATGGGCTTGTTTGAAATAATGAAACGAGCAGCTTCTGTGCTATGTATCTTGTTGGGGTGCATCTACCTAGTTAGTGGACAGTCTACCAGAGTTCTGTTAATTTTTTAGAAGAGTTTCATCTCAGAATTAAATGCCTTGTGAGGTAGTGAGGTATCTAAAAATCTAATTCTGTTATACTTTAGTGGAAAAAAATGAATACCTTAGGGCACTTTGGTTGCCCGGTGATGGAAACCCAATTCAGCCAGGATTAATCAACAGTGGGCAGTACTGGCTGCTGTTGTAAAGCAAGTTGCAGGGGGATGCCAAGCACGGATGTAGCCATCTGAGATGCCCCATACAGCACCCATCCCTGGGATAGGCTCTCTTCATCTAGTGGGCATCACAGCCCCTAGCCCAAGACTGATGGCAGGGCACTACCATCCTCATAAGCGAGACAGGACTCTGTCTTCAGTAACTCTGGCAAAAACCTGCCAGGAAGGGCTTTGATGGGCCTGGTTGGGTATATTCTACCCGAAGCAGTTGCTGCACGTGGTTACTAGGATACTCTGGACAGGCTTGATTAGGGGTAGGTGTTGGATGGGGGGAGGGAGGGAGCCCCACTCTTAACAGAATCAGTTTCCTAAAGTAGAAAGTTGGTCTGTTCCTGCCCAGAGCTGTCCAGGAGCCAACTTCCCAGTGTCTTATACACTTAACTGCACGATGCTCAATCTAGGAGTGATACTGGGGTGAGCATCCTCGCGTGGGCTGAGGAGTCTGGTGACTGAGTCTTTCCTTGAACACGTCTTTGAGGTGAAATCACTGGTTCAGACACCATGAACACTTCTAAGGTTTTGCATTTCAGTATACTTAGATGATACCGAATTGTATTCCCAGCAGCCCCGTATGAGACTACGTCATTGTATCCTGTTACCAGCATTAGCTGTTATCATTCAGAAATTCTCTGCCACTTAGATTTCTAGAAAATGGGAATTTATTGATTTACTTTGTATTTTTCTGGTTACTAATGAGGCTGTTTATTCTTTTGAGAATTGTTAGTTCATATACTTCGTCGGTATGCGTGTAAAGTTCTTAATTGATTTGTAATTTAAAAGTTCACTGTTTACAAGGAACAATAACAACATTGATCAGGGTGGATTGTGTGAAGGCTCAAAATCAGAAGTCACCAGCAAGTCAAATTTAACACTTGCCAATAAATCCTTCTATTAAATGAGGCACTGATGATTTGCTTTTAGGACGACATCCATTTTCACACTAAATTAATACTTTAAATCTGAACTTTATTGTTTTTGTTCATTCACTATTTTTGATTCCTTAAGTTCTATAAAAACTGTAATCATAGAGTGTTTGTAAATGTTAACCACATATTTTTGTTAAAATATTACTTCTACAATGAGCTCTTAGAGATCAATGAGGAAAACACAACCCAGAAAGAAACTGGACAAAGAGATGAACAGGAAGTTCTCAGACGGAGAACCCCAGATGTCTCCAAGAACCATGTGACAAGATGCCCAATTTCTCTAGATGGAGAATAGTCAGGAAAATGTGAAATTATCTCAACCATAAGATACCATTTCACACTTGTCAGTTTGGCAAAACATTTAAAAGTCTGATGAGGACCAGACACCAGACACTGGTGGCGGGCCAGGGAGTCAGGAGCTCTCTTCAGGTGGCAGAGTCCAGACACGTCTCCTTGTTGGAAGCGTGGCAGATGCCTTCTAGTCTGTGCTTTATCTTTTAATTCCACATTTGTGGTGTTTTCAGTTCAGAAACTTTTTATTTGAATATAGTAAATATATATTAATGTAATCACTTAGAGTTTGTATCTTTTATGTCTTCTGAGGGAAGAATATTTTGCCCTTACTAAGTCATAAAGATAGCCTCTGTATAAAGTTTTCCTTTTTACATTTAACTTTTCATTCCTCCTCGAGAAAAAAATCCTCACTGTTCTGCGAGGACAAGGATTTAGTCCTTGGCATCAAGACGAAGTCTGCAATTCTTGCCTTGCCAGGAAAAAAAAAAATTACACAAACTTTGCAACCCCCCCTGAACCTGCTGGTTTCCCATTTTCTTCCCCCTGCCCCACAGGCCTTGACTCGGTTGCGTTACTGGAAATGTAGCTAGCCCGGAACAAATGTGGGAAGAGAAGCCCTGACGGGACGGCTGGAGATGAAGGCGGACAGGGCAGTGATGCCCAACAGAAGGGAGGCCGGCCAGGTTCTGGAGTTGGCAGGATGTGGCCCTGAGGTGGGAGTTAGGCCGTGTGGCGCTGTGGCTGCCGGCCGGGCTTGGGCTCAGTCTCCCCTTACCCATGTTCATTAGTTCGGGCAGGTTCCTTAACCTCTCACTGTCTCTCTCCGTGAAATGTAGAGCATATCCCACCCCTGAGCAGTATGATTAATTTGAGGCTTATTTGAGATGCACGTGATATATTTACTGCAAGGCTCAGTATTACCTGTCATGAGGAACCAGATCAAGCCAAGCATCTGATTGCTGGCATTTGTGACCCTTCCTGAAAGAGAGCTGTAATTTTTTTTTTTTTAATTCATTGATAGGATTCTCTTTAACAGTGTTCATTGTGTATAGGACATGCAAAGTTAGAAGGGGGGAGAAAGGAAAGGGAAAAAAAAAAGGGCAGAAGGAAGAGAAACTTCCTCAGCATACTTACTTTTACAGACTGATTTTGTTGCTTGCTCTGTCCGATCCTTTGTTTATTTGGGGCGTGGGTCCCTTTTATAGCATGTCACAAAGAGGTTTATTTCTGTGGTGTTGTAGGAACAGGCTTACTTATGTAATGATGCTCTTTGAAATGTTCCCAGTGCAGATCTGGCGAGTTGACTTCAGGAATTTCTTTTTAGTGTAAGAGACATTGCAACTTTGTTTTACAAGGTGCTTCTTTTGGGAACTGTGGAGAGATGACAATCTACTTGGGAAATGGTTTAGTGGAGAATTGATAAAGCAGTGTTTTTACACTGGGGAGCATTATAACAATCTCTGGTGAAAGTACAGCTGCATTGATGAAATTTTAAATAGTCTTCATCTTGCATCTGAAAAATAAGGCATTTTCTATTTGATTAATAACTTGGTCTCCGTTAGTTAAACCATATATGCTGACCTTTTTAGAGAAGTGGGGTTTTTTCCCCTCAACCCGTGGAATCACAAAGCCTTTACTTTCTCAAATGTTGTTTTTAGGTTAATAAAATGCATTAGCATTGTTATTATTATTCAGTTATAAATGAAAGAAAAAGTAAGTAAGAACATCTTTACTCCTAACAGATTTTTCTTTAATCATTGGTGGTATCATTAATGTACATGTTGAGAATTATAAAAGATGATCTGTAGGCCCGGGTGAGATATTCATATTAGCCTTGCAGTCATCATGGATTCGCACTCTGTTGGGATTTCTGGACCTGCTTTTGGTGATGAAGTGTGTCCTTCAAGGTGTGGCATAGCTGATGCTTAGGGCTTGGACGGTCTGAGGGGTAGTCCTCTAAGACTTAATTTTAAAGAATAGTAATATTCTTGTTTCTTTCTTTGTTGTATGGTTGGGGGGATGACAATCCCATTTCTGTTGAATAACTTTTATAGAAAAAAAACTAACATACTCTAGGGCAATATTCTTTGTGGAAAAATGAATTCTTTTCCTGCAATTGTGGTGTTAGAACCCTGTAGGCTAGGAACTTTGGGGCCACCTGCAGAGGATACCTTATTCATGGTGTCCCCCTTCAGCCAAACTTACTTGGGTATTAAAACATCAGTATTTATTTCTGTGCTGAAGTATTATTTGAAATAATTTAGATGAGTTGGGTTGTGCAATGCATGGAGACATCTGTGTTGTGAATTACCTTCGGGACAGAAGGAACTGCTCTGCCTTTCTCTGCTGAGTCCTGGCTCCCTGGCCTAACTGCACTCGACTGCCCCCAGCAAGGTCCTCTCCTTGAATTAGACCATGTATCTTTTGGAAGTCCTTGTTTCTTTATCAGTGGGGTCGAGTGGACCAGACAAGGTATAGTCTCTTTTTGAATCTAAATACTATAGCCAAGAAAAAGCCCATCTTTGCCTTACTGCTAGGCTTTTCCATGCCCCTGCTGGATATCATGTCTTCAGAAGGCCCCGTCCTCTTCTCCTCCGGATTTACTTCCATCTCTGTGACGTTTATCCTCCATCATGTGCCTCCGTTACCTTACATATCCCCTAGATTCTTTTCGGAGCTTGTTCTTTCCTTTGCTCACTCTTTATATTGCCCCCACTCTTGGTCAAGTCTTTATTGAATCTCACCTGGGTTATTGCAGTGAAACCCGGCTGATCTCCCTGCCTCATGCCCCCCCACCCCCCCATCCATCCTTCACACAGCTGCCCAAGCAGTCTTCCCAGGGGAATGCTGGGATTTTGTTACTCCCCTCCCTGAAAACACTTGAGTGCCCCCTTGATGCCTGTGAAATAAAACAGAACTCCTCCCTGCAGCCCCCAGGCTTCCGCTGTCTCGGCGACAGGATTCCCCCTCATTGTGGCCTGAGCTGTATCCAGACTTTGGCTCTTGCTGCAATGTGCTTTCCTGTCTTTGCCTGTGGAAATGCTCTGGGTCTCACCTTCTTTGTGACAGCTTTCTTGATGGCCCCACACGGAAGAGTGCCTTTTTCATATTCATTCACTGATTGCTTCTTAGTCCTTCAGTCAACATTTTGTAAGTAGGTGCAGGGGATATAAAGAATGACAAAACACAGCCCCTGTTTTCAGGTAGAATAGGTTGTGGAGCTAGTCATATAAATAATGATCTGTAATATCATGTGTTAAATGATAAAATAGAATGTCACAAAGTGCTGGAATCCCAGACTCTGTACACAGACACCTGGAAGGCAGGCGTTGTTTGTCCGCTTTTTCTTTAATCTGCTTTGTATCGTGGAGGGTTTTTGATAATATCAGTTGCTCTTTTGTTAAATGCATTTATTAGTAAATTTCTCTTCTGCACTATTCCCTTGCAAGACCCTGATGACTTTGCATTTCTTTGGAGACTCTGCTTTCCTTTTTCTGTCACTTCCTTTGTGTCTGTGTCGGATACATGTGTAAGTAAGGATAATATTAACTCAGTTTAAGAACAGATCGTTTTCTGTCATACTTCACACATTATATTTCACCATTTTGAAACCTGTCAGTTGCATTTCTTTCCAGGTCATTTATGTATGTATGTATGTATGTATGTATGTAGCACACATGTATTCTTTTAACAGTGGTTTTCCGGCAAAACAGACTGTTTTTTTTTTACAGTGGCATCAGGAAACCCGGCACAGTGTCCGGTCTCGGGCCATTGCTCAGCAATTGTGGGGTGGATGCTAGAAAGAGAAACTTTGCTGGCTCCTTATGCTGTTGCTCGGATTGATTTCCGATTCAAGTTTTCCTCACTCAACTGCCAAAGGTAGTATTATAGACAACTCTCCAAGGCATCAGAGGGAGACTTTTCCAAAATGTCCACTCTGAATTGTTCAGCAAATGGGCATTTCAGGCTCTGGGGAAAATGAGCTCAGCCTGCAATTTGCCGTTCATCCGTCTCCCTGCAAAGGACGGCTGCAGGTTTGTAGTAGCCCCGGAAGGTCATGGTCTTAAATGTGAACAGCACTTCGTTGTTCTTCAAGCCTCATAAGGGCAAGGCCCACATTGACCGTGTTCACCCGGCATCCAGCACCATCCCTGGCATGTGAATGAAAGAGGACTAAATAAATACATAAATAAAAGTAGACCAAAAGCCTGACTTGGCCTTTGACTGAAGCAGGGTTTTAATCGGTGCCCAGGTTGTGGAGCCCTGTGTTGAGGACATGTCATGTGCAAGCCTGCTTCCTGCCAGTGTCTGCGGGGATGTGGCAGGCACAGGCAGAAGTTGACGTTGAACAAAAGGAAAACAGCTGTAGGAATCAGCAGTGTGCCGGCTTCTTAGGAGGCAATCCCTTCCAAATCCTCCCCGTGCTTTTAAAGGTTGTTAGGATTTAGAAGACGAACGTCCAGGTAATAAGTCTTCTGCAGGCAGGAAGGCCGTCCTGGGCTCCTGCCTCCATCAGGTTGTGCTGACCCAGCTGGTGCGGCAGCGGGGCGGGGAGGTCTGAGCCTCTCACCAGCCAGCCATGCCCGGGGACTGTGGGGCCTGGGCGCTGGCAGGGGCAGCAGTCTGGGCTCTGAGGAGTCAGAGGAGGTGGCAAATTCTGCTGTCCCTTTACCGCATGGAAGTCCCACCCGCTGTGCTCTTGTGGGGGAGGTGGTGAAAACTCTTGATTAGAGATGCTCTTCTTTTTTCTTAAGATTTTATTTATTTATTTGAGAGAGAGAAAGCAAGGGAGTGGGGATAGGAACGTGGAGAAGGAGAAGCAGACCCCGCTGTGAGTGTGGAGCCCGATGAGGGACTGGATCCCATGACCCCGAGATCATGCCCTGAGGCAGTATCAAGAGTCAGACGCTTAACTGTGACTGAGCCACCTAGGTGCCCCTAGAGGATACTCTTAAAAGGTCAGAGTATTTAGGAGTGTTTCAGTGGCTTGCAAAGACTGATTTATAAGCATTCTTATAAATGAAGACAATTTAAGCTCAAGTGTTAAAGCAGTCATGACACAATGAATGGACAGAATTCTTTTCTTTCCCAACAAGGTGACTCTTCCTAAGAACTTCTTTCCATTCTTCTCTTAGATGATTTTTACTTCTTTTAGATGAATTTTGAGACACCGGTTAGAGTTTAAATCATTTTCTAAGGATATTGATTTTCTAATAGGGTAATTGCAGTTTTTGATCATTAAAATACAAGTTAAATTTAAGTGGCAAATTAGAGATACTACATTTGTTTTTTCCTATCAAACAGTATTTTTGTGGAAGTTAATAGAGTATTTTTTAAGGCTATCGGGAGATGCAGACAATGTACCCTATCTTAAGGTGATCATTTTATATTTACTCAGTTTTGTAGCATCAGAAGAAAGCTTTGATAAACCATAAAGCTACTTGAAATAGTAGTTCAGTACACTGTGGTGTGGTATTGGGAGAGTATTTTGGACCTCTTGTATTAGAAACATAATGGACAGTACCTCAAATAGTAGACATGTAATTGTTTCACATTAAAATAACAAATATTTTAACTAAGTTATTTAAAATACTTTTCACTTAGAAATCAGCTTTGCTTATAAAATAGGTTAGTGCTTTATTTTTAAAATATGTGATTTTATTTTTTCAAGCTTTATTGCAATATAATTCATGTATAGTGTTGAGTTTAAGGTATACAGTGTCATGATCTGACACACACATGTATTTCAAAACATTTGTCACAGGCTAACTTTTGCCTCATGTGATTACCATTTGATGTTGTTGTTATAGTGGGAAGGTTAAGGCTCTTCTCTCATAGCAGCTTTCACATATAGGATACAGTATTGTTTACTGCAGTCACCATGCTGTACCTTAGATCTCCTGAACTTCCTCATCTTATAACTTCGTACCTTTGACCAACATCTCCCTATTTCCTCACCCACTCATCCCTGCACCCTCCATTTTACTCCGTTTCTAGGAATTGGATGTTTTCAGATTCCACATAAAAGTGAGATCATACTATTTGTCTTTTTCTGTCTGACTTGTTTCACTTAGCATCATGCCCTCAAGGTCCATCTGTGGTGTTGTAAATGGCAGGATTTTTTTATGGCTTAATAATTTTCCGTATATATGTGTGTGTGTGTGTGTGTGTATAGATATATATATGTATATATGTATATACGTGTGTGTGTGTGTGTGTGTGTGTGTATAGATATATATATGTATATATATATGAAATGTTATTATATATACACACATCACATTTTCTTTATCCATTCATCTGTCAGTGGACACTAAGGTTGTTCCCATATCTTGGCTGTTATGAATTCTGCAGTGAATGCAGGGGTACAGATCTCTTTGAGATCATAAATCATTTCCTTTGGATTTATACCCAGAAGCGAGATAGCTGGATCATATGGTAGTTCTAGTGTTGATTTTTTGAGGAATCCCCACGCTGTTGTCCATAGTAGCCGTACCAACTTACATTCCCACCAGCAATGCACGAGGGTTCCCTTTTCTCCGCGTTCTCGCCAGCATTCGTTAGCTCTTATGATAGCTTTCCTTACAGGTATGACGTGATAGCTCATCATGGTTTTGATTTGCATTTCCTTGGTAATTAATGATGTGGAGAACCTTTCCTGTACTTGTCAGCCATTGTTTGTCTTCTTTGGAGAAATGTCAGTTCAAGTCCTCTGCCCATTTTTTTTTTTTTTAAAGATTTTATTTATTTATTCGACAGAGATAGAGACAGCCAGCGAGAGAGGGAACACAAGCAGGGGGAGTGGGAGAGGAAGAAGCAGGCTCATAGCGGAAGAGCCTGATGTGGGGCTCGATCCCACAACGCTGGGATCACACCCTGAGCCGAAGGCAGACGCTCAACCGCTGTGCCACCCAGGCGCCCCATCTGCCCATTTTTAAATCAGATTGTTTTCTTGCTGTTGAGTTGTATGAACTCCTTGTATCTTTTGCATATTAGCCCCTGATCAGATACATGGTTTGCACATAGTGCCCTCCATTCCGTAGGTCGCCTTTTCACTTTGTTTATCGTTCCTCTGCTGTACAGAAGCTTTTTAGTTTGAAGTAGTTCTTCTTGTTGAGTTTTGATTTTGTTACCTGGGGCTTCTGGTGTCATGTCCAAAAAATCATTGCCAAGACTGTCAGGGAGCTTTCCCCCGGTGTTTTTTTTTTCTAGGAGTTCCATGGTTTTGTATCTTACCTTTAAGTTCTTAATCCATTTGGGGTTAATTTTTGTAAGTGATATAAGATACGGATCCAGTTTCATTATTTACATAGGAATATCCAATTTTCCCACCGTTTATTAAGGGAACTATCCTTCCACCATTGAGTATTCTTGAAATACTAGGTGACCATATATGCACGGGTTTATTTCTGGGCCCTTGATTCTGTTCCATTGCTTTTGGTGTCCGTGTTTATGTCAATCCCATACTGTTTTGATCAGTATAACTTTGTAATACAGTTTAAAATCAGCAAGTGTGATGCCTCAGCTTTTTCTTTCTTATGATTACTTTGGCTGTTTTAGTCTTGTGGTTTCATATAAATTTTAGGATGTTTTTTCCATTTCTGTGAAAAGGAATGTATTTTTGAAGGTATAAATTTATAATTGGTCAGTAGTTTGTAGAATAAAGAATACTTCAGCCACATTATCGTACAATATTTGAAACGTAACTCACATGTAGTTGTGCCTCCTTTCACCGCTGCTCCTGCCTTTTATTCAGAGTGGAAAATAATGACTTTGTAGCTTTTAAAATTGCCTAGTTATTTCTCAAGTTGGAATGAATTGCTACTAACAGAGCATTTTTCTTCCATCTGCAGAAACAGCAGCTTCTATTAAAAGCTGGATTATCACATCAAGAACCTCAAATTAACGTAGTTATTAAATCTTAGAGAGGTAGGATCATCTTCAAAACGTCACAAGAATACAGTTTTCTTGCATACTCATTCTAATGGTGGAATGCGTTGTCGTTAGTATCACGGGGAAGTGATTGCCAGATGTGGACCATCAGCTCTTCTTCAGCTATTCAAGCCCGATACTGAGTATTGAAGACCTGAGCTGAAATCGTAGAGCAACAGAGAAAATTTGAGAGTTTATAGCTAAAGGTTAGGTTGTTTTGGCCACAGAATAAGTCAGCGAGAAAATGAATGTTTGTTTTGCAGATGTGTAGAAACCCCTCAAGTAGGTGTAGTTTTCAGAGACTCCTTACCTCCAGCTGGAGGTCTTGCTCACCTCGGGGTGTATCATCAGGGGAGAGTAAAAGAAGCAGTAAAAAGAGCTTTTCCCAAGTATGAAAGAACAGGCGTTTGCTTTTCACACGTGTAATGTAAGTGCAGCTTGCTTGCTAAGTGTGACTAAAGAGCATGAAGCTGCCCGGGCAAGCATGTGGATGTTGGGATTGCTAACTAGTGGATCTCAGAGAACGAAAATGAAATCCGTCTTCTGTTTCTTATTCATTCTGCCCTGTGTCCATGGGGATACAGCATTTGTGAAGGAATCAATTATCCATTTGTTAGTCAGAGGAGCCTTACAAATTATACATTAGCAGATTGATTTCTTAGGTTCGCTGTTGGGGGACCGATAGCTTAAGGTGGGATGATGAGGAGTGTCGGGGGAAAAGAAGTGGCCACAAAGAACTCCATTAAAAGCAGCTTTCGAAATGACCGTGAATTTATTCCTAATTGAAGAGCTGACATAATCCATACTAAGTGTGTTTATTTCAGGCATTTTACATTAGGTAATTGATTATCACATGAGGTGTACATGCTGGTAATTTTGCCTTTTTCTTTAAATTTAAGGACTTGAGACCACCTGTAGTGGACTCGGGCTTAGAAGGTATGGGCCAGTCCTCACCCCTCCTGCTTACTCAGGCCTCTTTTTTTGTTCCATTAAGGAAACATTTTTGTATGTTCTATAGTGTCAGCTTGACATTATTGATTTTTGAACAAACTCACTTATATTGTCCAGAATTCCAAACATGTCTCCATTAGGAATAAAATTGTAGCTAATGGAAAATACAGCTGAGGCCATTTTTCTTGGGTCTTTTTTTCCTCGGGTCTCTTTTCTTGTTTACATCTACTCCAGTATCCCAGCTTTGCAGACACACCCCTAAATTCTATGTGTGAAACAGGCAATTAGGAAACTCCATATTGAAGAAAGACGGACTCCTGCCCTCCAGTTTCCCTCCTGTACCCTTTCTCTTTTTCCCGTTTATTTCAGGTATGCAGAAATAGCAGAAATGCGTAAGGCATTTCTGTGAGGAATGATTATAGATGCCAGACCTGCTACTTGTGCCGTTGACAGCTATAATGCTGAAATCCTGTTATTTATTTGTTCTTTATCAAATATTACAGAACTAGTAATAGAAACCGATGTGCATAGTGATGAGACTCAGTTGTCACTTTAGGTAAAAATGAGTGCCGCAGGTTCCCAGAGCAATGGCTTTAACAATCAAGATATATTTTGCTGTCGTTCTGGTTTTAAATTAAAGAACTGACTACATAATCATTTAAAAATATTTATCTTTGGATTACAAACAAGATAAATATATGTCATAGAAAATTAACAAAACGTAGAAAGGGACAGTCTAAACACTAACAGTATCTCAGCACCCAAATAAAACCAGTGCTAATATTTTAGAGTATCTACTTCCAGTCACATATCTTACGTACAAATACCTGTAAATACAGTTGTATTTATAAACACTGGGTGTTGTTTACTCAGAGCTAGCCAAATTGTGAGAGTTAAGGGCACAGTCTTCCAGAGTGAGTTTGCTGAAGACTTCTAATACCAGCACCAACTATAAGATCTGGGAAGTTCCCAGGTGCACTTTCACAACTGATAATTGTTAGAGGCCTCATAGAACTCACTGGAAGTTATTATACTAACAATTACAGTTGATTACAAGGAAAAGACACAGTCAAAATCAGCTAAAGGAAGAGACGCATAGGGCAGACCCTGGGATGCAAGATTCCATTGTCCTCATGGACATGTTACCCCCTGACATAAATGTGTGAGAACCAGGGAAGCTCCCATTGGTGTTCAGGATTTTTACTGGGGATCTGTTATGTGGGCATGATTGGTTGATGGTTTGTCCACATGGTTGAATTCAACTTCCAGGTTGGTTGATGTCTTGTGACTCAAAGCCCTGACCTGCAACCACGGGGTTAGTCTTTCTGGCATGGCCCACTGAAAGACTCTGAGGTCTTTTGCCTTTAACAAAGACATTCCTATCAGGATAGATTATCTCCCAGAAACCAAGGGCAAAGACCTGACTTCTCTTGGATAAAGTCAGATTCTTAATTTTTTAAAAAAAGATTTATTTATTTGAGAGAGAGGGTGGGAGAGTGCACACACATGTGTGCAGGGGGAGGGGCAGAAGGGGAGAGAAAGAATCTCAGGCAGACTTCCCAAAGAGCATGGAGCCTGACTCAGGGCTTGATTCCATGACCCCGAGACCATGACCTGAGCCAAAATCAAGAGTTGGACACTCAATCAACTGAGCCACCCAGGCACCCCAAAGTCAGATTCTTGATTACATATTACATTTTTTAAACTTAATTTTTTTTCTTTTAATTTTCACCATTTATATTCCTTGCTTTTAGAAATTTAGATAATTTCTATTTCTTAGTGTCTTACAAAAGAAACCTGCTGTGGAAAGCATCTTTGCAAAATGGTCTTTCTTTTGTTTTTTGTTTTTGTTTGTTATTTTAAAGATTTTATTTATTTATTACAGAGAGAGAACACGAGTGGGGGGGATGGGAGGGAGAGGCAGAGCAGAGAAGCAGACTCCTGGCTGATCAGTCAGCTCAGTGCAGGGCCCATTGATCCCAGGGCCCGATGGTCCCAGGATCTGGAGATTATGACCTGAGCCGAAGGCAGGCGCTTAACTGACTGAGCCCCTGGGCACCCCTCTTACTGTTCTTGTGTAAAATAGGCAATACATATATTTTTAAAAAGATTTATTTATTTGTCTTAGAGTGAGAGCACTGGGGGAAGGGGGGGGAGTAGTAGGAGGGGGCAGAGGGAGAGAGAGAGAGAATCTTAAGCAGACTCCACACTGAGTGTGGAGCCTAAGGCAGGGCCAGTCTCGAGAACAAGATCATTGCCTGAGATCACTGAGATCACTACCTGAGCCAAAATCAGAAGTCCAACACTTAACCGACTGTGCCATCTAGGTACCCCAGACAATACATATTTTAAAGATTATTGATACACATTGCCAAATGATCCTTAGGACAGTTTCTCCAAATTTGAATTTCCACCAATAGGGTACGAGGAATGTCTGTTTTGGGGCTTTTTTGCCAAAACTAGATATTTATTTATTTATTTTGCTCCTAGAAAAAATTTTTTAAATTTTTTATGATGTTATGGTGACTAACATAACAAAACTACATATTTAAACAATCTTTGCCAATCTTGTATTTATATGTATTTATTATGAAGGTTGACTCATTTTTATTTACCTATAATTTGTACTCTTTCTTTTGGGAGTTGACTGTTTACTTGGTTTGATTTACATGAGTAAAAAGTCCAGATATTTGCAAAAGCTAAAGAAGAATTTCAAGTGTACAATAAGCTGTAAAGTTTTTGCAGTGTACATGACAAGAGGTAAATATCCCTAATCTTTAACTGACCTCTCATGAGTCAGTTTTTAAATTATGGGCATCCGGGTAGCTGAACAGTTTCTTCCTCTAGATTGAGTCACGCTTAGAACTTACAGTTTAAGGTTGTAATTTTTACTGATGTATTAACTAGATTTTCTCTGCAGTTCTATTTGATGTGACTTATGAAATATAAAATATTTGTATTTCCACATTAAAACAGGGAAAGGAAGGCAGTAGTAAATCAACATGTGCTAAATACCTTATCTTCTAATTGAGTCCGTGTGTGTGGTTGCACTGATTTGGAGTGAGTCCGTGTGTACGGTTGCACTGATTTGGAGTGAGTCCGTGTGTATGGTTGCACTGATTTGGAGTGAGTCCGTGTGTACGGTTGCACTGATTTGGAGTGAGTCCGTGTGTACGGTTGCACTGATTTGGAGTGAGTCCGTGTGTACGGTTGCACTGATTTGGAGTGAGTCCGTGTGTACGGTTGCACTGATTTGGAGTGAGTCCGTGTGTACGGTTGCACTGATTTGGAGTGAGTCCGTGTGTACGGTTGCACTGATTTGGAGTGAGTCCGTGTGTACGGTTGCACTGATTTGGAGTGAGTCCGTGTGTACGGTTGCACTGATTTGGAGTGAGTCCGTGTGTACGGTTGCACTGATTTGGAGTGAGTCCGTGTGTACGGTTGCACTGATTTGGAGTGAGTCCGTGTGTGTGGTTGCACTGATTTGGAGTGAGTCCGTGTGTGTGGTTGCACTGATTTGGAGTGAGTCCGTGTGTATGGTTGCACTGATTTGGAGTGAGTCCGTGTGTGTGGTTGCACTGATTTGGAGTGAGTCCGTGTGTGTGGTTGCACTGATTTGGAGTGAGTCCGTGTGTATGGTTGCACTGATTTGGAGTGAGTCCGTGTGTATGGTTGCACTGATTTGGAGTGAGTCCGTGTGTATGGTTGCACTGATTTGGAGTGAGTCCGTGTGTGTGGTTGCACTGATTTGGAGTGAGTCCGTGTGTATGGTTGCACTGATTTGGAGTGAGTCCGTGTGTATGGTTGCACTGATTTGGAGTGAGTCCGTGTGTATGGTTGCACTGATTTGGAGTGAGTCCGTGTGTATGGTTGCACTGATTTGGAGTGAGTCCGTGTGTATGGTTGCACTGATTTGGAGTGAGTCCGTGTGTATGGTTGCACTGATTTGGAGTGAGTCCGTGTGTATGGTTGCACTGATTTGGAGTGAGTCCGTGTGTATGGTTGCACTGATTTGGAGTGAGTCCGTGTGTATGGTTGCACTGATTTGGAGTGAGTCCGTGTGTATGGTTGCACTGATTTGGAGTGAGTCCGTGTGTATGGTTGCACTGATTTGGAGTGAGTCCGTGTGTATGGTTGCACTGATTTGGAGTGAGTCCGTGTGTATGGTTGCACTGATTTGGAGTGAGTCCGTGTGTATGGTTGCACTGATTTGGAGTGAGTCCGTGTGTATGGTTGCACTGATTTGGAGTGAGTCCGTGTGTATGGTTGCACTGATTTGGAGTGAGTCCGTGTGTATGGTTGCACTGATTTGGAGTGAGTCCGTGTGTATGGTTGCACTGATTTGGAGTGAGTCCGTGTGTATGGTTGCACTGATTTGGAGTGAGTCCGTGTGTATGGTTGCACTGATTTGGAGTGAGTCCGTGTGTATGGTTGCACTGATTTGGAGTGAGTCCGTGTGTATGGTTGCACTGATTTGGAGTGAGTCCGTGTGTATGGTTGCACTGATTTGGAGTGAGTCCGTGTGTATGGTTGCACTGATTTGGAGTGAGTCCGTGTGTATGGTTGCACTGATTTGGAGTGAGTCCGTGTGTATGGTTGCACTGATTTGGAGTGAGTCCGTGTGTATGGTTGCACTGATTTGGAGTGAGTCCGTGTGTATGGTTGCACTGATTTGGAGTGAGTCCGTGTGTATGGTTGCACTGATTTGGAGTGAGTCCGTGTGTATGGTTGCACTGATTTGGAGTGAGTCCGTGTGTATGGTTGCACTGATTTGGAGTGAGTCCGTGTGTATGGTTGCACTGATTTGGAGTGAGTCCGTGTGTATGGTTGCACTGATTTGGAGTGAGTCCGTGTGTATGGTTGCACTGATTTGGAGTGAGTCCGTGTGTATGGTTGCACTGATTTGGAGTGAGTCCGTGTGTATGGTTGCACTGATTTGGAGTGAGTCCGTGTGTGTGGTTGCACTGATTTGGAGTGAGTCCGTGTGTATGGTTGCACTGATTTGGAGTGAGTCCGTGTGTGTGGTTGCACTGATTTGGAGTGAGTCCGTGTGTGTGGTTGCACTGATTTGGAGTGAGTCCGTGTGTGTGGTTGCACTGATTTGGAGTGAGTCCGTGTGTATGGTTGCACTGATTTGGAGTGAGACATAATTCAAGTATGATTTATAAAAATTTAAAGATAATCACTCATAGGATACAAACAGAATGAACAGCCTTTAAATTGTACCTAGATAAACAAAAGAATTTGAGTAATACAGCAAAAAAGTAGTAATGGAATGGAGAAACGTAATTCTAAAAAGTACAAAATACAAAAATAAAAGTAAAAAGTACAAAATATTGTTCCTAAAAGAAAAATAGCTTCAGCTTTCATATTTGAAATAAACATGAAGCATGTTGGCAATAAAAATGTGAGAAAAAGTTAGAGTTTAAGGCAAAAGAGCCTTAGCCAGCAGACCATATGTTATATTGATTACATTTAGAGGTAAAAGGAAACTTTTTCATACCTTTGATGTGTCCAATTATAGGGCATCTTATATCTAGACTAAAATTTATTTGAAGTTCAGGGAGAAATGGACAAAGCTGCAGTTGTAATGGGAAGTTCTTGAAACCTGTTTCTATCAGTCTTTGATAGATAAAGAAGAAAAAAGTAAAGGTATATAGAAATTAGATAATACAAATAACGTTAAAAATATGTTTATTCTGAACCAGAGAATATGTGTTAGTTTGAAGTGAATATCTTAGGTTTCAAAGAGCAATCAATTTTTAAAAAAATATTATATAAACCACATTTCTGGCCACAATTGTAGTTACACTAGAATTTTATTAATAACTAGATAAAGAACCAAATAATACTGTCACCATCCTTAGAAATGAAACAAAACAAAATAAAATGTTGCTTTTTTCAAAGAGGAAATGATTACTGCAACCACACGTAATTTTTTGGCCTCTAATTTATGGCCAGTTGGCATACTCAAAGGCAAATGCCAGACATTTGATTATTTTATGGCTAACACGTGGGCAGTGACTAATGTGCACTATATTAATGTCAGGAAGTTACATTAAGGTCAACAAAATTGTTCTAAGACAAAAAGGGAAAATTAATATACAATAAGTAGAAATTAATAAAATAGAAGAAAACATTAAAAATGACATTTTCATATTTGCAAATGTGAAATAGGAAAAATAATAGTACCTGCTTCCTAGAATTGCGGTGAGGAACAAATGGTACCTGTATAAAACTCTTAGAACCCCATGCCCAATAAGCCTCTAGGAAATGTTAACTCAGCTGTAGTAGTAGTAATATCATTAGTATTATTAAAGTATTAAAAGAAGAAAAAGTAAAGTAAAAACATTTTCATTTCTAAGACTATGAAATGCAGTATTTTCTGGGAAAATCAAGATGACCAGAACAGAATGAGAACATTTGAGTTGCTTGACAGTCATGGGGGAAAAAAACATGATATAAGAAATAAGCCACTGAAGGTATGGACCCCAGAGATTTTCATGGGCAAGTTCTTCTTAATTTTATTTTAAATTTTTAGTGTTTATTTTTATTGTGAAATACAACTTTCCAAACCACATAAAATATGCAGTGAAATAGTAGTTATCTGCCAACCGTCATGTAACTAGAATTCAGTTGAGAACAGATGGTGTGAAATCCCCCTCCACTCGCAGTTCCCTTAAAGGGACTCCACTGCACTGACCTTTATAATTGAAAATGCTTAGCTTTTCTTTTTCATTTTCTGCCCTCTCTGTGTGCCCCCTGTTCACTGTCATAGAATTTTGCCTTTTTTTTTGTGTTGTGTAAATGGAATCCTATTATACATACCAGGAAGGAGAAAAGGGTACTTACAGGCATTGCCACTCCCAGGATAAAATAAAGTGCAAGATCTCTAAGGGGAAAAGTATCAAATTTTATTTGGAGACATTAAAGAAGGTCTAATAAATGGAGTAATGCTCCAGCTTTACGGATTAGAAGAGTCAATGTTGTAGAGATATCAAAGGGAAAGCTTTTTAGCATTCCACCATTAAGTGAGAATGAAGACTTTTTCATCCCACCATGCCAAGAGTTTTTAACATGAGTTTGATCACTTTCTGCATCTATTGAGATGATCTTTGGATAGTCCTCATTTATTTTCTTAATGTAGAGAATTATATTAATTCTTTTCCCTATGTTATACTAGCCTTAGTATTTCTGGAATAAACTTGGGTTTTCTATATATGCTGACTTTATTAATATTTTCTTTAGGATGTTTCCATTTACGTCCATGACTGAGATTCACTTGTACTTTTTGTTTCTCATAATATCCTTGTTGAGCTTTGTTATTATAAGGTTATGCTGGCTTGCTAAAATGATTTGGGAAACATGCGCTTTCTATTCTGTTCTCTGGAAGAATTTGTGTGTGATTGGAATTTTTTATTCTCTGAACTGTCTCTCATGAATTTAATATTGTAGTGAGTTTGACCATGAATAAGATAAGTAAGTAAAACACATAGTAAGGTAGGTAGTGATAAGTGCTACAGGGAAAAATAAAGCAGTGAAGGAGTTGTGATGTTTGGTTGAACGTTGAAATTTCAGATCAGTGGCCAGAGAACATTCCCGAGAAGGTGACAACCAGTGAAGATTTGGCAGTAACACATTCTGGGCAAACAGGTGCAAAGGCTCTAAGGCAGGAAGACAGCAGGAAGGTCATCGTGGTGGAGGAGAGGGAACAAGGCCGAGCGTAGATGAGGGGAGAAGTTGGCAGGAGGGCTGGAACCAAACTGTTGAGGACTCTGAGGTCACAGTAAAAACTTCGGGTTTTATCCTGAGATGGGAGGCGATTGGAGGATTTTAAAGGAATGACATTATCTGATCAGCCTGTTAACGGTATCTTTCTGCTGGTTTTTTGAACAGACTTTTGGGAGGGTGACTGCAGAAGCAGATCCACTGGTTAAGAAGAGAATATTAGGATGATCCAGGCCAGAATGATGGTGGCTTGGATGGCAGCTCTAGGGCTGGTGAAAGTGGTCAAAGTCTGGATAAATTTGGTTTACGAGACGATAAGAATTGCTGACACGTGCACGGTAGAGTGTGAAAGAAAAACAGAAGTCAGGAATGGCTGCAAGGTTTTTTGCCCTGAGCAGCCAGAAGAATGTAGTCATCCTTAACTGGGATGGGGAAACATTAAGCAGGGCCCTTTCATAAGGGGGCATCAGGATCTTGGGTTGGGATATGCTTTAGTTGACATGCCTGGTAGGCATCCAAGTATATCTGTAAAATAGGCAGTTTTATATATCGGTCTGAAAGAGGGAGAGGCCCAGTCTAGAGAGAAAATTTACGAGTCAGTTCATGGCTTGGAAGAAAATGACGAAAGAAGCGAACATAGGCGTCAGAGAGAAGAGCAGCAAGGACTGAACCATGAAATACAGAAATTGGGAGATTGGGAGAATCCGGCCAGAGACCCAAGAGGGAAGCTGGAAATTTAGAAGGAAAAGCAGACAAGTATGGTGTCCTGGAAGCAACGAGGAGAGTGAATTATCAGCAGTTTTACATCCTCCTATTAGTTTAAGTTAGGCTTGAACACTGACCACTGTGTTTAGCAACATGAGGGTCATTTTGTCTTTCATTTCGGAGAAAAGCCGAGGAAAGTGTGGAGAACTATGGCTCGGTTTTGCCTTTTACCAGATAACGGAACATGCTGTGTATATTATAAGTAAGTCACTGATGAATTGACAAAGAGGCCACAATTGAAAATGCAGAAGGTTATCTGAATATACGTGAATGTTTATTATATGACAAACAGTTCTCTTCAGAAGAAGGATGGATTATTTAATAAATGGGGCTACCCCAACTGGATGTCCATTTGGGGAAAAAAATGAGTCCCAAAAGTATTAAAGACTTACACATTAGAAATAAAGCACTAGCCATCTTACAATTAAAAAAAAAAAAAAAGACCACATGCAATGTCTGGGTGAGGTATTGTACCAAGACGTCATACCCTAAAAATAAAAAGGAAATTGACAAGAAAACAACAAATACTTCGGTAGAAGAATGAGTAAGAGATGTCTGTGAACAAGCTCAGCTGCTTGAGCAAATTAATTGGCCAGCAGACTTAAGAAAAATACTTATGTTTATTAGTAGTCAGGGAAATCAATCAATGAATATTGATCTTTGGCAGGAAAAAAAGTAAAGAAAATTTCTATTACAGAGATGTGAGGGAAGGAGGTTTCTTAAACCTTGTAGATCTGCTTTTCCCTGTCACATTGCTGATGTGGTGGTAACAGCTTCTACTGGGGAAGGGAGACGTTGTCATGAGAAGTTTACCTAGCAACCAAGAAGGACTACGGTTCCAGACAGCTCTCAGAAACTCTTGAGGCCTCCTCCTCCTCTTCGTGAGGTGGTGCTTGCTTCCCCCTAAGACGGTGAGGACCAGCTCCGGTGTCTGCCGGCTCTTTGGAAATGATGCAGTATGACCTGGAGAGGACTGGCACAGTCCCAGAGTCCAAGAAAAAATCACATAAATTGTGACATGTATATGGGAAGGAAATGCACTTCTTACTGTATGTTGTTGTAAAGAAGGGCCTCGTAAAGAAGGACAGCATTCAGCGGCGGGGCTCAGTTTTGTAGGCCTGGAACGGTAGAACTTTGTGCAGTGAGGAAAATGTTCTGATTCATGTGGTGATACACTCAGTAGCTGCTGGTCACATGTGGTGGTTGAGCACTTGGCACACTTTGATTTTGTGTAGTTTTGATTCCATATAAATAGTCACATTCCGATGCTACCGTATTGGACAGGACAGGAAAGCTCAGCATCGCTAGGCTACATGCCCCTATTAAAATGCAGTTTGAGTTAGAGTATAACCAAATGCCAGTTAAGTTGCACTCGGGTATGTGGGGTTTATGTTTGCCAAGAGTAAATGGGTGTTAAAATGTTGTTTGATGAGCAAAATGATGAGCGTGAGGAAACTGGTCCCAGAGGATACTCAGTGAGGAAAGCATTTATCCAAAGAAGACTATGGGAGCTGAGCAGTCGGGCTTCTCAGCCAGGAGTCCAGACATGCTAGCCTCACTGCTCTCCCAGTTCAGCTTGTATTTTGTTTTGCATATTCTTTTGCCATCCATCACAACACTCCCTGTGCAGGATGCCTGTCCCCTGCTCTCTAGGCCGGATCCCTAGCTCTTTCTCTGTTGTGTTTGGTTTATTCCCCAGTAAAAGGGATCAAATATCTATCTACGCGGTCCTTTCCTCTTTTAACATTCTAGAAACCTTTTAAAATTTTACTTATTTATTTGAGAGAGCACGAGTGGGTGCAGAGGGAGAGGGAGAAGCAGACTCCCCACTGAGCAGGGAGCCAGACGCCGGGCTGGATCCCAGGACCCTGGGATCATGACCTGAGCTGAAGGCAGGCACTTAAACCAGTTGAGCCACCCAGGCACCTCAACATCCTAGGAACTTTTGAGGAGATAGGTTGCTTTTCATAGACTGCATTTCAGGAATGAATGTTGCTTGTGTGGTGATCAGCATGAGGAAGGGCTCTGGGGCCAGCTGTTTCATCCTGCGACTGAGGAATTTCTCTCGACAACGTCAGTCAGTGGGTAGCCTTCCGAGGTCTGGGAGTCTTGGTCTGCCCTAACCTTTGCTTACTAGCTCTGAGATACTTTCCACTGAGAAAGGAACATTCCGTTTTGTATTTTTCCATTTATTCTTATCAACAAGCCAAATTATCTTGAGGTTAGATACTTTAAAAAACTAATTTGCAGACTCCTGTCCTAACCGATGAGGGCTTTTCTTTCCATGCTGAGTTTGTTCTATCACGTTTTTGTAAAATAGCAGGAAACTGCCATTATTTAAGGAGGCAAAAAAGCTTGCCATTTTTTAATGTCGTCAACATTTACCAGTTTTGACTTCTATTGGAAAATCCACCTATATGAATGTTTTAGTAAGTAAACAGATGGCTACATAGAAAACAAGAAAGTTGTGAAAAATAGTAAAAGTCCCATTGTGTATTTATGCTTGGGAAAATATATCCAAAGTAGAATGCCTGATTTCAGTCTTGACAGATTTTAAGAATTTGAGATTACTCAAAAGAAGAGGGATAACAAATTAGTGGATATCAGCTAGACCCTGTGGATTTCTCCCCAGAAAGTACTAAGCATAAAATGTAAATACAAAGTTGATTTAGTGATTTGTGAGAGAAGAACGTACCAAACTAAAACAGTGAAAATTTTTCTTTACATCATGATTTTTTTTTTTTTTTTTTTTTTTGGCGTCTGTTATGTTCTTTTAATGGACTTGGTTGGGAAGGAATTTTAGGAATAGGGAGCAAACAGAATAAATAAAAAGGCATATAACCTGTAACAAAAATGGCATTTTAGCTGGTACTTGAAACATGTGCAATATGTAATTTCGGGAAATCTTAGGTTTCCGGGTTTGTTACATGTGTGAGAGTAAAGCTGTACTTTACCTTTTCATTTGCAGAAACTGAATATGTCTTAGACTCAACACATCTAAACTAACAGTTTGTCTCACTTAAATATTACAAAGAGCCAAGGCATTTGTTTGGGAATGTATAAATTTTCCTGAAGTTTTACATGTTTGTTTGCTTGTTTGAATAGAGTCCCGTGAAGATAAATCAGATTAGCCTGGACGAGAGTGGAGAGCACATGGGCGTGTGTTCAGAGGATGGCAAGGTATGGCAATGACGTGGGCACATGGGAAACACTGTGTGGCTCTGAGGCCTAGGATGGTCGCCAACTCCAGGGGCTGGGAAACGCTCTCTACTTGCTGTATACCTGCTTTAGGAGAACCTTGATTATTCTTTTTGGGTATTGGACTTGCTTCCAATTGCTCATAATTAAAGTAAAATATATGTCGCACAAATGTGCCTTAGGAAAAGTAATTACAAGAATGTCAATAATGTAACTAGTCTTAAGCTGATTAACAGCTGTGGCAGGGGGACGTGTCACCTTAATCATTACTGCCGTGCCACTTATACTTCAGTGACTAGTCTGCAGTTCCTGCAAGACAGTAGTTTAATGCCTTTCTGCCATAAATCCACAAAATTGGATTTTGTGGGCATGATTTCTGTGGGCCGGTGGTTTTCATTTTCGCACAAGTTATGAATGTTTCTCTTGAATTATAGAATCTTTTGATAAGCAATCATAGTTTATCAGAAGAATAAAGTGTCTTACAATGGCCACATTAAATAAATGTAAAATCAATATATGTACAGTTTTCTAAAAACCTGGCACCCACTTCCTCACGCGAGGACATAGATCATTTGTGTGGTGTATAACTAACAATTATCAGTACTTCTTGCTGATGTCGAGCTGTGACATTTAGTGGTTGTGGTGATTGATTTTCCACTTATAAGAATGTCTTTTTTGTTTTTCAGTCGATGGAAGTCTTTTCTAATGTTGGTTTGCAATGATAAAATTCTAATGCACAGTGTATTTAAGCTACTTTTCTAAAATAACAATTTGAGAAGAAAGTGCATTAAGGATCATTACATAATCTTATGTATTCCTAACTGAATAGAGCACATTTCCTAATCTAATTTTGTATTTTTACATGACCTAAATTCAATGGGTCATTAAGATGAGTAAATGAAAAACAATGTACTCCATGTAAAAGATTTATACCCATTTAATGTATGCACAAAAGAAAAATGAAGTCCTTTTGACACACAAGAATGTATTTTATATATCTAAGCTTAATGTTGTCCAAAAGGTCTTTTGAAATGGTAATTGGAACACTGTGCTTTCCAAAAATCACTGTCAAATTTTACAGTACTTTCTAAAATTCTGAGGTGAACCAGACCGTCAGAGAGGTGAGCAGGGAGTTGGTACGTATGGAAATTCAGAATTATCCAAACAATTGAAACCTGTTTGTATTTATGAATTTGTAAAAGAAGGTTATCTTTATTTTGTTTTCTTAAAGATAAGAAATTCCTTCTGGGCTGACAACCGATTTAGTTGAACTAAATTGTTGAAAGAGAATATTCATTTTTCAGATTGGAAAAGAATTTTTACTGAAATACTTCATCGAGGAATTTTCAAAGCTTTAAATGTTGAATAATTATTATTTGATGTGGCAAAGTGGGATATTTTAACTGGGTCTAGTGGATAGTGACCCTTAGATATCACCTGTACATTTCTTGGCAAATACATGTTTTCCAATTTAGGCAGATTTTTAACTGCTGTATTTTGGTGTAGACCGTGATACATTTAATCTAAGTGAAAGAAGTCAAGCAGAGAAAGACAGTTATCATATGGTTTCTCTCATCTATGGAACATAAGAAGTGGGAAGATCGGTAGGAGAAGAAAGGGATAAAGAAAGGGGGGGTAATCAGAAGGGGGAATGAAGCATGAGAGACTATGGACTCTGAGAAACAAACTGAGGGCTTCAGAGGGGAGGGGGTGGGGGAATGGGATAGGCTGGTGATGGGTAGTAAGGAGGGCACGTATTGCATGGTGCACTGGGTGTTATACGCAACTGATGAATCATCTAACTTCGCATCAAAAACCAGGGATGTACTGTATGGTGACTAACATAATATAATTAAAAAATATTATTATATAAATAATAAATACTTTTACTGAAAGAAAAATAAAGTAATTACACAAAGCTTTCTTAATAAAGTCTACTACAAAAAAATAAAAATAGCTTTCACATATGTTTTATTAGCATTGATAGAAGTGAAAATAAATATTTTGGTGCACATAATTTATATAAGCTAGCAGTATTGGGAAAATTGAGTAGCTGGTATAGAATGATCTGGCGAAGTGGTTAGTAATGATAAAAACATAAAGATTATTACAAAGATAAACTCCAGATATCTAGATCTAATGCATCTTTAAATAGCTGTTGTGATTTTTCTTTCTGTAGTGTATTAAGACCCCCTAGATAAAATATGTCACCTTCATACATAAACAGAATCAATTTAGTGTGGAGTTCAGGGTGGAGATATTTTCTCTTAAAATTTTGGAGATGTTGCTCCCTTTTGTCTGACCTTTATTTTTGTGGACGTGTCTGAGGCTAGCATACTTTTGTTCTTTCACAAAACCTTTTTAATTTTTTTTTTTGTCCTGCCTTGGAGCTTAGACTAATAATAATAACAACAATAAAACAACAATATACGGCCCTTGTAGTTCGGTTTGCTAAGTTATGTCTTGTTTGGGTCTATTTTCATTAATTTTGTCTGGAACACAGTTAAGTCCTTTTGATCCATATCCTGAAGTATTGTTTTCATTTCAGGAAAGTTTACTTCAGTTCTGATTTTGATTATTGCTTCAGTTCCATTTATTTTCATTTCTTCAAAGAAACCCAATAATACTTAGGCTGGAGGCAGTTACGGTGCAGAGGCTAAGCGCTGGCTCTGTATTCCGCCTGCCTGGGCGGGAGTTCCGCTCCCCTGTGTTAGGCTGGCCGCATGGCTGGGCCTCCGGTGCCTCTACTTCCTCCGCTGGGCAGTGGGCACGCTGGGGGGGCCTGCCTGGGAACGTTTCCAGGTGCGGGGGGGGGGGGGG
>NW_024425563.1:89117780-89403370 GCF_017311325.1 Ursus maritimus | reverse complement strand
GGGGGGGGGGGTGTATGGCGAGCCCTCTGGGTTTATGTTAACTGTTTTTACTGCTAACCTTTCACTTCGTAACCTATTGCGGACTAGCCTTTCCCCCCCTGCTGCATTATTGTACCTAAACTTTTCAAGGGAAGCAGATGAATGGATAAGCACCATTCACTCTTCTCCTTTTGAAAATATGTATTTTGTAAGGACAACCGGTCATACCATGTGTGTGACATGCACACAGGCACACACATGTATGTGCTTTTGTTTCTCATTGTTTTTCTCCTCCTCATTTCTCTGTCGTCAGGGAGTTTCTTGTTTGTTCCTTTTGCTGATTTGCTTTTATTTCAATGTCAATTTTGCCTTATGGAATAGAGTTTTATTCCATCTTGGATTTTTAATTTTTCTGAAGTCTTTCTGTTGCTCCCAGCTCTGTTTTCATATCAGCCAGATACATATTTAATTTAAAAAAAATGACAACTTCTTGTATGTCTTTTTTTTTTTTTTTTAGATTTTGTTCATTTATTTGACAGAGAGTGCGAGAGCAAGCACAAGCAGAAGGATTGGCAGAGAGAGGGTGAGGGAGAAGCAGGCTTGGGGGAGTGAGGCAGAGGAAGAAGCAGACTCCTCCCGCTGATCAGGGAGCCCAATGCAGGACTCGATCCCAGGACCCTGGGATCATGACCTGAGCCAAAGGCAGACGCTAACCGACTGAGCCACCCAGGTGCCCCTCTTGTATGTTAGAGTGCCAGGCAGTGTAGTCTAAAGGTTCAGAATGGAATTGTGCTGCCACATTTTAGCTGTGTGATGTCAGATATGTTATTCCTACCTCTCTGTCCCTCAGTCTGTTTCCTCCTCTATAAATTAGGGATAATGATAGTACCTGCCTCATTGATTATTAGAAATAAATGAATTAATATTTGTAAATTGTTTGGAATAGTGTGAGGTACAGAAGAAACATGTAGTAATTGCTAGTGATCATCAGGCTATCTTTCTGCTCCAGACTCACAGAGGTCTTTTCTTCTTAGTGAAGTCACTGAACAGTGTTCCAGTCTTCTTTCTTTTCTTGTTACTAGTAAACATTTTTAAAAGCATGCTTTTTCTCCCTCCAAGTCATCAGAATTATGTTCTGCAATATCATTTTTATAGAGCTTGTGTGCGTTTTTTGTTGCTTGTTTATCCATTCCAGAACAAGGAGAAGAGCTCTTTTTGAATCTGGGTTAGCAAACAGATTCTGTGTCTGATTGCTCTTGGCCCTGCCTGTTACCATTTTGGGTGTTGTGGAATCACCTTCTTTGCTCCACACAGGGGCCCCGTTAATGAGTTTGATTTCCTCTGACCAGAGGTCATCAGTTACAGGAGCTCCCCCTGGTGACATGGGAGCCTCTGCTGTTACCTCTTCCGGGTCTCTGACACTTTTTATGGGTAGAGAAAATGAAAACCAGTCTCCTCTGTGTGAATCTCTTCAGTTCCCACCCTAAATGGAATGGCAGCTCCCGTGTTCATCCCTGTTCCTACTCGACCCATTGCTATTTGGAAGCTGGAGTTTGAGAGGGAGGTACGGCCTGGGAGGTTGTCTGACCCTCTGGCCATCTCACTCATGGTTCCTCTCCATCGGATGGGCTGTGTCGCCCACTTTTTGGGTTGGCAAATATGTAGAACTCCGTGCTCGAGTGGAGAAGAATATATACCTTCTTTACTGTTCCATGAGGGTAGGTTTTCTTTACTTCAAGCAGTAAAGCACATATCACATGCCTTCTATGGCCCTCACATGGCCCTGCGGGTCTGGAGTTAAGGAGAAATCCTCCAGGACTCCAGTGGATTGACTGGAAGGCTAACAGCTCTGAATTTTCTCTTTTTCTTCATTAGGTATTTTTGTGACTAGTTGGGGGAGGTTGTTAGAGGATACCATTTTCAAAAGGACCCCCTCTATTTTAGCCTTTAATTACAGGTTCTTATGTGGGATGAGGTCTTCCTTAAAGGCAGAGTCTCTAGGCAGACATTCAACAGATTCCTTTCACAGAGGAGTATGGTATTCACTGATAGAAATGGCAAAATAAATAAGGAGGGAGAGAGAAGAAACAGATAAAAACTGTTTGGATTTTATTAGCAATGGTAGTATAACTTGTGACCAACTCGTTTGGCCTGTCACATTAGTGAAATGAACCAAAACATCGACGGTTTTACAAATCACCCTACTTGTACTGATCAAGTTTATGAGATTTGCCTTGTGGAAGTTACAGTGTTTTCCATATTGAAGGAGAAAAGAGGAATATTTGAGGAAGAGGTTATTCAGTTAAACGTAACAGTAGGGACTGACCCAGAGTTCTAGTCTGTTGCTTTTCTGTTGATTCCTCCTTATTCTACTGTTATATCTCCAATATGGGTTCATAATTTTTTTAATGTGGGTTCATAATTTTTAAACGGGCTCTTGTCCCTGGTAATTCATAATTTAATTTCACCATTAGAATCACAGGCCTAATATTTATCTTATGTTTACTGATGCCTCAGTCTTTTTCAGCGGGCTCATACATCATTTATTTATATTTCATATACTTTTCCCCACCATAAAAATCACCTAACTTTTGTTCTTAAAATCACCATTACCCCCCTGTAACCTCCTGTATCCATTGGAATGAATGGTCTGCTTCCTTTAGTTTCAGCTTTGGTCACAAAGTTGCCTAAATCAGATCTGACATTCACCTTCCCTTTAGTTTGGTAAATATTTGGGGCTTTTGCAGGTTTGTTTTTTTTCTGGTTCCACTTTTCATACAGTTTCTGTAGAAAGATTTCTTTCCATATTTTAAGCTGTCTCATATAATGTTAGCGTGTAGAGAGTAGGGTTTAGAGCATTCTTCTTGCTTTTTATGGCCTTGGCCAAGTCATTGATTATTCTGCAGTATTACCTGGTAAGCAGGCATAATGGTGTTTGCTATCATACCTAGCAGTGTTGGTATAAGGACTATATGAGGCAGGGCAGGATTTTCAGTGCTAGCTACATAGAATTAAATATTTAAATATTTATAATTAAATAAATTAAGGTTTAAATAAATTTAAATAAATAATTTAAATAAATTAAAATAGCATTCCATCCCACCGGAACTGTTTAGTCTGTCTAGGGTGGGGTCTGGCCATTAGTATCCAGGGACCTTAACTGTGCAGTAATGATGATTCCCTCCAAACAATGAGAAGCAAGGTGGTAGTAGGGCATGCATGCATTTATCACGTCAAGAATGCCTTGTAAGAGACCACCTCAGGGTAAATCACAACCCTCTCTGTTACATTGTACCATGTGCTGTTGTTGGAACTCAGAAAACATACCTGGCACAGGATATGAAAACAGTAGCACAAAATGGGTGTCCTCATGATTTTACCTCTTTATGAATGAGTTTGTCTCCAAAAATTATATCACGAGTAAATTTTCCTCTTCGAACTCGCAAAAATGAGCCACTCACGACTTACTAAGATGAAAACAAGAAATCAAAAGTCTGAATAGTTTTGTAACTACTTAAAAATTTGAATTTGTAATTAAATACTTTCTCACATAGACCCCGCCCTAGATGGCTTCACTGGTGAATTCTCAAGAAGAAATAATATCCCTCTTCTAGAGACTAGAAAAAGAGTGCGTGTATCCCAAGTGTTGGGAAGTAATTCTAAGTGCCCCTAATAGTTAGCTCCAAGTGTCTGAGAGCTCCTGGAATCTTAAGCTCTGCTGGTAAGAGTGTAAATTGATCAAAACCACTTTGTGAAATGGTTTGGCTGTTTATTAAATGTGAACAGATGCATAAACGTAGGACAACAATTCCATTCCTACTTACGTACCCTTCACAAATATGTACCTAAGTGCACCAAAAGATTTGTAAAGAGCGTTCATGGCAGCATTATTTATAATAGCCCTAATCTGGAAACAACCCAAATGATAAAAGGTGGATATGTGAGTTGTGGTATATTCATACATTGAAATACTATACAGCAATCGCAAAGAACCAGCTACTGCTGTACATAGCAGTTTGGAAATATCATATAAGGAAGATGTTGAGAGAAAGAAGCCAGTGAAATAGTTTATGACCCTATTCATACAAAATTCAGACACCAGCACAGTTCATCTATGGTGCTGGACTTCAGAGACGTGGTGAATTTGTCAGGGCGTCACTGAATACGAAGAAACACAGAGGCGCTTCTTGGGTTCTAGTTCTTGATCTGGATGGTGTCTGTAGGGATATGTTTAGGTCATAAAAATTTATCAAGCTGTAAATTTATGATTCATACCCTCTGCAAAATGTCTATTGTTCAGTTTTTAAGTAAACCACTCAGACATTAAGTATGGATAAAGTAGCCTGGAACAATTTTAAGGGAGGCAGTGGTAAGTAGAAACTTAACATTTATACGCTCTCAGTAGATTTCAGCATAAGATTATAAATGAAGTGCAGTTCACCTCGTCTCTTGCCACATTGATCTGCATGGTTGATTTATGTATACATGAGTCAAAAAAAAAAGCACCTTTTTCCTTCAAGGAAAGGAAAAAATAATTCCTTTAGGGCCAGGCTGTGAGAAGTTCATAAAAGAATATTAATAACCTATTCATATCTATTTCATTCTTAAAAGCTGGCATCCACTTAGTAAAGCAAATTTGTGGTGAATAAAGGGAACTCTATCCATGAGATGCTTATAAAAGCTTAATTGCAGCGGCGTACTCTCACCCTGATAGAATTGCTTTCATTGGATAGTTAATAGAGATCACAGGGGCCTTAGATATTAAATATTCTACTTTTTTTTAATCAATCGTATGTATTCTCACTGAGTCAGCAGCTTTCTTTGTTGCTGTCATGGTGAACTGACAGGATCCATTTTACTTTTCAGGTGCAGGTGTTTGGACTGTATTCTGGAGAAGAATTTCATGAGACTTTTGACTGTCCCATTAAAGTAAGTATTCAGTAAGTTTTACTTTTTCTAAGGGTTTTCTCAACGAAGGTAATGAGGATTACAGTACTTTGAGCACTACCAGTGTTGCATTAATTTCATCAGTAAGCACCTCTTCAACACTTTGGAAGTGCCAAACACCATTCGATGGTGTAAAAGAGCACAGGATGTGTGTTGTTATATGACTGTGATATCAGTCTGTCCCCGGGAATCTTTTGTTGTAGTGTGTGAGATGATACCTACACACAGTCTGTGATGAAAGACCCAAAGAGGTACAAACAGTAGTAAGGAGTCCAAAGCCGAGAGAAGTTACTTGTAGCTGTCCGTGTTAGTGATTGCTTCATGGGGGGTGTGGTATTTGGGTGGGCTTTAATAAATGGACAGGGCAGACAGGGAAACTGGCTTTCCATGCGGAAGAACAATATAATATAAATGGAGAGGCCAGAAAGTTCAAGTTGTGTTCAGGAAGTGGCAAAAATAGTCTAGTTTAGATGGCGCATAAAGCACTGACTTGGCAGGAGAGCCGCACAGGCAGATTGGGGCTGTTTATTTTCAGGCCAAGGAATTTGGACTCCATGTGGTAGATAAGGAGAAATTATTGAATGTTTAAGAGCAGAGAAGTGACATAAACTGAGCTAAGCTTAAGGAAAATGAATATGGGGACTCTATGCAGTATAGATTGGAGGGCTGATAGCCACTCGTCAGGGGGAGTGGTCTTAGATAACAGTTATGGTCGTTAAAGTGAAAATTAGAGTTGTTCAAGGGAGAGGTCATTCATTGTTTTCACTTGTTTATTCAAACACTTATTGATCAACAGGTAAAGGAGAGATAGGATCTGATGTGTGTTTTGGAAAGGCAACTCTGCCAGCCTGGAGGGTGATTTAAGCAGGAGAGGGATTGCAGGCCGAAGGCAATTTAGAAGGCTAATGCTGTCCTTGAGGCAGGGCATCCCAGGACCTCAGTCACCGGAGTGTCAGGAGTATTCAAGGAGGGTTGAAGATCGGAATGTAGAAAGCCGGTAGGAGGTAGACTTGGCTGCAAGCCATTGTGATGGGTGGGTGGGGTTAGGAAGGAGGGAGAAGCTGGTTCTGGTAGTGGTATGTGGTGAGGCCATCAGTTGCAGGAAGGGATGTTTTGAGTCAGGACGTTGCTAGTTTTCTTGAGTTCAGATAACTAGTACATCTGGTGGAAACGGTGTGGAGGTTTCGGAAACATGAATGTGGAGCTCCGGGTAGAGATTGGCCCTAAAAACACAAAGTTGATAACCACAGTTGAGTCAGATGAAATCATTGTTAAATATATCATCCAGTTAAAAGTTAAAGAGTGGGAAGAGAAGACTGATGGTGAAATTCTGGAACATTCCAACGTACAGATTCAGGCAGTGTGTATATGGGGTGGAGGGGGGTGGTAGGGAATAGCAAGGGATCTCCAGAAGAGTGGTGTCAGGCAAGCCAGAGGAGTGAGGGTTTCCATAAGGAAGGAGTGGACAGCAGTGTAGAGGTGACATGGTGAGGCCTGACACAGGGCATTTACCCAGTAATTATGAAGTCATTATGGCGACCTTAATGAGGACAGTTTCAAGACTCACATATATCAAGAAATAAATTGGAGATGAAGAAGTAGAAACAACCAGTGTAGACTCTTTTTTTCGTAGAATTTGGTGATGAAGAGAGATCATCTGGAGAGCAGGGCTGTGTCCAGGGACCATTTCTGGCGGTCATGTTTTGGTTGATGGCAAGAAAAATATCAGCAGAGGGGGGAAGGATTGCAGATAAAGGGCAGGGAATGCTTAGCTGGGCAGCACCAGGGAATGGAATCAGCCATGTAGGGAGGGAGAATAACCTTGAAAAAGAGTCCTACTGCCTCTGCCAGTGAGACCGAGCGCACGTATTGCCCACGTGGGCCGTGCAGGAGCAGTTGTTCAGGGCAGTGACCCTGATGGCCTTGCTTTCTTACAGCTGAAGAGAAGAAAAGGATAAAGTAATGTGGTTAAGGAGCATAGGGGATATCCATGGGGATATCAATTAGCAGTTGCTCTCTAGAGTTATGCATTCTAAGGGAGGTAAAAGGACTCTGATGAGAAATTTTAAGAGTGTGTAAATGATTCGATTGGTATCCAGGGTGGATCAGGACAGTGTTGGAGGGAAGAAGGGCTAGCCTGGGAGGCAGGAGTGGTTGGAGAAAGGAGGCGTCATATGCTTAAAGCCCTAAAAAATGACAGTGTGGGAGGTGGAATCAATTCCACTGGAGGACGGAAATTGGTATTAGTTAATTAATAAGAATATAAAATGTATCTGGTTGAAGGTTTATGAAAGTACAGTTGTGTGAATTTATTTTTTAATGCCCAGAAGTACATGTTCGGTTAGAAAAAACCAAGATGTATTAGTCAGTGATTACATGGGTTTGGGGCTAAAAAAGACAAGGAGGCAGAGTATATGCAGGCTCACAGGCTCACAACCATGAAAGGGGAGCCGTGAGGATGGGCTTGCACTGAAGGGAGCCCCCAGATCTTCAGAAGAAGTCAGGGCAAATGAAGTAGACAGTGCTGAGGGTAGAGCAGCCTGTGGTGAAACCCCTGAAAGGGGCTGAGAGGAGATTGGCTGAGTAGAAAGCCAGTGACATCTGGGGGGAGGGGAACTTGGGCTGCAGGGCAAAGGGAAGGTCCTGCATGGTCAGCTGTGATGGAGCCTTGGTGTAACTATCCAGATGCATTTGAGGCCACATTGCTCCACCTGTCCACTTGGTGCCCATACATCATTGGAAGGCATCCTGGACAAGGAGATCGTTGGGTTCTTTCTCTGGGTTTCTTCTGTGAATCGGACTCACTTACAAACATTTGTGACATCTTGTTGCCTCCATTGACCCTAAAGAGGGGATGCCCATTCGGAGGGTCCTCACTCAGCCAGAAACTAGAACTAATTCACTCTCATCTTTTAGCTTTGACCCGGCTTCACAGAAGAAATCTTTTCACACCAGAGCAAAACTCAGATGTCCTCAGTTGCAGACTATTACCTGAATAGATGACTTCTTACCTAGATATCAGGATAATTTTTTGATTATGCTGCCTGTCATGTATAAAGGATTTTCATTCTGGGCTTTAACTGTGACTCCTAAACCAGTGATGGGTCCTTGTTCCCTTGTAGATCATTGCCGTGCACCCGCATTTCGTGAGATCCAGCTGCAAGCAGTTTGTGACTGGAGGGAAGAAGGTAAACGCTTTGTGACTGCCATTACATGACGTCTTGGGGTGGGAGGGATGGAGATTCTGTTTGGTTTTTAATTTATCCATAATATTTTTAATGTCTGACTATTCATTAGGAGAAATTTTGAGAAAGATCAATGTGATGAAACTGTAAGACCGGCATCTCTTGGGAAAGCTAGGACCTCAGTGCTTCTCACTGATATTCCTTTGAAGTAGATACAGAGCAAGAAAAACAGAGAGCAGTCCCTGAAATGCCATCTAGTGCTTTGAAATGTCCCTTCCACAAACAAAAAAGTAGCATTTAAAAATAACAAAAGAGCAATTAAACTCATGTTTTTACCTCTTGTTGTGGAAGTCTCCTGCAGGCCTTGATAGAGTTTTAGAACAATTATGGCCATTTTTCACTGACCCGTTTCTGGCATATTTCATTATCTTAGTGCTATTTTAAAAAATAAGAGAGGAACGTAATCCTTTTGTACATTTACATGTTTATGTATCGATATAGTAAATTCTAAAATTAAAGAATCTTTCTGCTTATGGAATAAGTCGAGTTAATTTTTTTCTATTTTTATTAACCATTTTTATAACAATTTTTTAAACCATTTTTATAACAAAAATGCTGTCAGTGTACCAGAATGCTGAATATTACTTCCTATCCAGTTTAGAGCTCGTTGAAAATGAGATGGTCTGTGGTTATTTCTGTAGCAGTGTATACCTGTGGAATGGCTACCTTGAGGCTCAGCTGCCAAATGGCTTTTGAATGTGTTAGGGTAGTTATCTGTTGTTTTCCTTTGGTTTGCTGCCTCATAGACTGATTGGGCAGGAAAGCATGCTGGTCATTACCTAGTATTTCTCAAGCACTGGTTTTAGCTCATTGTAACGGTAGCTCATTGCGGGTCCTGTAGGTCCCGATTCCGTTCCACAGCATGAAGCCAACACTGCACCAGCTCTGATTTCTGGTTGGGAGCCAGCCAGCTTCTTCCCTCCTGCTGCCCAGCTCATGGTTATCCTTAGGCTGTAGCCTCGTCAGCCTTACATAAACATGTCTGTGGGGTCAGTCAGTGGGAATTATAGATTTAATCTAACATTCTCTAGCTTAGATCTGCAGCTGATTCACTCCTGAAAAAAAATAACTATCTTGTCTTTGTTGACCTCAGGAAAGAGTAGCTTTAAAATTCCTCTTATTAAAGTATTTATTTATTAAATGCTTTTCTAGTTAAGAAATTTTAGGTGAGCTACAGCATAAATTCATTCAGCTATAATTTAAATCCCTGCATTTTTATTTAAAACTGAGCAGAGATAAAGAATGCTGAGTGTTTTTTTGTGTGTTTGTATTTTTAAGTGGCTTAAAACAACACACTTTACTATCTTAGTTCAGAAATTACGGAGTGGTTTGCTTCTGTAGCACTGCCTCAGAGTCTGTCCCTAGGCTCCAGTCTGCATCTTGGCTGGGGCTGTGGTCCTCTGAAGGCTTGACTGGGGCGGGACAATCTGCTTCCGCTGCCTTTTCTTTTTTTAAGATTTTATTTATTAGAGAGCATGAGCAGGGGGAGCAGCAGAGGGAGAGGGAGAAGCAGACTCCTCCCTGAGCAGGGAGCCTGTCCTGGGGCTCGAACCCAGGACCCTGGGACATAACCTGAGCCAAAGGAAGATGCTTAACTGACTGAGCCACCCAGGCACCCTAAGTTGCCTTCTTAACAATAATCCCTCATATACTGAAAATTGATAAATCACTTTGGTTTAAATATTTTCCTAGTATAGGATGCAGTTCAGTGTTCCAGTTTCCAATTTTAGGAGTTAAAAATTTTACAGTTGTCCCCTCCTTCTTGAAGGTATTGGTATGAAGAACATAGAGATAATATGACTGGTGATGTCTAAGTGGTAGGACTCAGACTCTGAAGGTGGAATTTTTCTGTGTTAATTTGTATTCCTAATAATGCGGTTACTCTTGATGTGTAGTAATTGCTTTTATACTGTGGGGATACCTAGAGTCTTATCAAGTTTGCCACAGTAGTATTACTACATGGATGTCTTGTCTACCTGCAGGATGCCTGGGTGAACTGTGTCAATTACGTATTCTTCATCTTCTCCGTAGCATTTAATATCATTTATAGACGTCTGTAGGAAGGCTAGTGTGAATGTGGCTGTTTGGGCCAGAGCTCGTTGAGTAGATTCGTGAGCATTGTGCAGACAACCGAGTAGTCTAGTCTTCAAGTGTGGGTGAGCTAATATGGGAAGCATTGGAATTTATACAAAGATGAACATTGTGATAGGCAGTGTAGTAAGTAGAATTTCCCAAGTGCTGAACAGACAAGAACATCAGGGGTTTGGTTCATCTCTTTGGTTATCATCGACTACTTGACAGTTTGTTCTACGTTCATTGGTCTATGAGAACATTCTGATTTCTCCTTTTTTCCTATTCAGTTCTCCAGAAATGCACCTGCAGACATTTCTTCTCAAGCACAAAAAGATCTTTAATTATGTGTTTATAAGATGAAAGTAAAATAAAAACAATTCAGGTCATCTGGTGAAAAATTCCTAAAAAGTAATATTAAGTTAGAATTTCTGGATTAAAATAATTTAAAAGAAAACACACACACACTAAGGGCTAATGTGTTATATAAAGGGCTCGGTATATTGGGATTGATAAAAAGTATATATGTGTGATATTTTAATATGAAAAATCATATTACACACATCATTGTAAGTGATATAAAATCATTTTTTAAAAATATTTTTAACAGCTTTATTAATATATAGTTTGTATATCATAAAGTTACTAGTTTAAAGTGTACAATTCAATTGTCAGTCTTTTCCAAAGTGGCTGCACCATTTTACATTCTCATTAGCAATATATGAAGGTTTCAGTTTATTCATATTCTCACCACCATTCATTTTTTTAAAGATTTTATTTATTTGAGAGAGAGTGAGCACAAGGTGGGGAGGGGCAAAGGGAGAAAAAGGCTCCCTGCTGAGCAGGAAGTCTGATGTGGGGCTTGATTCCAGGACCCTGAGATCATGACCTGAACTGAAGGCAGACGCTTATTAACCAACTGAGCCACCCAGGTGCCCTACCAATGTTCATTTTTATCTGTCTTTTCGATTATAGCCTTCTGGGTGTGAAATGGTATCTCATTATTGTTCTGATTTCCATTTTCCTAATGATTAATGATGTTGAGCATCTTTTCATGTGATTATTGGCCATTTGTATATCTTCTTTGGAGAAATGTCTCTTTGGATTCTTAACTTATTTTTTGATTGGGCTATTTGTCTTTTTATTATACACTTATGAAAAATTGTTTAGATATTATACATACATGTCCCTTATGAATATATGATTTGCAAATATTTTCTCCCAGTCTGTGACCTGCCTCCTCACTTTACCGATGATGTCCTGTGAACTATCAAAGTATTAGATGTTGATAAAGTCCTGTTAACTACCCCCCCCTTTTTTTTTACACTTATGCTTTTGGTGTTTTATTTAAGAAATCATTGCCTGATCCAAAGTCATGAAGATTTGTGCCTGTGTTTTTCCTAAGAGTTTGATAGTTCGAACTCTTAAATTTAGGTCTAGAATTTGAGTTAATTTTGTGCATGGTCTGAGCTCATTCTTTTACTTGTGGATATCCAGTTGTCCCAGCCTCGTTTATTGAAAAGATGATTCTTTTGCCATTGTCTTGGCCTCTTCATCAAAAATCAGTTAATCATAAATGTTAGCATTTATTTCTGGACTTTCATTTCTTGATCTGTGTATACTTACCCTTGTGCCAATAACCTTTATAGGTTTTAGAGGCACTAATTTTGCTGTAATTATTTGTGGGATGACAAATTAGCTCCTCTTAAAACATTTTGATTTTGAGTTCTTTCTCTTTAGAAGCCGTCATAATTTCTCATACATGCGTTAGAGGCTTAAGAAACATTGCTATGTAAATGTGTCTTCCATTCAGGGACTTGTAACATGCAAACTATCGACTGATTTGTCTGGATCCATTAAGTTTCTTATATAAATATGTACTTATTAAGCAGTAAAAAAGTAGTGTTTATTCAATAAACTATCATGACCTCTTTGTATGCAGTTAAATAACTAGAGATTTCCAAAATGTGTACCAGGTTGGTGTGGTTTGCAGAAACCCCTGGAGCGATTTCTTCCTTCTGTGCGTGTATGGTCTGCACTTTTAAAGATCACTTACGCTGCATGAGTTTTGGCGTTAGTACGTTTTGTTTGTTGTAAAATACATTTATATAGTTGAAAATATTTCAGAAAATATTTGATTTCATTAAGGAGTGTAACCTTGATTTTAAAAGCGAAGAAAAAGGCTTTGAGAAGGTGGCATTAAAAAGAGGGCACTACTGTGAAATGATCATTTTCATTTTGAAAGTGTTGGCAAGTTTTTGGGAGGATCTGCCTGTTTTATAACAAGTTATGGCATTTTATATCTTTGAAAAATGAGAAAAACAAGATGACATCGGTCCAGTCGGAACTCTGATCTTTTCAATTTTCAACTAGCACTGTAAATTAAGCATAGCAAGTTTGAAGCGTCCAGAATTTAGCAAATGGTAATAGCATTGCGATAATCACATATTGTAGACACCAAGACCTCTCTGTCCAGAGCAGATGGCGGATCCTATAGGGAGAAAAGAGAGTAAAGACAAATATCGTGTCACTGAGAGGTTATGACCTTCTGCCTTTAAAAGAGAAATTATTCTAGCCCGATGAAGGTGGAATCTGGAGTAGAGGCATTTTTAACCCTTAAGAACACTGATCTTCCCTAGACTGACAGCTAAATGAGTCTTTGAATTACATGCCAACTTCTTTTTTTTTTTTTTAAAGATTTTATTTATTTATTTGACAGAGATAGAGACAGCCAGCGAGAGAGGGAACACAAGCAGGGGGAGTGGGAGAGGAAGAAGCAGGCTCCCAGCGGAGGAGCCTGATGTGGGGCTCGATCCCAGAACGCCGGGATCACGCCCTGAGCCGAAGGCAGACACTTAACGACTGCGCCACCCAGGCGCCCCTATATGCCAACTTCTGTAAACAATGGGGAAAGTAGCACAGAGACTAGAGAAGCGAAATGGGGAAAACGGGAGTCCTACAATGGGATATTCCAAAGAAAAATGAAAAGAGATGCCTAATGAAATATTTTAGTTGCTCTGATTTTATTAAAAATGTTGATTCCTGTAAAAACATTTTTTCAAGTAATTAGGACATACAGTTCAGAATAGCCCTGCAAAACAGCAGTGTAGCAGAAAACATTTGAGACTGTAGTTTGACACATTTGTTGTTATTTCCTTTTTAAGGTTCTGGCTTTTTGGTCTTTAGAGAGAGCTCCTTATCCACCAGGGACTAGGAAGAGGAGGCTGTAGTTCTGTTTGGCATAAACTTTTATTTTAGGTTTTCAAGGTAACTTCTCAGTAGTTGAATGCCATAGCTGGATTTATGGACTCCCCTGCTTGACACATGAGCATAAAAAGCTTATTCTAAATTCTGTTTTGTTTCCATGTTGGGGGAAAAAAAAGGAAAGAAAAAGCACATCTCTTAAAAGTGCCATTGGAGAGAGCTTTCAAACATGTGAACCTGTGGATTTTTTTTTTTAAGTGTAACCTCTTGTGTAGCAAAAATTCTAATACATGAGCATAGCAATGAAGTTTCTATTTTAGAGTTAAGTCGGCCAAGCAGATCTTACCTGGATTTTTTTTTTTTTAATTGCTCAGCTTTCTCCGTCAGCAGATAAACTTTAGCTTCCTACGACCTCTACCTTTGAACTCTGAAATACAGTTCATAGTAGTTGGTTCTACCCCTCTGACAAATTATTAAATTGTCACGATGGCTGTTTGCAGCCGAGTTCATTTTTAGAAACGAGATAGTCAGCTGTTTGGCGTTGTGGTGGGATAGAATGAGGGGACCTGGCCGCAGGGACAGGTTGCTTTGTAAGCTAGAAAATGTCAGTCAGCAAACAAGAAAAGGGTCTGTGTGCATGAAATGAGGAGAAGCACTTTGCTGTTCGGAGCTGAAGGCTCACGGCAGATTTTACCTGAAGGACAGAGGTGGTAGCATCAGCTAGCTTCTGTAAGTTTCCAACAGTGATCTGCAAATTCAGATTGCATTCTATGTATTTTTTTTTTTCCCAGATTGCCTTCTGAATCCTTTCTGGAAGGGAATTCAATAGAGTGGCTTTTTGTACTAATGCAGATCTTTTTAGAATCCCGACAGCCCAGTGAACCACTAACCATGACATGGAGAGGTGTTTCCTTTCGTGTTTGCTGTCTTCTGCCAAGGCTGGAGCCAGGCTTCCTGGGGCCAAGAGGGATTTGACTGTCCGTTATCCTGCTTGGTATATTGTCCAGTGGATCTCGAGGATGATATTTCTGCAAGTGGTCAGAAGGCAGCTTTATACATGCAAACGTTTGTCACACGTTACTTCACAGGCAGCTACCAGAGTTACGTCCTAGTGGTTGCGTGTTGAACTATTATACATAAATACCTTCTTTTCTTCAAGTACTATGCTATAAATTATGGTTCCATTACTAGAAATTCATTTCATGCTCTACACATACCAAAATTGATTGAAAACCACCCATTAATAGGAAGTACAACACAAGTATAACCTTCACAAGCATTAGGTATGTAAAAACCAAGTTGTGAAATAGCTATATCATAAAAGTATGTTTTGGCAGGTTTTTCTGTACGTACTGAACTGGCTGAAGCTAAAAATAGAAACCCAGTTCTTAAAGTAGAAATTATCTCGGTGTCAAAAATAGACGTTCTTCATTGCTTTCAAAATCAGGTTCATTTGTCTCAAATATGAATTGCTTTTTTGATGTCAGCATGTAGGGTTCCCAGAGTCTTTGAGATGGAGTCATGGCAACTTCATTTTCTTCAGGGCTCTCTCTCGTTTCATATCCATCAACAGCCTGTTGACAGTAGAAGCTTTTTTCTTTCATGAGTTGAGCTCACTTTTCCATACGTAATATTTCCATATTGTTTGCAGCTTTCCCCTGAATTCTGATGTAAAGCTTACCATCTGTCTTCCTGGAGCAATCAAACCATCCTTTGCTCCTTACTGAAAATATCTTTCTTCGCGTGTTGAGAGTGCTGTGATTTTTCTTAAGTATTTTGAGTAGTTAATGACTGCGTAAGAATAATTGCCTACTTGAGATTGCTCATCATGTTTTCTTATGGGGTTTAATACAGTGACTGTCATGAACAGTGAGAGGTGTTGTCTGTATAAAAGATGTATAAATACCGTTATTAACTTCGGGAGGTTTTTCTTTTTCTAAGATACGGCTATTAAAGCAAAGGGGTCTTAAACTGCAAGTATTGTAGGTTGGTGTCACCAGTGCAAACTGAATCACAGTCATTTCACAGGACCGTTTGGCCTGAATCTGCTTCTTTGAACACAACTTTGTGTCGGGTCCATGTTAGGAGCTGTGAACACATAGTACCTGGATTTTAGGAATGCCGTACAGTGTATTTCCAAAAAAAAATGGGTGGCATGCTGTTGGCAGAAAGCAGTTAGTCTGTTAGACCGTGAATCAGAATGGTGATTTTGCAGGAAAATGAGTATTCCAAGCCTTTTGAGAGGGAAGAATGTGTACCTGTATGTATCTCCATGGGATAGTTTTGGACTCCATTGCCTTTCTTCTTTTTCCCCTATTGTTTGTTTCCTTTCAGTTTCCAGGAAGCAAGAGTAATTTTACCATTGGGTATGTTAATAAATCTTATCTAGGAGGAGGAGAGAATCAAGGCTAAAAATATAATTGGTAAAGAAGCAGCAGTCTTTCATTTTAGCCAGGATAGGGAGATAGGGAGATATTTGATCATTTATGTGGCTTGGAAAGTGTTCATATTTTGTCTGTGTTCAGACATGATTTTGGAGTGGTCTTTTTGTCCTGATCTTTCATGGTCACGAGGCCTTGTCTGATGTTGGTGTGAAATTGTTTATGTTCACCCAGAGAGCACCAAGGCCTAGCTGTGAGTGCCCAGCCAACTCCTGGATGTCCGCCTTTCTCTTTCTCAGTTGCAACAAATAAAATGCACAACGTTTGCTAGATTGCTTCTGTTGAGGTACTTTACAAAAATGTATGTGTACTCTGATTTCTTTTTTGTTTTTGTAGAAATATAATTATGTGTATAGCAATATTCGTTGAAGGCTACCTATGAAATTATTAGCGATATTAGTAATATTAACATTAACAATGTCTGGTCAGGATTATGAGTGTTCTTTTGGGCCTTCTTTGGCATTTTCTGCCTTTATTTATTTATTTTTAAGAAAACACGCATTACTAGGGCACCTGGGTGGCTCAGTTGGTTGAGCCTCTGCCTTCGGCTCAGGTCATGATCCCAGAGTCCTGGGTTGGAGCCCCACCTCGGGCTCCCTCCTTAGCAGGGAGTCTACTTGTGCTCACCTGTGCATGCACTTTCTCTAGCAAATAAGTGAATAAATCCTTTAAAAAATGCATTACTTTTATAATAAGAAAAAGCAATAATAAAAGAATGTATAAAGTAATCTCAACTATTTTGGATCTCTGTTTTACTTAATATTGTAAATCATATGAAATTCCCTACATTGTTGAAGTCTAATCTTAACTCAAACATTCTTTAATGGTTATATAATATTCCATTCTTCTGATCTATTTAATTTTTTTTAACCATTCTCCTATTATTGGACCATTAGTTTGTATCCAGGTTTGGTTATCATTAATCATGCTGTAATGAAGCTGGAAATCTTTGGGCATGAACTCACGCTATGCTTTTTAGTTTTTTCCTAGCACTGATTCGCAGGGCTGGGATTACTGAGTCAGAGATCATGATTATTTTTTATGATTTAGATGCATACCGCCACTTAAGTTGCATTCGAGGAAATACACCTGTTTATGCCAGCAGTGTAGAGACTACCTGTTTCTCCACGTTTTCTTTGCCAATTTTAACATACAAAGAAAGATAGTCCATTGTTCTATTTTGTAAATTCTTTGAATTATTAGCAATTTCAAACGTTTTTATTTACTGGCCACTTATATATCTTCCTTTGTGATTTGTCTGACTGTATTCTTTGCTTGGGGCAGCTTTTAATATTACCGTAGAAGCCAGGACAATGAAGACTGTCCATTTGATATTTATTGTCAGTTTGAGCACAAATTATTGCTGCTTACTGAATAGCCTGCAGCCTTTTCTCCAATTTTGGCTAAATCTGGAATAATTATTCTTGTTCCTAGGGAGGCATTATATAGGAGTCATAATGAGACTGTAGAGTAGACACGGACGTGTGTAAAAAGAGGGCACGTAGAAGCTCCTACACAGATGTGGGTCTGCCCTCAAACCGTCAGCTCTGCCACTTGCATGGAGGCTGTCAAGGACAGACCAGTGTGCCCCGTGAAAGGCAAGTTCATTTGACTTGGTTTCTTCTGCACATGGTGTCCTGATCTTTTTTTCCCCTCTGCTTAACTTTAAATTGAGTCAAGTGCTTGTTCAAATACATAAACCTGTGTGTTCAGGTGACTTTCTCTGTTTCTCAAGACTTGGCAGTTTTTATATTTCTTTTCCGTAATCCCCACCAGGTGAAGATCTCCCTCCAGTCGTCTGTGATTGAGATTATACATATTTAAAATCAGAGATCATTGTGCATCGCACAGCCCATTAATTCAAGTTTAATTACCCAGTGGATGACTTTTGTGTTTAGGCTGCTGCTGAAGGGGTCCAACCTTAAACCCAGCCCCAGGAAATGTACCCTTTAACAGCTGCAAACTGAAGTACAGACCCAGGGTGTTTGGCATGAACCACCCCCAGCGCTGTTAAGTCTGTGGGACCCGTAATGGAAGATTTTTTTTTTTTAGGTGGTAAAATTATTTCAAAATACCTTGCTTACTTTTAAAATCATAGTTGCAGTTGTGTGTTTGCATATGCAGAAATTGCAGATGGCTGGTTAAATAGGAGCCTCCCTCACATCTGGCCACAGTTAGTTGCTAAACCCACATAGGTGGGCAGATGGATACAGAGATCTGTATCTATCTGTCATCGCTAGTTTTTTAATATAAAGGAAACTGCTCCTACGTGGCACCTCCAGTGTTAGCTTCTTTTGTTCTCATTGAACTTGTAGCTTGGAATTCTTGGCCACTAAATTGACTGTTACCTTATGTCGGTAGGGTGTTTCTCAAATTTCAAAGCGTTGTTCTGTCTACATAGTTTTCACGGGATTGGTTAATTTCAAGGGCTTGTCCAAAACCTGTGTTGCATTGGCGTTGCGTTTACTCAAACATTGCTCGGAAGCAAGTGGTCAAGCAAGCTCTAGAAATCTTTCTGTGTGCAGAGACTTCCTGTGGTAGCAGTTTTTGGCCTGTATTTAACCTCTTTTAAACATGTTAAATTACCTCTCAGGAGAGGAGATGGAAGGATTATAACTTGTCCAGCAAATCACCGCTGAATTTAAGCAATGCTGTATTCGAGAAATTCTCTTTCTCTTCCTACATGCTTTATGTTCTTTCTGGATGGTGTTTGGAAAAGCTGTGGGTTTTAAACTTTGGTACTGAGCCAAAGCAGGAAGCAAGACAGAGGCACCGGCCGTCCCACTCTTCTTGGTCACTCCAGCCCCCATCCAGCTCCAGGACTATTGTCAGCAGCCAAACAATTTCCCAGCTCTTCTCTGTGCTCGCTCATTTTTTCTCACTTGCTTTCTTGATTTGTAAAATTTCATTTCCAATCATGTCCAACTTTGGATGTTTAAGTCCTTCTGTGACAGGTCCTGCCCGTCATCATGCCCTTTATCTGTTTTTACTAAGGCAGTCTTAATCGGCATGTTCTAATGCTCTGGGTTTTCCTTTCATTTCTTTATTTCTCAGTTTTATTATCTCGAGCTCCAGCATCTTCTGGGATCTGGCATTTTGTCTTTATAGAGTCTGTTTTCTCCAAGCCCCTCGGTCCTTCCTGCAGTAAAGCAACTGCCACATAGGATTCGCCCGTGGGCTTTGCCCACCAGCCACTCTTCCCTACACCGTTGTCTGCCTCAGAGCAAGCGGTGCCACCGGTGTGTAGGAAGCCTGAAGGACTCAAGTGATTTATATACTTGAAAGATCACAAGATGATTAAAAAGGGGCCAATCATCCTCCCTTTCCTCCATCAGGGAAGAGTGGGCAATGGATAATGATGGGTGTTATGTTGCCAGAATCGGTGGCTTTATTACAGCCCAATAGGAATCCCGCCCCGTGTGTGGGAGACTCTGGGATGTGCATCCTTACCACTCTGTAGTGTAGCAAAGTACTAGATAGATTTATCAGCACAAAACATAGGAGAATAAAGTATATTGCTGAGGATGTGAGGGCTCCTATTGAAATATAAGTACCAAGAGTGCTGACTGCCAGAATGTGGATTTATGGGAAATAAAGCCCTAGAATACTTTCTCCAACAAAAAATAGACCTCTTGGAAACAGATTTTCCTCTCTATGTACTTAGCTCCCATTGAGCTTAAATTGCTCTCAGTATTGTGATAATGACAATTCAATATTATGGGATGTGGAAGATGAACCAAATAAATTAACCAGCTGCTTTTAAAGGTAGTTCACTCAATGACTTACCCTCTAAAATGCTTTGTAGAACATTCATGCTCAGTAGGTCTCTAGGCAGTTTTATGACTAGAAGAAAGAAATGGATTTTATTAAATGTCAGTGAAATACAGGCAGATAGTCCTGCTGTAGTTAAATTAGTGTAGACTGTTTGTAAGAAAAGAGGTTATCTTTTCTTAAATCACTGAAGCAGAACTTTCCTTGGCATTCCTGCCAGACGGTGTGTTGCTTGAAATTCCCATAGATTAGGATTGAAAAGCAGAGAGTGGATTGTCTGGTCCTTTTCCCTCCTGGGTGAAACCGTGGGTCCCACAAAATGCTGTAAATCAAATCCTGAGGTGCTGCGTAGTTGTATTCGAAGAGTTTCGAAGGGCAGTAATGGCAATGCCTCGTGACTACCAGCTGACATTTCAGGTTTTCTGCTGTGGATGGATTGGCAACTAGGACTTGTGAGTAAGGAAGAAAGTAGAGTGGAGAGGGAAGGCAGAAATACGTGCTTCAAGGACCAGGGAAGGTAACATAGAGGAGAGAAGCAGGCCAAGGCTAGACCACCAGGAGAAGAGGCATGGTGGGGATGGGGAGTGCCTCGGCAGCACACATGCACCGTTCAGATCATCACCGTTCGGGCCAGATGAGAGGCCGGGTGGCATCCCGACGTGAAAGAACTGCAGTCAGCTAAACTGGATAGAGGAAGACTAACCTTAAAGGCACTTCCCAAATTTGTGATCAGCTGTGCACAAATAATCTCCTCTGCCACTGAGCAAAGGAAACGGGACCAACGTTTCAGGCGTAGGACGCGGAGCCAGTGTAAATGAGCCCTTTTTCGAGGGATGTCCTTGTTACATCGAGGACGTAGTAACTGTGGACCAGTCAGTCCACAAGGTTCTTTCCCTTAGATTTTTGAGATCGGGGCAAATGCCCGTGTGTCCAGAATAGCTTAGGGACATCACTAACTGAAGATGGGCTGAGTAACTGGAGGGCTTGGGGTGTGACGTAGCTCCCCTGCAGCAAACACACTGTGACTGGTAGGGCCAGGGAAAACTACTCAGTATCTCATATTCCTTGTGGCCTGTGTGACTAGCAAAGTCGATGTGGTTTCTTTCCCCGATGCATTTGTGGTCTCTTGGGGAGATGAAAAGTAAATACATGAATCTCAGTGAATGAGATACAGAGTGGTTGGTAGTCGTTATCCCGTGGTAGAACCATCGTGACCCTAACATGTATACAGAACCAAGAAATGAGGAGGGCTTACGAAAGAATTCTAGGTGAAGATCTTCCCTAATACATTTAAGGCCGTTTGTTTACATATCATTGCTTCTTTTTCATCCACAAAATATAAAGGGAAAATGATTGAAACTACTGCTGAGAAACATCAGAAAATAACATGAATCGTGTCTAAAACTGTAATGTAAATTAGTTAACATTTGTCTTCCTTTCCAGAAAGTAGTATATCAGCCTCCCCCCACCTTTTTTTGAGCACTCCTCAGTTGTACAGAATGACGTGTGCTGTCTGTACTGTAAAAATACTAAGAAGCTTCTTTGATCCTGTGTCAGAGCAGGGTACACAAGGTTTTTTGTAAGAGAACTGCGGAAAGTCAGACTCAACCCTGAGAACAGCTGAATTCAGAATTCTTCTCTCCCTCCTTTTCTTCCTGCCCTCTGCTGGAAGTTTTCCTTGGAGCTGGAGCAGGAGACAAAGGAGGCCCAGTTCTTTGTACTGTAAGCCACAGCAGAACGGCTCAGCTGGAGGAAGTTTGGGTATTGATTGGAACTGCAACAAGACTTAACTAACAGTTTTCTAAAGTTAATGTAAAAGTAGGTACAGTTTAGGTGAATTAATTCTAATACATATTCAGTATGACTCAAACATTCCTTCTTTCTCTAGGTTTCATTGAACTATTGATACTGTTTTGTTTTGTTTCAACTGTTCCCTTAAATTATCTTGATTATCAAAATCGGAGAGTGGATTTTCAGCCCTCTATGTATTAACATAAAAATAATTCACGTGTTCCAAGCAGAATAATCATGAAATAGAAATAATATAAATCTTCTATCACCTATTTCTAGAATTAATTATGATTACATTGTAAGGTATCTTTCAGATTGTTATATATGGATACACATATTTTATTTAAAGGTCGTCATATTCTGTTTTGTGATCTGCTTTTTTATTTAATGGCCCTGGACATCTTTTTACGTTAAATAAATGTATGTGTATAAAATCATTTATAATTGGACTCCTACTCTTCTTTGGTGATCAGCTCTGCCATGCTTTAGTCGATCATTTCCCAACTGTTAGTCCATTTCTGGCTGTTATAAGTAACTTTACGTACTTCTTTACTCGTCTGATCACTTCTGAGCATAAATATCTAGGCACAGACTTCTGGGGCCATTTTTAAAGCTTCGACTCTCCAGCGCTAAAGGATTCTCCAGAAAGAGGGTGAGTTGAGGGCACCTGCTTCCCTGCGCGTGCGCTCACACACTGCGCCCCACCCTCACCCCTGTTCTTTCCTCCCTGTTTTGATCCAACTTTGATAGTTTTTTCTTTTCTTTTTACTTTGCCAATTCTAGGACAATTGCTATACTGTTTTGATTATTAATTTTACAAAACACCCATCCTTCCACCCACAAATCGTCTAATTAAAAAAAAATTCCTGTTATTCTCAAATATCTTCAAATGAATTGATAACATTTTGGGGGTTCCGTAAATAATTCCTTTGGGGTTTTCTTTGTGCCTCATTAAAATCACAGATTAACTATTAAGACTTAAGCTCTTCAGTGAGAATTTTAAATCTTATTATCCAGGAACATAATGTATCTTCACATTTATGTAGCTCTGCTATCTCTCAGTAAAGTATTTTTGTTTTTCTCATGTAGCTAGTGCATGCGCGTCTGTTTTTGCTCAGTCCTGACTTTTAGAGCTATGGACTTTCCCTTATTACAACTTTGACTGCATCCCCTAAAGTTTAGATGTGCGGTATTTATATTCTTGTTTTCAAAGTGCTCTGGGCACAGTTTGATTTCCTGTCTTACTCGAGGGCATCGAGTATTTATTTTTGTTTCAACTTTGCTTTGTGTTTCTTATCCTTTGGTGTTAATTTGCTTAATTTTGTTGTCATCTGAGAAGAAGAAGAATTATTATTAAAGTTCTTGTCTGTTTGATGGAAAGTCTCACTCATGTGGAGTCAGGAGTGGGAGATTTCCCTTATTCCCTAGATAAGTCCCATTGTTCTCAAGTACTGAATTCTTCCATAGTGCTGGTGCTTTTTCTTATTCCTGTTTACTGGGAGAGGTCTATATTCAGTATTCACAGTTGTAGGTGCTGTGAATATGTCATAGATTTTGTGAGAATGTGTCCAAATCCTTTATTCTGGACATGGTAGGAGAAGGAAGTTTTATGTTTTCCTTCCTGCCTGACTTGGAACACAATTGTGTGTTGGGGAAATGGCTTCCAAAGGGTGTCATTACTGGTGCAGCAGGGAAGTGATGTACATGGTAAAAGCCTGCTTGCTGTAGTCACTGAGGAGTGTGAAGGTTGTGCAGGTGCTGCCCGCCTCTAGTAGGGCACAGCCTGCCACCAGTAGGCACCCACCCCATTGCTGTTATACCTTTTTCTCCTTCCAAGCTGTGGGGCCCCACGACAGTGGACGTGGCTACTCCGGTTACACTGCCAGTGCTGACCGCGGCCTGTGTGGCCCTGAGTGCGATTTTCTCCATGACTCCCTTAACCTCCACCCCCGTTCACTGAGCATGAGGTGTTGGGGCATGCTGGTATCTGCCCTACCACCTGCTTCCCAGATGGGATTTTTCTTGTAATAAGTTAAGTCGTAGCCTTCACTGAGGTCTTACTTCTGTCATATTTTATAGACATCTTCATTTAAAATTGGCATATTTAATTTTCCTAGCACAGGTGTGGAATGTTCCGCTTTCACGCGGTACCAGTCACCCCCTAGGTGGATCGGAGGGAGAGGAATCTGATGCCGTGTGACACCACACTTTTCTCCTTGTCACCCACCCAAACCATTCCTCCTAGCAGGCGGTTATGGGCACTCCTGCAGCCCAGCCCACTTCTGAAAATCCCCTCCCTCTGATCCAAGCCACAGGTGGAAGATAGGCATTGTGATCTTATCAATTCCTCATGTTTCATGTGATTGTTTGTAGTTACCCGTCTTGAGTGGAAGGTGTAGCAGGAGCAATATTCTCAGGCTTTCTCCTCCTTCCCCAGATTGCAGACTTACCCTGTCACAAAATAGTGAACACATTCAGCGACCTTCTTGGCCCTGTGTTTTGTGTCATGGCCAAGGGAGAGGTAGAGTCACAGACAGAAGACAGACCTAAGGGTCTTTAACTGGGAGCACGGAGGCATGGTGGTGGTGATTTCTTACTTAGAACCTGGACTGGGAAAGGACGAGGTGGGTGGGAAGATCTTCGAGAATAAGGAGGATATCCTGTATCTATCTAATGGGAAGACAGGATCCCATATGGTCAGTAAAAGCCCTCCATCCAGTCTCCACTGTGGACTGAGTGAGGCCACCTTTCTTTTGCAAAGATAATAGAGAACAAATGACAGACATTTATGTCATTTTAAAGTGACCATTCTCAGTGTATTTGTGAAGGTGGACACTAATTTTAGCGTTTTGGTGTATGTGTCTGTGCCCCTTTTGACTACAGGAGCCTAACTATTGAGAAAGATCTGTAAGAAATACATATAAAATGCGAATTTATTCTCTTTCTCCTGTTACCTGTTTTTCCCCCTTAGGGGTGGGAAGGGACACAAAATACACTAAGGTAAACTGAAATTTACGCTAAAGATAAGAATTTCAAAAATGCTGTGATGGAATCTATCATCAGCATTGCTTTTAAAAGGTAAATGTATATTTCAGGATTACATGTCTGAGGTTATATATTATAAATTATATATTATATATAAGTTATGTTGTATAAATGTCTTAAGGGACTTAAATTGGATAAATCAAAAAATATTGTATCCTTACTAATGCATGAATTACTAGAACTGCATCTTCACCAGTCTTAGAAGTTTTTAACCAGTATATTTGGTAATAAAACTTATCCAGCAGATTTTGTTTTTAAAGATTTTATTTTTAAGCAATCCCCACACCCAGAGTGGGGCTTGAACTACAACTCTGAGATCAGGTGTCACCTGCTCCACCCACTGAGCCCACCAGGTGCCCCCCCCCCCGCAGGAGATTTTTTTTTTTTACTATTATAGGTTCTTCCCTTTAAAATAAAGACCCTGGCTAACTATGAACTTTTTAAAGAAGTTTAGTCCTAAAGCAAGTTTGTCTTATTTTATGGCATGAATTACTGTTCAAACACCATTGTTGAATGATTTTTCTTGGGTGAAATGAAAACCAGGCTGCTTCTGACTATTGCAGTTTAAGCTGTGACTAATATTTTACTTTCAAGGAAAAAATTACGAGGTTTTGATTTCCCAAGTTACAAAATAAATTAATTTCTGGGCAATCATTTGCAGAACTTCCTGTGACACAGATCTTTTGACTGACGTCGGATCTGTTTTTCTCCATGGATTTTGGTTTTTTGGTGCCATCTTGTGGCTTGACTTTGTAGTAACTTCAACATTCCCTGGACAGGCCCAAAAAAAAAAAAAAAAAAAAAAAGAAGAAGAAGTTAGAAATCTAGTATATTCTTATATATTAGTTTCTAAAATCTTTTGTATTTGTCCCTAGTTGCTGCTATTTGAACGATCTTGGATGAGCAGATGGAAGTCTTCTGTCCTGCACGAAGGGGAAGGGAACATACGGAGCGTGAAGTGGAGAGGCCATCTGATTGCTTGGGCCAATAATATGGTAAAAGCACATCTTCATCTTCCTGATCCTTCTTCAGAGCCAGAAAAGTGGCCACGTTTGAAGAGCTGTGACAAAGGGAGAGTTGCCACTGTGTGCGGTGGTCTTTTCTAAGACCTACAAGTGGCGACTGCTCTCATGCCTGGAAGGTTAAAGAGATTAGATTGCTTTTGGCTTTCATAATAGAGTAATTCCCAACATATTCTGGACTTTATTTTGGAGTAAGAAACCTGAGGCATGGAGAAGAGCCAAGAAAATGAAAAGGCATCTTAATAATTGAAGGGTTGCATTGGGAATGTGGTGTTGAAAATACCATTTGCCTATTAGCCAAGGGCAAGTATAGTTGCTATGGAACAAGTACAGGATATTGCTGATTTCATTTTACTCCCCGTATAATCACAGGTGAAAAAGAGGCCTGCCTTTTAAAAAGTAGATTGTAATTTTTGGTGGTGTACTCTATTTAAAGTTTCCTCAATGTGAGAGAGGCTGAGTAGAAAGTTTAAAAATTTAGCTTTTGGGGCGCCTGGGTGGCACAGCGGTTGGGCGTCTGCCTTCGGCTCAGGGCATGATCCAGGCGTTGTGGGATCGAGCCCCACGTCGGGCTCCTCTGCTGTGAGCCTGCTTCTTCCTCTCCCACTCCCCCTGCTTGTGTTCCCTCTCTCGCTGGCTGTCTCTATCTTTGTCGAATAAATAAATAAAATCTTTAAAAAAAAAATTTAGCTTTTGACATCTGGCATATCTTTTGGAATTTCAAGGTATAATTTAGTAAATTCGTTCTATTCAGTTTTAAATGGTAGAATTCTCCCAGAACCCACCTTGCCATTCAGGACTTTTCTTAAACTTCTCCCGGGTCACAGTTAAGGGTAAACAAACCTGTGGCCTCTTGGTTTATTTTTAGTTAGCTGCTTGCTTGATGTTTCCATTTCAGTGCTTTAAAATGTCAGGTGTAGTTTTCTTTACACATAGTGGTTTGTCAGATTCAAAGCTTTTCTAAAAAACTCCATTTTTACAGTGGAACAATACAATTAGAAATGTTACTTGTCTGTCATTTTGGAAATGCAGTGCTTGATATCAGTCCATTTTCCATTTGTGTTGTATTTGAGCCTCTGATGCCATCTGCTAATAAAATCTCTTTTGTCGCAAAAGAAGGGTAGAGGTTTTCTTTTGTTGTGGGTTCTCACAGGGTTTGTATGGAGTAGGAGCGTTTTCTTTTGCATGGCTCCCAGTGGCGCTCAGGAAACACTGTCAGGATTTTGTCATTGTGTGGCAGGGGCTGTTCATAAGTTTTCCTTTCCTTTCCTTCTCCTGAGTAGAGGATGCTTAATGCTCTTGTGTTTTCCAGGGTGTGAAGATTTTTGACGTCACCTCCAAGCAGAGAATCACCAACGTGCCCCGGGATGACATAAGTCTTCGCCCCGATATGTATCCATGCAGCCTCTGCTGGAAGGACAACGTGACGCTGATTATTGGCTGGGGGACTTCTGTCAAGGTGGTTTGCTTCTCTTGATCATTAGTTCATGTTGTTAAAGATCCACTGAGGAGGGTCCAAAGGAAGATGAGTTCTTGAGTGGCTTCTCGGAACCAAAATATTTTTCCCTGAATGTTAGTGTCATGTGATACTCATTTATGTTTAAATCCTTTCTTATGCAGAAATTTGGAGATACGGTCTTTCTTTTCCTTGCCACTCGAGACAAATTGTGAATTCTTCCTTGTTCAGAGTGGTGCTGCCATTTGTGATCTTGACGTTCCCCGTGGCCCCGTTGGCCTTAGCTATTTGTGGAACGTGTGGTTGGTTTCATTGCTTTGTCAGGTTTTCCATTCTTGATTGTTCTTTCCATTCCCCTTAGCTTCTTCGTTAGAGTTGATGATGGTGGAAAAAGAATATTAAAACGAAATCATCCCGCTTGCTTGGTCATAGTTGGATGGAGCAGAGGCCCAGACTTACTATTGATAAGATGAGGGGCTGTTGTGTGGCATGCAGCTATCTGCCCTTTGTGAGCCTGGATAAATGAAATTCAGCCATTCTACAAAGGAGGGCCCAGAGCTCATTCGCATTTATTTTTCGCGTACCAGTGTTTGTCTTGTATTAGGTATTTCAGAACCCAAAGTTGTAGTTGTTGGCTTCCCTTTAAAAATACATAGCTTAATCTAAACAAAATAAACAAAAAATTAGCTAAGAATAGTACGAGAAAGTATCCCAGCAACAGTCTAGTGGCAGAGCTCAGGCTTTAGAGTCGGACAGGCCTGGGATCAGTTCCAGCCTCTCCATGTACTTCCTGTGTGAGCCTAAGCCTGACTCCTCATCCACAAATGGGAGTACTGATTGTTCTCGAGTCCTGAGCTTTGGGCAGGATTAAATGAGGTAATGCGTACGGAGAGCTTAGCATAAAATCTGACATGTTGTAAGTGCTTCATAAACCTCAGTTGTCATTATTATGCCGTAAAAGTCTATAAAAGTCTTGAAAGAGACATGGTTATTTAAAATGTACTCTTCTCTGGAAAAGGAAAGCATAAAAATTGTTAATGTGGTGCTTCTTGTTAACCAAAACAAGCACTGTTAACTTGAGGTAAGGTCCTCCTGGCCCTTAGGTTGGTGTGATTCAGGTTCTCCTTTCTTTCTCAGTTGTTTTCATGTATCAAGCGAACATAGACTGATTCATATTTAGGATAGCAGAAGGGAAGGTGTGCCTAATAATCTAGGATTAAAAAAAGCGAAAAGTGATTCTCTGATCTCCTTATCCCATATGTGTGGTTACTCATCCAGTAAACTTATGTTCTTGGTATTTTTTTTATTTCCTTAAGTGGACCAAGTGGCTTTTTGTTGCTGTTTAAAGTTGCGATGTTCTGTTCTTTTGGTCAAAGATGAGGAAAATTAAGCCATAGGGACACAGAAGTTTATTGAATGCTACCAGAAATGCCTTCTCTCTTAAGCTGAATAATGGCCCACAAAGATAGCAGGTCCCAATCCCACAACCCATAAATGTTTATATGGCACGAAATACGATTAATTAAGGATCTTGAGATGGGAAGATTGTCCTGCATTATCTGGGTGGGCCTTAAATGCAGTCCCAGTATTCTTAAAGAAGGAGCGCTGCCACAGGAAAGGGGAAGGCAGCACTAGCAGGGCGGCAGACATGAGCGCCATGCACAGCCAAGGGAATGCTGGAAGCCACCAGAAGCTGGAGGAGGCATGTCGCAGATAGAGTCTCCTCTAGAGCCTCTGTGGGGGTGCAGTCCTGCCAGCACCTTGATTTGGGCACATTGAAACTGGTTTTAGGCTTCTAACTTTCAGAACTTGGAAAGGATAAATTTCTGGGTTTGGTTTTGTTTTTTGGTTTTTTGTTTTTGTTTAAGATTTTATTTATTTGACAGAGAGAGACAGCCAGTGAGAGAGGGAACACAAGCAGGGGGAGTGGGAGAGGAAGAAGCAGGCTCTCAGCAGAGGAGCCTGATGTGGGGCTCGATCCCAGAACACCGGGATCATGCCCTGAGCCGAAGGCAGATGCTTAACGACTGAGCCACCCAGGCGCCCCAAATTTCTGTTATTTTAAACCACCAAGTTTGTGGTAGTCTCTTAGAGCAGCCATGGGAAACCAGTATGCCTTCAGTGTGCCCAAATTATGATCCAACTCATATGTAATTTTTTACGTCAAATGTTTCTTTTTATTTACTGGGGATTCCTCTTATTCAGACTCAGTTAGTAGTACGTCGGGTACTTCTTCTCAGTTGAGAATCCACATGCGTTCTGCTGAGGGAAGAGAAGACAGGACGTAATCTTTCCTCTCAGAGAGCAGTCTTACTGGGGAGGGACAGCCACACAGTGTAGTAAAGCGTGCAGTTAGAGCCTTTCATGCATTCATTCATTCGGCCAGCCACTACCTGCCAAGTTCCCACAATGTGCCAGGCGATGTTCTAGTCAGGGAAGATGGACAAGCAGGTGAATATACCATGCTGATGGTGGTAAATAGCAAGAGGAGTAGTTGAACAGGGAAATGGGGAAAGGGGCCGGGGTGGGTGCCATTTAATACAGAGCAATCCAGGGACGATATCTGTCCTAAGGAACATGCCCTTTGCAGAGATCTGGAGGGAGGAGGCCATGCAGCTGGAGCGGGGTGGGGGGGTGTCAGCAGAGGCAGCAGACAGGGCAAAATCCTTGAGGCAGGCGTGTGATTGGCGTGTCTTTGTGGAACATAATGAAAGCCGTTATGCCCAGAGCGGATAGAGCAAGGTGTGGAAGAGAGGGATGGAAGTCCTGAGAGGGGGGAGGGCAGGAAGTGGGTGTGTTGTGTAGGGGCAGATTGTGTAGGGCCTCACAGGCTTTTGTGTGATCTTTGGCTTTTAATGTGTGAGGTGGAAAGCCAGCAGAGGGGTTTTGAGCAATGGACTTAGTTAAATGATCTAACTTGGATTTTGAAAGGATCACTTTGCTGTGCGGAGCCAAACAGCAAAGGGGCAGCGAAGACGGGAGACGGGGCAGGAGGCTAGTGCGGGAACCTCAGTAAAAATCCTGGTGTGTTGGATCAGCCTGGTGGAGCTGGTGGGGAATGACTGGGTTGTGGATGTATTTTGAGGGTAAACCCTGTTGTATGTATTGATAGTTCGATGTGGGATGTAAGAAAAAGAAGTCAACGATGACTCTCTTAACCTGAGAAACTGGGAACCGATGCCACCTTTTACTGACACGGGCAAGACTGCTGATGGAACACATTAGAGGGCAAGTCAGGAGATGTTTTTGTGTGTGTCCTCTTGAGATGCCCGTTAGACACGTAAGAGGAGAAGTGGAGGAGACGGATGGAAGCAGATGTGCGTTCGTGGGTGAGAACCTGCCTGTCAACGTAAAAGCTCTTGAGATCATCGATCTGCTCTTAGGCAGGACATGATCTTAGGGTGGTACTTCACTCTTCACTCACCTGCACCTGCTGCTACCCGTCTGAGGCGTGGGATAGAGCTCAGACCACAGAACTGAGTGGGGAGAGGAGAGCCCAGCCACCAGAACTGCCATGTGTCCCGGTCGTCAGAGAGCTTGTAGCAGGGTAGAGAAACAGCCCGGCCTCGGCCTGAGTTCCCTCTTCCCGAGGAGCCTTCCTCCCCTGCCAGTAGACACCCCTACTTTGTACTTCTGTACTTGCCCTTCACACTTGAGTAAAAGAACTTCTTTGCGTGTCTTCCCCACTCTTTCTAAGAAAAGAGCTGTCTGTTTCTTAAAACCCGTACCTCAGGACTGGTGCCCAGTAGTTGCTGAAAGCACTAGTTAATATTATTTATGGATTACTTTCTATTATTCTACTTCAAACCATTTGAGACACTACCCATGTATTTTTATCAGCACATTAAGACGGTTGTCCCTTGGGTACTGGGGGGCAAGCCCGATAGACAATTAGGTAGTTTCCCTAGCAAGTGTGGACGGAAGAATCAGAAGTCTAACAAAAGGAGATGGAAACTGGGGACATTGGAAATGGACAGGACATTGTCTGAGATGGACAGGAGACAAAAAGCCATAAAGGGAGTAAATTGCCAGTCCTTCTAAGCAAATGCTTCTACCCCCGTCCCCAGCATTGGGTTCAAGTCCTGTGTTAGAGCAGGGCCTGTCATGTAGTCCTTGCACTGCTTGACAGCAGTCTGGGCATGCGTACTAACCAAACCAAACCAGACCTCATGCAGGGTCACATCCCCATCGAACCCCAGTTTGGCTTCTAGGAATTTATCCTGTGGGAACAGAAGTGCAAACGTTTTATATCCAAGTATGTGAATCGTGCCTTCAGGTTGGACAGAGGCAAAAACTAAATGTCTGAAAGGGCGTTGTAAGAAGATTACAGTACACTCGTGCAGTGAAATACTATAGACATTAAAGAATTGTGTTGTAGAAGAATATTTAATACATTAAATTACTTATGGTAATTGTTAGGTTAATAAAAGTAGCTTCCAAACAAAAAAGATTGTTAATGTGTTCACTTTGTACTGGGATAGTGGATAATATTTGTTTTTTCTCTTTGGGTTTTTGTGTATTTTAGAATTTTCTATATTGTAGCTAAACTTAGGGTAGTAATATTTATCGTGTTCTTTTATAGCTACCTAAAGAAAAAGGAAAAAAACCTGATCCCTGATAAAAGTTGTGTAGAATCAGTATTTAACTTCAGGTTGTCTTACCTCGATGGCAGAACTTATGTAAATTTTTGTTGTCTTATTAAAATATAGAATATATTCACTTCAGAAAATATAACAAAGAAAACCGAAATTAACCATAGTCTCAGCACCCTAAAATAACCATGGTTAACACGTGTGTTGTTTGGGGTGTGTTGTTTGGGGTGTGTGTGTGTGTGTGTGTGTGTGTGTGTGTGTGTGTTAAATGCACACACACATACATATCCAAACTGTATCCATATAATTTAAAAGAGAGATTGGCAAACTTTTCCTTTAGAGGGTAGTAAATATTTTAGACTCTGTGGACTACATAGTGTTTCTGCTGAATATCTTTCTTTTTCTGTCTTCCTTCTGGGCTAGCCTTTCAAAATGTAAAAAAACTCTTCTTAGCTTACAGGTCATAAAGAGACCAGTCAAGGACAGGCTGTAGTTTGCCAACCCTGATTTAAAATATATAATACACTGATTTTAAAACACTTTTTTTTTTTAAATTTTTAAACACTTGAGAGAAGAGCATGGTGCCACTTACGCAAAGTATTACTCAGCAACAGTGAGATAAATGACTAATATGTAGTCAGAAACACAAGCCCTAATGTGAATGTTGCCCCGATTAGCCATTGGGCTTTTTGGTTGTGTGTTTCTGCCGGAGCTTTATTTGATAGAAGTAGTCCCGAAGTAGAGTTGCAGAGAATGGGTCATTGGAAACATGTTAAAACGATATTATAGTTTCCCTTCTTTCTTTGTCCTTGAATAAGACTTTACTGAAGAATAATGTTGGAGAACATAAGTAATGGTTGCTATGTGTCATTGAAATTAATTTCTGTCATTTAAGTCATTGAGTAGATTGTGTGCACTCCATCTCAGTGCTACATGGCTAATTTAACAAAAGTATCATATATTGAATGAAATGTTATGAAGAGTTTTCCATCAAATGAGTAAAATAACCTGTGCATTTATTTTCTAGATCTGCTCAGTGAAGGAGCGGCACGCCAGTGAAATGAGGGATTTGCCAAGTCGATATGTTGAAATAGGTAAGACTTCTACGAGTGTAAAACGTCAAAAGAAAATCCAGTTCAGTAAAGGGAAACCAAAAATCGTGTTTGTCTTCAGGGCTCATCACTTGGGACCTTAGTCAAGTAGGTCAAGAAGCTTTTAAGTTTTGAAACTTTGCTGTAGAGACCCTCTTTTCTAACTGTATTTCCAATTTATACACAGTATTTTCGTAGCTGGCTTTGAAGTTAAATAACCGTGGGTTTGGGTTCTGTTGTTTCCTCCTGGACTTTGGACAAATTGCTACATGCTTCTGCATTCTCGTCTATAAAATGTGAGGAAGAACACCTTTCCCACAGGTTGTGGTTGGGAATTCAGAGAGTTCGTGCATGCACAGCGCTTCGCACGGTACTGATGCCTGGTCCTGTCCACACATACCCCTCTGACTACGAATTTCCATCATCACTGGTCTGGTCCGAACTGCCATAATCTTTTCTCTGGGTCACTGCAGCAACGTCCTGACTGGTTTGTCTCTTGCCACTGTGAATTACGGTGGTCTGGTCTCCCCACTTCAGTCAGCTTACAAATCAGATGTCACCACCCTTCAACCCATCCCCATTGTTTGTAGCACAGAGAGGAGACTCTTGACGTGAGTGCAGGGGTCTGTGCTGGCCCTCCCGGCCTCCACGGTGTTAACTCATACAAAGCTTCTCCTTGGGTCTCTGCACTGCAGCCACACTGGCCACCTTCGCCCATCCATGCTGCTTCTTCGGGTCTCTCCAGAAGGCCCTTCTTGCCTCTTTGCACTTCATTGACCCTTAATCATTCCTCAGCTCAAGTATTGCTTGAGAAAGCCCACCGGGTGAGCCCCCTGGACCTTGCCAACGAGGTCAGACCCTCCCCTGTGAAGCATGGGTGTCACTCTCCTTTCTCACACCTGTTTCACTTGCCGTGACGGTGCAATTGTTCAGTGCCGGTCGGTCCCTTCCCCCACACTGTGAGCTCCCTGAGAGCTCACTCTAGGTCTGTTCTTGCCCAGCGTTTGTATCTCCGGGATGTGGCCCGATGTGGGTACTAAATAATGCCGTGTATTGAATGGATCCGTGACTCAGGGAAACACCTATTCAGGAGAAGGATGCCGAATGATCTACCACTACTTTCTACATCTTAGTTTTATAACTTAGTGTAGAAGTTACTCAGACAGAAAAGATGAAAGCAGAATGCCTTTTGCCTATCGAACAGATATAGTAAAACCTATTTTGGGACTATTTAGAACCAAGCAGTAGGAGAAAACATTGCGTGACAAAGAAGTTTTGCCACATTATAAGTCAGCTGAAAAGCTCATTTACCTATTTGGTTGATGGGTGGGGAATATCACTTTGAGAGCTTCTTATAACAAGGTGAAGCTAAATCATTTGCACATGACTGTATTTCTAAAACCAGAAAGGTGTGTGTTACCACCCCACCCCCCCACCGTGGCTTATGTGGTCAGAGCATTTCAAGCTGGGATGTTTTGTACTTGAAGACAGAAGTGGATGGTAGGGTTTTAATAACTTTTTGCCTTAGAAAGAGAAATAAGTGCATAGTTGGGATTGTTCGGTGTACAGACAGAACAGGCCTGTGCAGAATATGATGGTCCTGAGAACTGAGGAACAAGACACTAGAGAAGACTGGAAACTACCAGGTCACGATCACCTCTTCAGTGTCTCTGTCTTCTTCCCTGCCTCCCAGCAAAATCCTCTGAACACCTCAATGCACAGTGTCCTGAGAGAGAAATATTCCAATATCTTAAATACAGTTGAGTGGAAAAAAAATTAAAACCTCTGGGAAGTTTTAAGGATGGAAGACTTGCCAGGAAGGCATAAAAGGGTCGCAGCTGTCCTCTCCTTAGCTGATGTTGATTGCTCACGCATGAGGCGTGGGCCAGTCCCCTGTGTGCTTTACCCTCATGGCAGCCCCCATGACAGTGGGGACCCAGGGACATAAATATCTAGTCTCAGATCTTAACTATAGTGGCGTTAGAAATGGACAGAATCTAACTGCAGAACCACCACCAGCTTCTGGAGACACAAAGCAGTTCGCTGAATTCCTGTATGATCTTGATGAACTTGCTTCACCCTCCCGAGCCAGGCTTTCCCCACCTGTAAAATGGAGGGGATAGTATCTGCCTTTGCAGTTGGTTGTGAGAGTGAGACCTAAACAATGCCTTTATCACAGTGCTTGGCATACAGTAGGCGCTCACTGAATCATGGGGGTGATTATCACTGTGCAGACTTCCAGCCTAGCTCTGTGACTGCTAATAGCTGGCCCAGTGGTGGCCCCGGAGCCCTGGGATCACGTTATTAAAGTATAGTTCATCTGTCCTACAATTTACGTGAAATAGACCGTGTGTATGTGCTGGCAGTATCGCATTACTGACGTTTTACTACTATGGTTAGTGGTTAAGTACCATTTTTTCCCCTCTTGAGAGCAAATCTTTAAGAATATAAACCATTTCCACAGCGGGAGGCAAAGTGGTTTAGATAAGAGTCCTTGACGAGGATAGAGGAAAAGAGAAATATTAGGAGGTCTGGATTACAATTTGCTTTAGCCCTGAACAGTGTGAGCCACTGTTCTTTAGTAAATGAGGTGAAAATGGCATTGAGGTTAAAGAACTACCAGTGGCTGTACATTTCTTAGAAGCCAGATGTTTATAACTCTAACTTATAAATCAGAATCTCAAGAACAACACAAAAGCTTTCGTTCTCGATATTAGTTTATTCTTATAAATGAAAAATAATAACGATAATAAAGATTAAGCTTACTGGGCAGTCACCAACCCATGAACACATTCTCCGTATGTAAGGCTTTTTGGTTGCAGTTTCTTTTCCCAATTACGTTGTTAAAAGTAGGTTGTGGTCTAAGCATGCCATACTTATTTGAACTTGGATCTCTTGGGTTATCACAGGGCTCCTTCCCCCTTTCGCACTTTTCACCAGTCTTCCACGGGCTTCATGGAATGGCAGTTAGTATGGAGAAATGAAGCCAGTGTTCGTGGGTCGTTTTCTGGGTGTCTGCTGCCAGGGTCAGAGGACTTACATGAGGGGAATTCACAATTGACTTCCCAGTCTTGATTTCATATGGAAGCTTGTTTCAAAAAAAAAACTAATCAAGAGAAAAACTATACAGGAATCTATGTAAAATGACAGAAGCCAGGAAGAAAGAGAGGGAGGAGAAGAGAAGGGACATCTTTTTCTCTTTAATTAAGTGGTGTTTGTATCTTCAGTTGATTGTAGGCTGTGACTCTTAGAATTTGTTCTATTTTTAGCCTCCTGATTGATTGGGAAAACAGTGACCTGGAAAAGAGAGATATGTGTGGTGGAAGAGGTGAGCTGTGAGGTCAGTGTCTTTCCTGGATCTAAGTGTCTCTGTCCAGCCACCTGTTAGACTGTGCTGACCCAGTCACGCAGGTTCCAGCAGGGGACAGTTCTTATGCCCTGAGTGACATGGCTTATCCCCTAGCCTGAGGTTCAGCAGGAATTGGGACAGCTCTGGCATCATTCATGGTGTTTGCTTAAGGATCTGGCTTTGTACGGATTTCTGTTATAATTCAGTTTGACTCTCTATTATCTCTTAATTCCTCGGTTCTACATTAAATTTTTTCCCTGACATTTTATTATGAAGAAAACTAAAACAGGTGAAGAATTTTCATGAAAACAGTAGCACCCATGTACTCAGCTCTTAGGTTCTGCAATTAAGATTTTACTGTACTTGCTTTATTACATGTCTGTTCCTCTAGTCATTCCTCCTCAGAGTAGTAACTCTTTCCCACTCCGTGCATGCCGGAGACTCAAATGTTTGTTGTTGGGTGTCGAATTAATAAATTTTCTCTGTAACAAGTGTTGGTAAGAGATCTGAAACACCTAATGTAACAAATACATTTTGTTCCTTTTATAAAAACAACTACCAGGCACATGCCAAGTAGAATTTCATTTAATCTTCACAGGGATCCAGCTGAATAGGGCCTGTCATCCCATTTTGTAGGTGAAGAAGGTGAGATTCAGAGAGGTCAGGTAACCTGCTCAAGATTATTCCATTCATAAGCAAAGAAGACAGCATTTGAACTCAGGATAGGCCGAGTTTCAAAGCTGTCACTCGTAACCCCTATGCCATACGTTCTTCCCGTGCATTCCCTCTCTCTAACTCGTGCCCTCAGCTGCAGCCAGAGGAACTGATGAGAAGGTTAGAAGCTTACTCTGGGAGTTCAGATAAAAAGCATATTCCCTAGAATCCAAACACCCCTTTAAGTATGCCAGCAATCATGTCTGCTCACCTGATCTTAAAACGGCCAGATGAAATGCAGTGGATTTTTTCTTTATCTTGGTTCAGCAAAGTATCTCATTTGGAAAAGTAGAGACTTTAGTTCCCCTTGTTTTATTCTAGGATGGATAGCCCTTCTTTGTTCCTCCTTCGAATTGTTCGGTAATATCTAGAATATAGTTGCCTTGGATGGCTATCAAAATGGTTTCTAAGGAAAGGGAACCGAATCCAGATCGTGATGTGATTCTTTCAGCCGTCTGAAAAAGATGTTTTTGTTTGCTGTTTTTTAGTGCTTGACTTCAGTTTAGTTGATGCATCAAGGTAGTTTGGGGGTTTTTTTGGTCTCTGAAATTTTTAAGTTTTCCTTTATTCTGGTAAGAACACTGATGTTGAGATCTGCCCGCTTAAGTTTTAAGTGTACGATACATTATTGTTGACGGTATGTACAGCGTCAGACGGCAGATCACTAGAGCTCATTCATCTTACTTGACTGAGACTTTAGACCCGTTGATCAGCAATTTCCCATTTTCCCCTTCCCTCCGCCTGTGGCAGCCACCGTTCTACTCTTTGATTCTATGACTTTGACTCTTCTAAATACATCACAGAAACGGAGTCATGCAGTATTTGTCTTTCTGTGACTGGCTTGTTTCACTTAGCGTGATGTCCTCAGGGTTTATCCATATTGTTCCATGCTGCAGGGGCTTCCCTCCCTTTTTAAGCCTGAATAATATTCCAGGGTCTGTATATCACATTTCCTTTGTCCATTCCTCTGTTGGTGGATATTTAGCTTGTTTTCTGCATCTTGGCTGTTGTGAACAGTGCTGTGGTGGACATGGGGATGCTAATGTCTTTTAAGATCCTGATTTCAATTATTTTGGATAAATACCCAGAAGTAGGATTGCTGGATCATATGATAGTTCTATTTTTCATTTTTTGAGGACCTCCACGCTGTTTTTCATAGCACCGTGCCATTCTGCATTCCCCCCAGCCGTGTACGAGGGTTCCAGTTACTCCACATCCTCACCAACATTTGTCTTTCTTTTTTGACAATAGCCTATTTCCAACTTAAAATACAACTACTTGGTTTGACCCTTTTGACCCAGCAGGTCCTTAACCATTATTAAACCTTTCCTGTTGTGTGAGCAGCGTGTCGTGAGCTACTCACTAAATCACTCCTCATCCTTGCTGCTTCCTGAGCGCTAAAGTTGAGTAGATGAACTTATCATATCAGCTTAGCTCTGTCATTTAGCACAGTAGCGTGCTGAATATTGATTCGAAAAGATGCAATTAAATTGCAGACTAAACTTGCTTTAAATGGTTTTTGTCTTATGTGTGCTATTGGCTCCCGGCTTGAATGTTTTTGTTATTTTGCCCATTAGCTGTTCTCTTCTATTTTATTCCTGTGTATTAGGTCTTCTCCATAGTTTCCTGATGTAAAACATGGTGAAGTCCCTTTTACTTCAATGCATCTTCTTCATAGCACAGCCCTGAAAATCTTGGCATGTTGTAGTCTCCAAATGCATTTTCTTAAATCAGTGGTCAGGCTGACAGTGTCCAAACTTAGGGAAAAGCCTGTGGGTAGTATATCCGGTCCATTACAAAATACTAGCATCTGGTGACCACGGGGTCGGGTTCTCTGGAGAGTAAGGCACTGTCACAGAGAGCTTGGGTGCTTTCTCGTTAAGTGAATATAAGACAGTGAAAGGTAATTGTTCCTATTTATATGTTGCTTGAGAAACTCCTGTTTATTTGCTTTTTTAAGAATCTTAGAGGCCCAGATCTGTAGCAGATTATTTTATTTAGCTCCAGTGAAGATACCAGATCCTCCGAGTCACATCTAATGGGCATTTTGAAACCCATCAAGGGAAAACAAGGGCCAGAACCAAAGAAGCAGCGCAGGTTCTCCGGGCTGCAGTGGTTTTGCGCTTGTAGCCCAGCAGATTCTAGAGAAGGTGTGGGCACCCTGGCTGCCACCGCAGAGCCCCCAGAGAGCGGTCAAGACCGTAGCTGGCGTTCCTGCTACCTATAGCGCCCTTCTAACCTGAGCAGCTCCCTGTGACCGCTGTCGGGAAGAGGAAGACTTCAGGTTCCTACTTGTGCTAGCTTCTGCACAGGTGACTTCAGTCAAGTTACCTAACCTCACTGAGCTTCAGTGCCCCACCCTGAAGGAAGTACAGGGTTGTTACCGTGGAAAATAATCCTATATGTACAGTATTGCGCGGTTTGCCTCTCGCATGTGGAGTGTTCCTTAAATGGGAGCTGTGAGTAATATTACTATCATTTTCAGTTACTTGCTGAGAGAGAAAAACTCGTTTCTTTTAACAATCAGATGACGAAAATATTGTCCATAAAGTCAACTGAACGAGAATTGGGGGAAAGGTATACATAAGCTTCGATTGAATTATCCTGAAGAAATTAATATATTTCATATGCATTTTTCGGTAAAATATATCTGTAAACCTATATGATATGGGTGCAAGTAATCAAGAATATTGATTTAAATATCATCACTTATAGGTCTGAATATACTGATACTGAGATAATCTACTTGTGAATTATTTGGGGAATTGTCTTTGTATTCAGACCTAAAACCTTGGTTTTTGTCCTTTACTAATATATATTTTAAATACTTCTTTTAAGTGAAAAAATTTTAATGAACATGTAATGAAATGTTTTATGTTATAAACACCATACCCGCCCTTGAGGAGCTTATAGTCATGATTATTACTGTTTTCATCCTTATACTGACCCCTTGGAAATAAATTATCCTGCTTTGTACTGTGTCTTGCTTTATTTCTATTTTTGCATAGCATGTGGTATTATTATTATTATTACTATTTTTCTTCTAGACTCACAGTGTCTTTTAAGTCAGACGGGGTCTTTATCATTCTGATGCTTCTAAAAGAATGTCTTATGTCTAATTGGTGCTCAGTAATTCTTTATTAAGTAGTTGATGACCCTCAAAGATGTAAGACCCAAGGTACAAGAGAATTCTTGTTAATTTCTTTTGGCAATCATTCTAAAAATGATAGTGGGTATGCATTGGAAGGCCCAACAGTACCTGTGTATTTGTGACTCTAACCCCGATCCCATTGCCCCAACTGATAATAAAGTTGGTGTATCTCACTGATACATTAACATTTTGTGCTTGGAGGATTCTCAGAAGATGGTGGTAATGGTAAATAATTTTTGAATCTGCCTGAGTCATCCTAAAAATGGAACAACTAGATCATACGACCAAGGACTCATTGACAGCATGTACAACACAACTGAGCGAAAGAGTAGTGTCTGAGAACCCCAGATACAGATGAGTGGGAGAAACCCCCGACAGCCACAAGACCGGCTGTGGTGTCCATGTCTGTGTGAGAGAAAGTAGAGGGGAGCAAGGAGGCATCTGGTGAATTTGAGATCAGAAGAACTCCCAACCAGCAGGTAAGTGTTCCCTGGAAAAGACCACCAGCTGCTCAGTGGGTGCAGGGCCGCATTTAGGTGAGGGGCTCACAGCCCAGTGGCCTTTATGAACCCTTAGCAGTCAAGCACCTAGTGCTGTGTGCTGAGGCTGGAGGAGAATAAAATCTGAATAGGATACGGACTATAGAGACAAAGAGACAGAAGTGGGGCGGGGGCAGTGCCAGGAAGTCTCAGAAAGCAAGAGGCCAGGTTTTTAACACTAAATAAAAACAGTGTAAGAGGGAACTCTGCTAAGTTTGAAGAGGTGTTCCAGTCTCTGCCTCTTTCTAAGAGACTGGGGACTGTGACGTCACCCACGGATGAGGACCGTAAAGGTACCAAGGTCAAATCCCATACTGAGGTTTAAGGAAAAGTAAGTAAGGAGCAGAACACTGTTGGCAATGAAAGCAAGAAACCGGAAAGAAACACCCAGAACAAGCTATAAGACATTTTTTTTTAAGTAATATCAAAACATGAAAGAACAAAACTCAGAATTTAAAAAATCTCAAATGAGGTGACAGAACTCAAATATATATAAATAATAGGACAATGTAAGAAAATCACAAAGCAATAAGAAAAAAAAGATTTGCAATGGAATGGTAAATACTGAAGACTGGCAAAGACAATTCAACTTACAAATAAGAGTCCCTGAAGAAAAGAACAAAGCAGCAAAGGAAAGGAGCGGATACGAAAATCAGTAATTCAAGAAAAATTTCCTAAAACTACAAAGAAACAAAATTGAAAGCTATAAATTAAAAGCATACCCCTGCGTATCTGAAAAGAGTGACCCACGATGAGCACCGTCAAGATATATTTGAGTACAATTACTGGACTTTCACGACAAGCAGTCTGTTGGGCATCTCAACAGTAGCCACTGGCCGCTCGGAGTCCTTGAAGAGTGACAGGTCTGGATTGAGCCGCGCGGCATACAGGATTCTAAAGACCTAGTATGAAAATAAGTAAATCGTCTCATTAATTTTTTATGTTGTCACATGTGGAAAACATTTTAGATACCTTTCATTAAATAAAATATATTTTAAAAATTTTACCTCTTTTTAATGTGCCTACTAGAAAATTTAAAATTGCATATGCAAGTTATCTCTTTGGCTTGTGTGAGTATTTTGTTGGACAGTATGGATCTAAACTCCCTTCTGCATCAGGGTCCCCATTCTGCGTCCAAAGGACCTCCCTGAATAGAAATTTCCTGTGAATAGTCCTTTTGAAGCTTTCTCTCAGTATGCTTGGAATCTCTCTTTTTTGTCTTTTTCCTTGAATTCTTTATTCTCACTTTTCAAGGAACTCTCACCTTCCAGAATAAGCCAGAGCATAGCACTGCTTGCATCTGCAGAGGTAGAAAGCTGTGCCTCAGTCCTGACCCGCGCCCCACCCCCCCAGCCGTGTCCGTCCTACCCAGGGTGAGCACAGCGCCCCCTGCAGGGCCGGGGAGCCACCACCGCACTCTGTAGATCTCGTGCTGAGGTACAGCGGCTGGCTCGGGCTCCCTCTGGAAACGGCATTCTTCTCTCGTTTTTTTTTTCCCTCTCTTAGGCTTTTACCTTGTGGTTTGTTTTAGTGCTCTCCAACCGAGTTTGTCTTCGTTTTCTTTGTGATTTATCTTTTCCAGATAACCAGTTTAAAGATGAGCTTCTGTGGTAATAGACCTCTAAACTATCTGTATTTAAACTAGTTCTCCTTTAGGGAAAAACAAGTAATCTTCATTAAAATGATTAAAATCACTGTTTGGAAAGGAAGAGAATTTCGGGGAAAATAAATTAACCGAATCGTGCACTGGTCCTTTGAAAATTTGAAACAGGAAAGCCCTGTAATTACTTGAAGTTCTTTTACAAAATCAGCTCATAAACATTCACATCATTTATGCATGTTCTTCGGGAGAATAAACATTACCATTCCACATTTCCTTCTCTTGACACGAATCTTGACACTATTTTTATATGTGACATCTCTTCTTCATAAATAGCATTTTTCCAGTTAGTTTGCAATTTAGCCACTTCACATTGTCTGCCTAAATTGTTACTAATTCTCAGTGAAGTCTGGTAAGATCTAGTACCTAACAGAAGCATTTATTTCAGTGTCTGGAATGGAATGGAGAAGTGAAATAGCTGTGTGGTTCTGCACATTTTCCCTTGTTTTCTTTAAGAACACATTAGATTTCTATTGTTCTTAATTAGAGAACAGGAAATTTTCTGTCCTATTAATGGAAGCTATTGTGGACTGGGAAATAAGTGTGTGGAGCAGGGAAGATTTGGATAGAATTATTTTCTAGCTTCTTTGTTCTGTTCCTTGCAGCTAATTCATAGAAACCAAGGCTTGATGTATATTGGGTTACCTGTAGGAGAGACACTGATACGCCTTGTCAGTGTGAGCCTACGCGAGTGTGAGCCTATTTGGCGTCCTGAATAGGGAGAGTGCCTTGTTCACCCACCATTGACTAGATGATGTTCTCCCTGTGGTAGACAAGCACATCAAAGCTCCCTTGGAATTCCTATGAATCTGTGGCATCTCTGGTTGGTTGATTGATTGATTGATTGAACTGTATGTGTAGCATTTCAATGATGAAATGTTATTTAGTAAAAGAGAGCTCAAGTCCATTTCTACCACACAGGTTTAACCACCTCAGGAGTGATGGCAGTAAGAACCTCTGGTTAACGTGCCTGTATGCCTTCTAGAATGTGAAACTGCCACCTCTTTGATCACTGGGTCCTGCATGGCCCCATACTGTTCAATAGCATCTGTGCATTCCAGCCCTCCCTTGTCCCTTCCCTCCCCCCTCTCCCTGTGTACAGCTCCCCCTGTGGGAGCTTCTCTAGAACCTTCCGTGCCTGGCTACACTGGGTGTGCTCATCTGTACATGTGGTCGTGGTGGAGGTGGTTCTCTGAATATGCACTTCATATGAACATGTATCACATTACCATTTTACCGAAAGTCGTTTTAAGTGCCTGGATAAAAATACTCAGTTCGAGCTCACAAAGACTGAGGAAGAGTGTTAGTGGCAGTGCTGGGACCAGAGCACCTGCCTTTGGAGTTCCACTCTTTGGTTCTTAACAGGGCACCATGACCACCTATGTGAGCTAAGCAAGGACAAAGCATATTACCTTTTTATGTTTATGTTACTGTTTTAATGTTTATGTTACTAACTAGTAATTTTTTTGGTCAACCTCAATTCCATTTTGGTATGAAAATTAAATTGTGAAAACGGTTGTGTAAGAAGTTGACATTAAAGATAGATAGAGACAAGTAACACTGAGGGATCTGCCAGGAAAGTGGAGAGGAGGCAGAAGAAAAATTCAGTAGCCCCTCATTTCATCTGTGTTAGGGGTTTTATTTCTACTCTGATTCCATTATTTTGTAGATGGGAAAAGTTATACCTGCTGAAGTTAAACGTCTTTTCCAAGTTCAATTTACTGGAAGTTATAACCCAGATTTCCTGACTCTACGTTAAATATTGTTTTTTTAAGATTTTATTTATTTATTTATTTATTTATTTATTTGAGAGAGAGAGAGAGCGAGCGAGAGCATGAGTTCTCATGGGGGGAGGGGCAGAGGGAGAAGCAGACTCTCCACTGAGCAGGGAGCCTGATGTGGGGCTTGATCCTAGGTCCCTGAGATCATGATCTGAGCTGAGGGCAGATGCTTAACCGACTGAGCCACCCAGGTGCTGCTACATTAAATATTGTTTCTGATGTGCTACCCTGACTTCTCCTAGTTTGGAGAAAAGAGCAGTTTCATCATAGAACTTAACTGACTCTGGGGTGCATAAGTGGCTCGGTTGGTTAAGCATCCGACTCTTGGTTTTGGCTTAGGTCGAGATCTCAGGGTCATGAGATCAAGGCCCTGTGTTGGGCTCCTCCCGCTGTGCACGCACATGTTCACTCTCAAGTAAGTAAATAAAAATCTTAAAAAAGCCACAAAACTTAACTGAATCTGAAGCTAAAGCTAATACCACAAACTATGGAGAAGGTCTGAGTCAGCAAACTCTTAGAACATGTGGTGAGTCCCAATGAGTCTGCTTCCAAATGAATCTGTAAGTGTAGCGCATACTCCTAGAAGGGCCTCTGGCCCCACCGCTACCATATCAGCTAGCTTTGCTGCGTAACAGACCACCCCCAAACTTAGTAGCTTAAAGCAAAAGCCATGTATTTTAAAATTTTACAGCAGCTAATTATTAGAATCTCACTGTTAGCAATATTAGTACTTCTACCACTGAGCTTTCTTTTGGGTCTGTGAACTCCATTGTAATTAAATCCATACACTTCTTAAGTGATGCACTAGTTTTAAATTTTAAATGCCTTTACAAGAAACAATTGCTGGAGAGGATGTGGAGAAAGGGGATCCCTCCTACATTGTTGGTGGAAATGCAAGTTGGTACAGCCACTCTGGAAAACAGTGTGGAGGTCCCTTACAAAGTTAAAAATTGAGCTACCCTATGACCCAGCCATTGCACTACTGGGTATTTACCCCAAAGATACAGACGTAGTGAAGAGAAGGGCCATATGCACCCCAATGTTCATAGCAGCATTGTCCACAATAGCTAAATCATGGAAGGAGCCAAGATGCCCTTCAACAGATGACTGGATTAAGAAGTTGTGGTCCATGTATACAATGGAATATTACTCAGCTATCAAAAAGAACGATTTCTCAACATTTGCTGCAACATGAACGGCACTGGAGGAGATAATGCTAAGTGAAGTAAGTCAAGCAGAGAAAGACAACTATCATATGATTTCTCTCATCTATGGAACATAGGAACTAGGAAGATCGGTAGGGGAAGAAAGGGGGGTAATCAGAAGGGGGAATGAAGCATGAGAGACTATGGACTCTGAGAAACAAACTGAGGGCTTCAGAGGGGAGGGGGGTGGGGGAATGGGATAGACTGGTGATGGGTAGTACGGAGGGCACGTATAGCATGGTGCACTGGGTGTTATACGCAACTAATGAGTCATCGAACTTTACATCAGAAACCAGGGATGTACTGTATGGTGACTAACATAATATAATAAAAAAAACATTAAAAAAATTTTTAAATGCCTTTAAAAAGAAAGAAATTTCTTATTTTCTCTGACTTTTATTTCACTTAGGAAACAGTTCTTTCATCACAATATAATCTGTATTAACGCACCTTTTTTTTTAAACTTCTGAGTCTTCAAACAAATGTTTATAATTTTTTTTAAAAGGAACAATAGTTTCATAATTACAAATACCATTCCTTGTGACCTTTGGATCACTGTAATGCCCTAATTGTGAAAAACCTAAACTCAGGCATTTTTTAAAAATTATTTTGTCATTAATACTAGTTTATGTTGGGTTTTCTGGGTTTGAAAGTGTCTTCATGGGATTTAACTATGTCGTTTTTAAACTAGCTGGTCACAGTGTTACGTGTGACCGTTGATGCTGCTGTTGTCAGGTTTGCTTTTGACGGTGATAGAAAATTTCAAGTTTAAGTTCCTGTATATCCTCTTCTGGCCTTTCATTATCGTCAAAAAAGTGTGTTTATCCACGCCCCCTTTATGTTAGATTTCTCCGGTAAATTCACCCTGCATTTGTAGTCAATGTGTCCTTTCCTTCGTGAGCTGCTCTTTGCTCCTGTTAACACTGAGTCTTCTGTCCCTTTTGTTTGCAGTGTCTCAGTTTGAAACTGAATTCTACATCAGTGGGCTTGCACCTCTCTGCGATCAGCTTGTGGTTCTTTCCTATGTGAAGGAGGTGTCGGAAAAAACGGTAATTTTTTTTAATACCCCAAATGCAAAGGGAAGTGTGAGTTCATTTTTTTTTTTTTTTAAGATTTTATTTATTTATTTGACAGAGACAGAGACAGAGACAGAGACAGCCAGTGAGAGAGGGAACACAAGCAGGGGGAGTGGGAGAGGAAGAAGCAGGCTCACAGCGGAGGAGCCTGATGTGGGGCTCGATCCCACAACGCCGGGATCACACCCTGAGCCGAAGGCAGACGCTTAACCGCTATGCCACCCAGGCACCCCTGGGTTCATTTTTTAAGCATGATCAGGTTGCCCGTGAAAGGGCTGTAGTCTGAGCAGAACTTCCTGACCTATAAAAGAAGGGAGGAGAGTATATATTTACCTTTCGGAAGCCCCACTCAGTGCCTGCCTTTTGTTCCCTTTGCCGAGCAAGGGGAGTCATTTTTTTTTCCTCTTTTTTCCATCTCTTGGTATTTTTGTCGAAAGGAATGAAGGATTCCTTTTGCTGAAGGGCGAAGAAACTAAGCTGACACTGTGCATTAGCAGAAATGACAGCAATGAAGTTGATCTGCCGCAACAAGAGGGGCCCCTGTGGTCAGAGGGAATTACAGAAAGGGCACTTCGTTATTTCCTGTGGTCCAGACAGATTTGCTTACTTCCCAGTGGCTGACTGATTCTCAGTAGCTTGATTTTTGCTTTGAAATTGATTGTGGCAAAGTCTCAGTTATCAGTGCAAATGAGGGTATGAAACACATGGCCGGTAGAAAGCAGAGAACCCAGATTTCATTATACGTGACTTTGGAGGGAAGCCTTTGTTTATGATCCAGTGGAGGGCATGTCCAGTGGAGACGGTCTTCCTTTGAAGCCTAGATGGGCCCCACTTCCAGCCTGTCTTCACTGTTAGAGTCCAGGGGTTCTTCGGAAAGGAGGGGGCTAGGGGTGGCTTTAAGGCATAAACAAGGAGAGCTTATGGTAAAGGATTTTTTTCTTAGATGCTGTATATAAAAGAAATTGCGAATTGATTGTCTAGCCCTTTACAGTAAGTAGGGCTCTCCTTGTCTGTATCCTTTCCTTCTCCCCCCCCCCCCCCGCTTTTCAGTTGGCTAGGAATAAAATGGGGGGGAACCCTGGGAGCCCCAGTTTTGAAGTGGTACCTGCTCTTGAGCATTTCTCTGAGCGAGCACTTGCAGTGGGAAGTCATCGCTATAGTAACCTGAGGCTCTGGGCGCCCATGTTGCTAGGCAATGGGATGCTGGAGACTTAAGTGAATACTCAGAGCGGCTAAAATCAATAGGGCTGGCTTCTAGCCCTGTTGCAGGACATCACTTTATTATTTTATTTATTTTTTTGAAAATAAAGAAAAGCAGTGGCTCCCGAGGGAGTAAATACAGTGCTTTCTGATGAGGGAGGTGGGGCGGATTGAGATTGTGATTGAAAGACATAGGAAAGAAGCAGTAAAATGAAAAAGGGAAAGCCTCATAAACAACCGAGAAAAAAAGAAAGGAAGCGGGGAAACCTTTGTTAATAAACAAGAGTATTACAAAGGAGTAAAGACCAAAGAAAGGCCAGCCTCATAGAGCAAATTAGAAAATGGAATTGAAAAGAAAAGAAAAAGGAATTTTTTCAGAGGAAGAAGTGTGAGAGTGTCGGAGGTGACTCCCGAATGTGTGTGCCAGCTCCTGTAGCTGTTTTATATGACGCCAAAGTACACCTTCGATCCTTAAACACGGAGTAAACTGATAAACTGAAGACAAAAGAAGTAAAGCAAGCATGGGGCCAGGCCACGCCCCTCTTTTTCTTTTTTCGTACGGAAAAGACCGTGTAACTGCAACATTAAACAAAACTTGTCTTTCTATCCTGCATGTTCTCCCTTACACCTGTCACATCGTGCATGTGTCCGCACAGCTGCCCTCATGGTCACACACACTCTTCTGTGTTGCCCGATTCTTGTGAATGTTATTCTGTTCTCTCTTCATGTGGCTGTGTATTCCCTTATCATTGTCATTTATAGTGGTTGTGAACTATTTCGTCTAGATTTATTAAGCTGTTCGCCCTAATGTTTATTTCTCTTTCATTCATTAATAAAGCATATGTGTCTCCAGAGTCCTGCTAAGCATTGGGGATCAGAGACCCAACAAGACTAAATTCTTGCTCTTGGGAAGTTCACAGATAAGCTGGGCTGCTTGACCAGTGAGCAAAGGTCGTGAAGTTAACAAGATGAATAACATCACCAGTGGTTCCCTTACGCATGTCAAGGAGCTGTTTATGTGACCAAGCAAGGAGGTTTTCTTTTAATATTTTTGGCTTCAAATATTTTTTCTATTCTTGCTATTCTAATTTTGATATTTTTTTGTCATTATTAGAGCAGTTAATTTTTTAACTATTCAAGTCTTTCCATTTTCCCCATTGTTTCAAAATTGAGATATTTCTCATTTTTCCACAGATGTGAAAAATTATGCTGTATATTCACAATTTTTTTCCCTCTACTAGTTGATCTTTTATAGTTGCTGTTTTATTTTTTAAATGTTTTGAAATGTATGAGATGCAAAACTAATGCAGTTGCTTCTCAGTTAACCTAACAAAATGGATCAGAGTACTCTCTGAGGCTTACGGTCTGTTCCTCGGGGAACTTGGGGAGTTGGGGAAGCCCCGATTTGTCTCACGCTGCCCCCTTCCTCTGGGCTGTCTGTGCTGGTGTCCCACGGCTACAAGGCTTGCTGCCTTGGGAAACCCTTAAATGTGTGTTTTATGCCTGCATGCCGAATGCTCAAAAAGCTCAAACTTCCAAAGTAAAACAAACTTGATTTCAAGATTCACTGTAAGTCCCCAGTTTTTCCACCAGTTGCGGTCTCACCATTGACTCATGTGACTTTGACCTTAGTAGAGTTTTTGATCCCGTTCCTTCATCTGTGATATTTGGAGCAATAATACTCACCAGGGGGTTAAGAGCTGACTGAAAACAGTCTGCATCTCACCACCTTCTAGGTTAGTGGAACTGCCTCGGCCCTAAAAAACCCTCTTTCCCCCTTCTTGTCGTAGAACTGTGCTGTTCAAAACTCTCGTCACTAACGATATGTGGCTATCTAAATTTTAATTCATGAAAAATAAAATTAAAAACCCGGTTTCTCGGTTACGCTAGCCACCAGTGACTCCTGCCTGTCACATTGGGTGGTGCCCATGGCAGCTGTTGCCTTCTCACATGTTCTGTTTTCGACGTAGCTCTCAGTCTGTGTGGCTTGTCAGCGTCACTAGGAAGCTTACTGGCAGTGGCAGTGGTTTGGCAGTTTGTAATATTATTTTTACTCTTTCTCACATTGGTGAGAAAGAGGTGTAAGCCAGTTGTGGAAGTGTGCGGTGGCCGTGGCCTTGGAGCTGAGTGGTGGACAGCTGCAGGGACACAGCAGTGCCTGTCCTGTTGATGTCAAACAAGAGGTCAGGGAATAACATGGTGTGACGAGTCTGTCCATGCAGGTGGTTAGAAGGGCTCACATCTGCTGAAATTATGAAGCCCATGCATTTAATTATGACTGACTGGAACAAATTTGTAGTTTCTAGAAACATAATGAGAACACACCTTTCCCTCTCCTTTCCCCCCAGGAAAGAGAATACTGTGCCAGGCCAAGACTGGATATTATCCAGCCACTCTCTGAAACCTGTGAAGAGATCTCTTCCGACGCTCTGACAGTGAGAGGCTTTCAGGAGAACGAGTGTAGAGATTATCATTTAGGTGAGAGACCAAGGCTCTGGCTCATGTTATTTCTGATACTCATGGGTCTTTTTTCTTTCACGTGATTAGCACAACCAGGAATTTAAATTGAGGTGCTCCAAGGGTCATAGAGACTACCTGGTCAGACCTCTTGTGTCGAAGATGAGGGCCTGAGGCCCAGACATATTGCAGAACATGCTTGAGCTCCCACAGCAGAAGGGAAGGGTAGGCTTGGGGCCAGGACCAAGGTGAGTAGGCTCCGTGGTCTTTGTTCTTATGTTTTGTGTGTTTTCCTAGTTAGTGTGACACACCGACATTGGGCAGCATGGTTCTGTGGTTGCCATATGACTCCCAACATTATATATCTGGAAAGCGTGCTCTGGGATGGCAGAGAAGTCATCTGTTTGTGACCAAATGCGCAGAGCCTGGAAGAGTGCCTGACGAGTACTAGGTGTTTGCAGAATATTTGCAGAGTGAATGAGCAAATGCGCTAGTCACTGCTCAGAAATAAAGGACGAACCGCTGCTGTTTGGTCATACCGGGGCCTCTGTGCTAGAGTGTCCTCATATACTTTAAAAATACATTGATGGAAGTAGAACAGCCTAAGCTTTTTTTATTTTTTTGAAATTCTTTTCTGCTTCAAAAACAATTGACATGTTTTCAGAATATTTTCAATTCTCATTTTGGCCAAATGAAATGAAGAAATATTCGGTACAGTTGGAGCTTTCTTTATGTGGCCACTGATCAGTTGAGAAATGTGAGTCTGTTCTGGACTTGGCAAAAAGCAAATGTGACTCACAACTGGCAGTGTCCGAGCTGGGTATTTTGCTCAGAGCAAACTCTGCTGCCCACTTAGAAACCCTTCAGAACAGGTTGTATAATTGAATTCTGCAGGAAACCCTCACCATTGGCGTTGTGCACAACATGCCGAAATGATAGATTATGTCCCCAGGGCTCGGGGCATCTGTCATTTATGCTGTAGATGGCCTTGACCTTGATGAGGAGGAAACATTTATCGCCACCTGTGGGGTGTAATTATTCTGTTAAAATAGAACAGTGCTGTAAATGGCCATAAATTAAGTTTATACACAGAGGATGAATTGTGATACACCATAGACATGGAGAATTTTGATCATCCTCTTTCGGTCGGAGTCACAATGTTAATGTGTTAAACACAGAATTCTAAACCTGCCTTACTTTTTTTAAGTTTTTTGGTATTCCTTCCTTCCCTCCCTTCTTTTTTCTTTCAAATAATTTTTACATGTAAATGTTTTTTAAAGCACTCCCACCTTCAAACAGAGCCAAACACACTTACTCCAAAGGAAGGCAAGTTTTCTGTTCCCTCTGGAGTTGGGTTACCTAACCAAGTCTCTGAAACTACGGCCGAGGTGTCTACTGCCACGTCGCCCGCACTGTTCCTTTTTTCCCCTCACCTCTAGAGTACTCTGAAGGGGAATCGCTCTTCTACATCGTGAGTCCAAGAGATGTGGTAGTAGCCAAGGAACGAGACCAAGATGACCACATCGACTGGCTCCTTGAAAAGAAGAAATACGAGGTAATTTTGATTTTCTTTTCTTAAAAGTATTGACACGACTGTAACAGGGAGAGAATAAAAGGTTTCTGTAATAAATCTTTGGGTAGGTGAATTAGAATGCCCTAAGCTAAAAATATGTAGGAGGCTAATAACTTTCCAATACTCTTTTCAGAAATTGGGGGGGGGGGAGATTACAAGGAGGTTAACTGGCTTCACTGCTCAGTGGAGGAGGAGGAGGTGGTGGTAGAGGGAGCGGAGTGGGTTCAATCCAGCCTATCCAAGTGTTTATTTTTTGGCTTTTTGAGGAAACTAAAATAGAGCTAGTATTTCAGAATTGTCTCATATATTTTAGTGGTACTCTTCGTTTGTGCTTATTTCATATGTAAAGTTAAGCTATGAAATTATTATTCACTAAGGATGGTTTGAACTACTTTTCGGATAGAATGATGTTGTCCACTCCATTGAGTCTTGAATCAGACTGATTTGAGTAGAAAACTGTCCCATGATGAGTTTTCTTTTTTAAAAATGAAAACCTTTCTGACTTTAAAAGCTGAAAAGGTGAATATTATGTTGGTTCTGTTAGAGAAACGCTCTGGATGGGCTTATATGCTAATTAGCTAAAAACAAGTGAAACCTAATCCACTTATATGTTGCTTTAAGTTTGTTACCTCCTAAAAGGATTTGGGGGGGAAAATGTTTTTTAATGTATAAATTGGAGTCCAGGTATTGATACAAAAAAGTTTGTGTTTTAGTTATTACCAGATTGCTTAGATCCAGTAATTCCTTAAAATAATTTTGTGTGTTTTTAAGATTTTATTTATGTATTTATTATTTATTTACTTATTTAAAACTTACTTATTTGAGGGTTGGGGGAGAAAGAGGGACAAGCAGACTCCACACTGAGCCCCGATGTGGGGCTCGACCCCATGACCCAGAGATCATGACCTGAGCTGAAACCAAGAGTCAGACACTTAACCAACTGAGCCACCCAGGCGCCCCAGTAATTTTATGTTTTAAACATTTGTGTTAAAGTAATAATTATGAACTTTCCCAAAATAAAAGTAAAATCAGGGATTTTCAAAATCCTAATTGCAGATACACCTAAATGTATGCATGTGGTTAGTTTTTTGCATTTCATAAAGGAAAAGTGCCCCTTTGTCAATGTATGTCATGCAAATTTAGAATGACAGATGAATTTTTTTGTTGTTTGAATCTAGGAGATTTTGTTGTATTTTGATTTGTGTCTGAAATGTGATTCCAATATCCTAATGTGGAAATGCATTCAAATGGAAATAAGAGAAGTCTTCATTTTGGTTGACTGCTTTTGTTTGAGTTTGAATGCAGTGAGGTTCATTCAACCGTAACATTAGAAATGCCCGTGCTTGAAGCAAAAGCCATGGGAAAATGGGGCTTTATTTATGTAGTCCAGAACTTTAAAACATAATAAATACAGTGTTTATAACCTCAATATCTTTCTTTCCCACTCTCTCTCATTTTCCCTCCCTTCTTTTCTGACTCCTTTTATTGTGATTCTGTCAATACAGGAAGCTTTGATGGCAGCTGAAATCAGCCAGAAGAACATTAAAAGACATAAGATTCTAGTAAGTATGTAATTTTATTATTTGAAGCATAACTACCTTTCGATAAGTTATAATAAAACTGAAAGTCATTTGAAAAGAACAGATTTTTCCTACCTTTTTGAGACTTTATTTCAGACTAATTCTCCAACCTGCAAGGTCAAAATATTTCATTTTATTGAATCCATTTCTGCTTGTAAACAAGAGACTTGAACACCTGCTAGGAGCAGTTTAAGGTAATTTGGAACCTGGATTTGTGAAATGCACTTTAAATACAAAGCTTTCTGGTTATGTGTGGGGAAGTTTCTTTAAATCATAGGTAAAAATAAATCATAGGTAAAATCACGTTATCACAAAATTTATCAAAAGTAGTTTCATAGAACCAGATTGCTTCAATGTCTCCATAATAAGAGTCATTTATGTTATGGAGACTAATCTAGGACTCACATATGTTTTCATTACATTTTGGACTCTGGAAAAATTTAGTGACTGAAAGCCCATTTCTTTGCTAATTGTGACAGTGGGTGCTGCGCATATAGAAAGCCAGAGAGAGTGTTAAGGGTCCTCCAAGATCAGCGAATCTGGGACCTTTGTTTACAGATGAAAACTGTATTTATGGCTGTTTGGGGTTGTAGCACAAATTCCTCACCTTAAACTTTTCTAAAACTCCACATGAAAGCCTAATGTCTAGAGAGTATACAAGCAAAATAACTTAGGAACCCAAAGGAGGAGAGAGAACCAGATCATCCCCACTCCCCATTCAAAATTGTGGAGAGTAAATAAGGATTATCTAGAAATGGAGCAGAAGGCATTCCGCCCAATAGAATAGGCTACGTGACAGTGCAGAGAATGAAACCCCTTGGCCTGCTTGGTTATGTGGGGCAGTTACAGAGTGTATGTATGGGTAGCAAGAGCCAGATTCCGAAGGGCCATGTATAATGAGGAGCTTGGCTCCATTTGGAACCTCTGCAAGACAGTTTATTCTTTCAATGTCTTATCAGATCTGCTTGTTAGAAAGATTTTCTGATGGAGAAAGGGGCCCGAGGGAGGCCAGCTGAAATGGGAATCAAACAGGAGCAGCTTCCTTCTTGGTAGAGAGATGGAAGGATGAGATCTGCAGAGTCAGCAGGAATGGAGAGGTGAAGATGATGGCGGATACATGCACCTGGACTTTGCGGGGTATGGTGACTGGCTCCTTATGCGGAGGAGAGCGAGAAATCTAGGCTGACTCCCAGCTTTCACGCTTGAGCCTCTGGTGATGGTGTTGCCATTCCCTAAGAGAGACTCTGTGAGGGGGAACAGGATGGGGGAGATGTGGGAGGATTAATACTGGTTTTGGCACATTGGGTTTGGGTCATCTTTGGGACATCCTAGTGGAGTTCAGGGAAGAGATCTGGACTCAGAAATAGATTCCAGAGATTTATCAGTGAACAGGTGTCACGAGAAGGCATGAGTTTGAACTAGTCCATGCAGGGTGAGTGTCTAAGAAAACAGAGAACTTGAATGGAACCATTGGGAATGCCAACATTCAAGGGATGTCGCATCCAAACCAGTTTTGGAACAGCCAGAGGAAGGTTGTCATGGGAGCTGGGACAGGAGAGCATTTCAGGGTAAGCAGAGTAAAGTACTGAAGTAGTTGAGGTGAGCAGGTCAAAGGTAAGACAAGCTCAGCTAGTCGGTTGTACATTGGGTTTGGTAATATGAAAGGGACTAGTGAATTTTCTCTATATTATTCATTCTCAACATGCTGTAAGGAGTGAAAAATGAGGAGGAGATGATGAAATAGAGTTGCATGTTGGCTGTGAAGTGGAAGAGAGTGCAGACTGTGGCTGGGGCCAGGCCCTCACGAAAAGGTTGTTGGTGATGGCAGGTATTTTGTGTGAGAGAGACACTGAACATGGTTACACTAAAGGGAGAAGAGAATAGGTTGAAGTTAAAGGAGGACAGAGAAAGAGGATGAGTGGCAGAATAAGCTCCCCAGTGAGATGGGGGCCTGGCATGAGGAGAAAGGTTGGAGAAATGGGCTCTGCAAAGGAGACGTTCTCTTCTCTGAGCCTGGACAGAAGGACTCCATAGATACTGTGATATGTGGTCTGTTTGCAGAAAAATAAAGTTAGGCACCTTTTTTCTTACTCTTTAGTTTCCAGATTTGAAATAGGATTTCCTACGTAGTCATTATTAGAGTAAAAATTTAATAAACTGTGAACTATTAGTGTTTTCCTGGAGCCTTGAAATGGCCCCATCCTATATGTCAGTTATGCATAGACTTTTTTTTTTCCCTCCTAGCACAACGTAATTTTGTACCAGGCAGGCAGAGAGAGAAATGGGCCCCTGCCATTTCTGCCGTCCGGGAGGAAATCCCACAGCACCTTTTTTGTACATAAACTGGAACTTAAAATCCAGCTTTTGTTATATATAATCAGTTTAAGCTTCTCATGAAAATGCTTTTAGTCAGAAATAGTATTTCACAAGAAGAGTCCTGGGCGATCAAGCAAGAGCTCTCACGTCTTTCGTGAGTAAGGCCACCTCAGATCCTTTCAGAATGGAGGGGGCGAAAGCAAATGAACGTTACTCAGAAGCCAGCCCGTGCTGCAATCCCGTTTCCGCATCTGTAAACTCATGGGTGTGAATCCCATGTTTTTTGACATCATTTTCACATTAATGTTAACTTTAATTTTCGGTATTTCCCTTTAATATGATTGTTCTGTCATTGTGTATTTCTTACAGCATTTCTTCCGACGTGAAATAGAGGAGACCAGTAGCTCACATCTTACAGCTGAAAGCACAGGAAACCATTTTATGTCAAGTGACAGTATCAAATTGTTGGGTCGTGTTTCTAATATTGCAGATTTCTTTTGTAGAAAATCTCCTAATCGGGGGCAAGTTAGAAGCCTTTACCGTAGGAGCATTATTTTTGTGTGAATTCTAAAGTTTGTGAGACTATAAATATAAGCGCAGATAAACCTGCGTAGGAAGGAAATGAGCATAATGACATACGGCACACTAAGATGTGTAATGTAAGGCAGGTTCTAGGCCCTGTGGTGCCGGTAGGACCCTGATGTCGTGGGCTGCTCAGGGACTGAGGCTCAGCTTTTCAGTTGTTCTGGTTAATTACGACATTCCTTCATTTAATTTTCCCTAGGATATTGGCTTGGCATATATAAACCACCTGGTGGAGAGAAGAGAGTATGACATAGCAGCACGGTAATAATGACATTTTCATACTTATTTGTTAATATAAATAGAATTGAGAAATGTTAACTCTAAAATAAGCCATTCTCTGGGGTCAACATTTTTTTTGTATCTTTCTTACGGGGGTAATTTTTGAGTATTAGTGGTTTTAACCACAGAATGGATTTCTTACTTTAACCCACCTACTGTCTCCTTCTCACCAAACAACAGAATTTAATGAGAAACATGTCAAAAATCACGAGGAGTCTGAGAGTTTCCCCTTTTTGTAAGCTAACAAGTTAGCACTGGGTGCTGGTAGAAGGCACGAGACTCCCACGTCAGAGACGTAGGTCTCACTCAGCGGTAGCTGTAGCTGGAGAATCAGCATTTGTGCCTGACCCTACAGCCGCAGTTCCCACAGCACGACACACAGGGCCAGCCAGATGACATGGCACAGACCGTCACTCGTGTTACCAGAGAGGAACCCGGAGCCTAGGGTCTCTGATGCTTTCTTAATGGACAGTGAGCCTGCCTGCCCTTAGCTTCAGAGGAACGTGATGTATTTATTATGCCAGACACTAAACAATCCTGCCCTTTGCTCTGGAGGGAAACACTGTCCGTGTCTCTCATTTCCAGGGCTGTTCACTCCACAAGCATTCGTGAGAAGGCAGTCAGTGCTGCTACTTACAATTCAAGGAGAGTTGTCTCCCAACAAGAGAGTGGCAATTCAGTGGAAGTGACCAGATTTCAGGCTTCAGGTTTGCAGGGTTCTGTGATGGACAAGAGTGTAAATGTTACGTAGAGGCCGTGTGGGTGTGTGTGAGTGGCTCCCCCCGGAGCTTCATGGTGCCCAACTACAGGACTGCGGGACAGCCTGGGAACATCGCCTTCAGGCCGACCTTTCATTTTCTGAGATTTAGGGAAACCTGTTTCTTTGATGTGTAAATGAAGTTTTTTTCATATATAAATATTTCTCCAGATTATACACTATGATAGGATTCTAATTTTCTGAAGTCTGATTTTGTCCATTTTTTAAAGCCATTCAAGAAGTGGTTTAAATTGGTACTTTGGGGTATGATGACATTTCTTCAAGATGAGAAAGGTCCTAAAACCAGCAGTGCTCATCTGGATAAGTAGAAAACTCAGAACAGGATAATCATTGGGAAAGCCCCTAATCATAGTCTTCTGAAAGGGATTCATCTTTATTTTTAAGTATTTTGTAATAATTTTCATGATTTTTGTCAACCTTGTATATGCAATCCAGTGGTTATCTAGTAATACCTTTATGTGCATTGGTACTTGAGATAGAAATTTGTCAAAACTCTGGGATGAGAGATTTATCTAAACCAATAGAGGAAATGTCTACTTACTCTTTTTTTTTTTTTCCCCCTTTCTCCCTGGGATGTTTGTACTGCCAGCAAATGCCAGAAAATTCTTGGGAAAAATGCAGCACTCTGGGAATATGAAGTTTATAAATTTAAAGAAATTGGACAGCTCAAGGTAAGCATAGCCTTATTTTTAACTCTGAATTTTTGTATGTAACATATTGATATTGAGATGGAAATAAAATTAAGACAATAGTAATCAGTTCTATCCCGGGAAGCAAGTGTTAGCTAGGAAGAAAAACCAAAATATAAATCTGATTTATATTTGTGTGCATTAAATATATACATATATATTATGTCTTCTTATATTTCTCCAATTCGGTGTTTAGGTAAAGATTTTATGGGTTTTTTTTTAAAGATTTATTTACTAGAGAGAGCAGGGGAAGGGGCAGAAGGAGAGAATCTCAAGCAGACTCCCTTCTGAGGGCAAAGCTTGACGCAGGGCTTGATTCCATGACCCCAAGATCATGACCTGAGCTGAAACCAAGAGTCAGATGCTTAACTGACTGAGCCACCCAGGCACCCCTGAAGTTTTTATGTTCTTTTTAATGAATATGGAAAGCAGGTATAGTCTCATCCTGCAGATTATAAAATGAGGCTTTTTTCAAATGCACTGAAGAATTAATGAATTTTCAAATAATATTTTATTTGCTGGAAGACAAATGAAAAAGTTTAACCATGTAGCTATAACAAATAATTTGATATTTCATGTCTTCATCTTCTTTTTCCTTTTCAAGTTTTTTATTAATTTACAGTTTGTTAACATACAGTGTAATAGTAGTTCAGGTGTAGAGTTTAGTGATTCATCACTTACATACAACACCCAGTGCTCATCACGAGTGCCCTCCTTAATCCCCATCACCTCCCCTCTAGTAACCCTCAGTTTGTTCCATATCGTTAATCGTCTGTTTTCTGGTTTGCCTCTCTTTTTCTTTTCCCCCTCATGTTCACCTGTTTTGTTTCTTAAATGCCAAATATGAGTGAAATCATACGGTGTTTGTCTTTCTCTGGCTGACTTTGCTTAGCATACTTTCTAGCTCTATCCACGTTGTTGCAAGTGGCACGATTTCATTCTTTTTTATGGATGAGTAATATTCCAATATATATATCCCACATCTTGATCCAGTGGACATTTGGGCTCTTTCCATAATTTGGTTATTGTTGATAATGCTGCTATAAATATCACAGTGCATGTATCCCTTTGAATCAGTGTTTCAGTATCTTTTGGGTAAATACCTGGTAGTGCAATTGCTGGATCAGAGGGTAGTTCTATTTTTAACTTTCGGAGGAACCTCCATACTGTTTTCCACAGCGGCTGCACCAGTTTGCATTCCCACCAACAATGTTAAGAAGGTTCCTCTTTTGTTTCCTGTGTGGTTAATTTTAACCATTCTGACTGGTGTGAGGTGGTATCTCATTGTGGTTTTGATTTGCATTTCCCTGATGATGAGTAATGTTGAGCATCTTTTCATATGTCTGTTGGCCATCTGGATGTCTTCTTTGGAGAAAGTCTGTTCATGTCTTCTGCCCATTTTTTAACTGGATTATTTGTTTTTCGGGTTTTTATAAATTTCACAAAATCTTTATATATTTTGGATACTGCCCTTTATCAGACATGTCATTTGCAAATATCTTCTCCCATTCTGAAGGTTGCCTTTTAGTTTTGTTGATTGTTTCCTTTGAAGGAAGTAGTTTACCTTTCAACTTAATGCACAACATCCAAACTGGACAATAAAGTATCCTAATGTTTGTTTAAAACGTTCACATTTTTTCAATATTTGTGAACCTTTGCAGTGATCTCTTCGAGTTATGACTCTGTTTTTAAAAATTCCCAGTTATGGGGCACCTAGATGGCTTAATCGGTTAAGTGTCTGACTTCGGCCCAGGTCACGATCTCGGGTCCTGGGATCAAGCCCCACATGGGCTCCCTGCTCAGGAGAGAGCCTGGTTATCCCTCTCCCTCCGCCCCTCCTCCCCTCTCGTGCTCTCTCTCTCAAATAAATAAATAAAATCTTAAAAAAAAAAAAAATTCCCAGATAGGTTGCCCACCCTGTGACTAGTGCTCTTGGCCCAGGGAATCTTCTCATCTTGTTTGTTGGGCTACTCCTGGAGGATCTTACCCAGTCCTGTAGCCATGTTCAGCCTGATGGCTCCATGACCCAGACCCTTCTTATAAATTCAATATCTGTGCTGGAAGTGTGCTATGGCCCTTTTCTTCCTCGTAGGAACTGCTGATAATGATCACTCAAATTAGTGTGAATCCATTTCTTTCCCAAATTTGTTCTTCTTTTCCGTCTGTGCCTGTGACATCACAATGTACCCATTCCTCCGCGCCTAAGATCTCAAAGCCACTGCCCTGATAAGAACATCATGCTGTTACATCTCTGGTTCTTATCAGTCTTTCCTTGGCCATACCAGTTGGGCCTTTTCTCCCCTCGGGGGCCATGGCCTCGACTCTTGTCTGTGCTGTTGCGGGGGCCTTCTGACAGATCTGTGAACAACCTACCCCAGAGCTAGCTGCTTAAAAAATAAATCTGCTATTCTCACTTCCCTTCTTCTCAAAGTGTAAAATCCAAATTGTTTTCATTGCCCCGCCACGCCTTTCTCCCCAGCCTTATCTCCCTTCTGGGACCACTGTCCCACATCTCGGAGCCACTGATCTCCCTGAATACACAGTGCGCATCCATGGATCCGTGCCCTTCCTCATGCTGTTCCTTCTGCCAGGGTGTTCTGCCCCATCTTTCTTTGCCTGATAGATTCCTGGCATTCATCATTTCTGCCTCAGGATACAGATCCGGGAGTGCTCGTCACAGCACCTTGTAAATGTCTTGCTTATATAACACTTAGCAGCCAGGGTTGCAGTTGGCTGTTTAGGTGTCTGATGCTGTCTGAGGCTCTGAGCCCCTTTGGGATGATGGCTCTAGTTCTGCGTCCCCAGAATGAAGTATGGCAATTGGTACCTAGTACCCTTCAGAGTCATTCAACAGTGTTCGCAAATTCAGCACTTAGCACTGAAACAGCTAAAGAATGTAAGGTGTGTATTTTCCCTTAATTTCAAACAATGATTATGAGTTTTTAAATAGTGATATATTCCATTTTAAGGAAAAAAAAATATGAACAGATGACCTGTAACTCCTTGACTACTTAAAGTAGCATTGATCTCTGTGACATTCTCCCTGCTATTACTTGGATTTTCATTAATTCGTCAGGAAGAACAGAGAAAGTTTAACTTAACTGAGGCAGTCTTTTTATTCATCATTCATACATATATACACTTCACATATACTTTTGAAAATATATTGTAATGTGTTCTAGGAAGGTAGAGTTGATTTGAATTTTTCATAATAATTTTCCAAAGTACTGTTGCGTTACATTTTAAAAGTAGAAATATACAGATGGTCTCCTACTTACAGTAGTTCAGCTTACGATTTTTCAACTTTAGAGTGGTGCAAAGGCGATACACATTTATAGAAACTGCACTTTGAACTTGGATCTTTCCTGGGGCTAGTGATACAGGGGACCATCCTCTGTCGCAGTGCCGGGAGGGGCAGCGAGCCGCGGCTCCTGGCACCATCACCAGGGTCAGCGACCCGCACACTCACAACCATTCTGTACCCACACAGCCATTCTCCTTTTCATTTTCAGTGCAGTCTTCAGTAAACGAAATGAGATATTCAGCACTTTATTCTAAAATAGGCCATGTGTCAGACAATTTTGCCCACCGGGTGGCTCACATGCGTGGCATGAGCATGTGTATATAAGGTGGGCTCGGCGAAGCTCTGGTGTTCCGTAGGGGAGGTGTTTTCAGTGCATTTCTGACTTAAGATATTTTCAATTTCTGACGTGTCTGTTAGAACATAACCCTACGGTAGGTTGAGGAAGGTCTGTATTTTTATATTTGCTGCATAATTGGAGTTTAGTTTTGTTTTCCCATTCTGAAACGATTTTTTTTTCCCTTTTTCTTCCCTAGGCTATTAGTCCTTACTTGCCAAGAGGAGATCCAGTTCTGAAACCACTCATCTATGAAATGATCTTACATGAATTTTTGGAAAGTGATTACGAGGTACGGCATTCCGACGTGGTCATATTTACTTGCTTTCAATGGGAAAATGGTAAGAAATCGAGAAAACTAATACAGCAGAGCAGGCAGTCGAGAGGGAGCAGGTTTGCAGTTTGTGGGTAACGGATGAAACTGAGGTGACACTCTCATGACAGCTCATGTCTCTGTGAACAGTGAAAACCTCTCATCCGTGCACATTTTGGAGAATTCCTTTATGGTTTCCTAAAGCTACTTCGTGTGGCTGCTTGAGAAAGCTAAAGAAAAAGGACAAGTGCTGTGTGGTGATTTTGTACATACAATAGCAGCTGCTGTTGATGCTTAAAGCCTGAGACCCAGATCTAAGTTTGCCCAAGGAGGAGTGAAGAGAAATGGGGGCGGCAGGAATGGGGAAGGGGGTTGGACGGGATCTGTTTGCTTATTGATGAGGGAGAAAGGCAGTAGTTACATCCCTCGTCTATATGCTCCCCACTGTCATGTGCGCTTTGCGATTTTATACTCCCGACGACACTAGAAATGGTAATATCCAGTTTTACAGATGAGGAAACTAAAGATTAAAGAAATTAAATAATTTGTTCACAGGCGTACATTTAAAAAATAGGTGTGCCTGGATTTGAATTTAAATTTGGTGTTTGTATGCACCCAAGATGGATTATAATTATTAAAGTTGGTTGGTTTAACACGCCTTTATTCAGAAAATACCTGTGTGGTATCTGCTGTATTGCAGGCACGAGGTAGGCCCTGGGCACGCAGGTGTGGATGAGATGACACGCATTCAGTGGGAGCTTGTGGTCCAAGTCACACATGAGCGTGTAAACCGGGACTTCTCAACAGGGGCTTGAATATGCCCTCTGGGGACATATGTCTGGGGACATATGTCTGGGGACATTTTTGGTTGTCGTGACTAGGTCATTGATGCTACTGACAGCAGTGTAATGGGTGGAGGCCAGTGCCTCCTACAACACGCGAGACCCCCCCATGACAAAGAATTATTGGTCCTCAAATGTCAACAGAATGGAGGTTGAGAAACCATGACAGAAACAAATTGTTATATAATGTGCTGGGTGCTCTAGTAAAGCTGTCAACAGAGTGTGTGGCTAAGACTCCACCTTCTTCCCTCTGACTAGAGGGAAAGCTTTCTGGTGGGCAGACTCTAGACACGGCTGGTAAGCGCTTCGCCACAGCTGTGAGTGGCGGCTGCACAGACTGGGAGCCGTCGGACCCGGGGCTGCTGTTCCTCCGCTTCCGCCCCGCCTTCGTCGTCGTTCGTCCATCCACACGGCCTAACCCGGTGCCGAGTGTTCATGTCAGTGCGCCGTGGTATGCTATAGGTTGTCATCGCCTTCTTGTATTTTGGTGTTAGGTTGTAAAGATAAGGAAGACCTTGTTTGCACAAGAATTTGAGGTGGCTTGCGAAAAGATGAATATATCCAGAAGGAGGGGGAATGAGGAAGGGAATGTCTAGCTTCTGAGCGCCTACTGAACACTAATGCCTTGTCGGGGTCCTTTTTTACCAATAGTGGAGTCAACGTAAGGAGGGGTAATATGGCAAATGCTACTACGTTTTAACTTGGAGGTGAATTTTAGATCTAAAGATCTGTAGGGACCTTTACTATGATAGTGGTCCTGTACCAGCTAACTCAGGTGTTTGGTCAGCTATCGTCAACCAGGTGTTTCTGGATACGGAAGATTCAAGCAGCCTGAAGCATGTGTGATCTGTACAGTTCCTTTACTTTTATAAGCCTGTGTTCTTATCATAGGAAGGGATTAAGTGCTTCAGCATGAATTAAATTTGAACAAATTACTTCATTAATGTGCATACTAATGGAAGCAACATTTTCTCATTTTCTCTTATTGCATGTTATAATCCAATCTGCTCTAACCACGTGGGTCTATTTCTTTCTAGATCTGTAGATGTACATCTTCTAGAAGAGTTTATGGTAATAACTGTCATTCGTGTTGGATACCAGCTGGTGGAGGCTAGGGACATGCTTCCTATTCATTTCCTATTCAGTTCAATTCAACATAGCTTTATTTAGAACCTACCATGGCCTAGAACTGGGCTGAGTACTCATTTGGATCCAACAGAAACTTAAAAAACACCATCCTGTCTTCAGTAGATTTATAGACTGAGAGGGGAGATGATATCGATAAGCTTTAAGCAACTAGAACATAAGTGACGTTTGCAGAGTGCTATGTTCTGCAAAAGATCTGGTGAGAGGCCATTATTGGCCATAGTTCTTGGAAAAGGCGTCTTCAGTGAATAAAGATGTGTAATGGACTTCTATTTCTTGCCATTATGTTCTGGGTACATAGAGTGGCTCTCATAAATATTCCGTCTTTGTACATCTTCCCAAAGAAAGAGAACTATGAGTGTTCTGTGAAAATGATGGGGAAAAGTATGAATTTTATTGAGACATACTGAAGCTTGGTATACTTGTCCTCTTTTTAAAGTAATGCAATTTAACCATGAGAAAGCACTTCTGTTATTTTTTTGATTCTGTTATAATTCTTTCACCTAATTCAACTTTTTCAAGAAACCATTTTAGATTCTGTATCATTAACGTTACCCTGTTGATTCATGTCTGGAAGACTGTTGCCTGAGACAGAAAGGAATATGCATGACTTAAGCTTAGAGCTTGTAAATGTTTTTTCCTGAATGTTTCAGGGTGTCTGCCTGGTCAGTACTGTTAAGAAGGTATAAATAATTTGTTGTCATGAACTCTTATAAATCGTTTAGCTTCTATCATTCTTAGTTTCGTGTTTAATTTTGAGTTAAATTGTCACATAATTGACCAGGGAGCAGTGTTCTGCAGCAACACTTCTGATCACATGTTGTGTGTGCTACTAAACAACACTAAAGGCCGGATTTTAGAAAAACAGCTGCACTTCTCTAGAATATTGGCTTCTTAATTTTCTTTTCTTCCTAGAAACGTAGGAAGTGGCAGTGGTTACTTGGAGGTAATGATGCTTCCTGACTTGTTGGTGTGAGGTTTCTACTGAAATGCGGATAGCTTCGTCTTTTTATTTACAGCCTAGTGGAATTATTTTATAAGTGCCGTGCAGCAACTGGTCGCGCACCGGGATGCCACAGAGAGTCCAACTTTGCTTCGTAGTTTTAATGACACATATGTAAGCACGTTAAAAGTGGGACAGTTGCCATGGCATTTCACTCAGGGAACCCCTTCAGCCTTGTACTTACCGTGATGGGCACTGAGATGTTCTCTGACCTCACCCGCTCGGTCATAGCAGCTCGCTGATAAACCGTGTCCTCTGATGAATAGTAAAGGCCACAGGGCTGATTGCGTCAGTATTTCTTAGCACATTTATTCAAAGGGCATACGGAGCCAGTTTAGCAGAGAAGAGCCTGACGTGAAATGTGGGAAGTGTTTCTGTCGGTCTGCGTTGGAGGCATCATGTTTTTGTCACACGGTGTGACCGGTCATTTTGTCTTATTTTGTATTAGGAGACGGCAGTACCGACTGCCAGGCTGTCGCACGAATGAGGGAAACAGAAAATGGAGCCAAGCCTCCTTCTTCCCAAACAGTATTATTTCTGGTCTCAGGGCCACTGAGAGCTGCCAGTGTTTGGGTGGGAATCTTTTCAGATGTTTTTATCATATACATTACAGGGTCTTAAAATAGAAACCCAATCCAAAGTATCGTTTTGGCTCAAAGAACATTTTAATGATCTGATTCAATGGTTTTATAAAATACATCATCTTTACTTAGTGATGCCCCGCCCCACATCTCTCAAATCAAACTGCAATCCTGCTCTTATGTGGGAAGGTTGCAGTTTGAATGGAAGATGTGTTGCCTGTTGTTCTAGTCCCTTGCCATCCTTTCCAGGCTTACTTGGGTAGGACTTTATTAATAGGGACTGTAATCCTGATTCTTTGTGGTTTTCTTTTCACCAAATCTTGGTACTCTGCAGAAGCACATTCTGCCGTGCTGTTTTCATTTCTGAGTGTCACTTCACTAAATTCATAGTAGTTTATTGAAGCGTTAGTTGAGATATTTAATACTAATAATATGATTTTTTTTGCCAACATGAAGATTTTTACTTCTGTTTGCTGTCTTGAACACGTCCTAGGTTTTTCTGTACAAGCTGCCAAGGATCAGTAAGTTAAACCACCGTACCATACTCTGAGTTATAAAACTTGAGCTCTAAAGTTGGGAATCAGGAGGGCAGAGGCTGCCCAGGATCCTGGCCAGGAATGAACCGTAGGAGAGAAACAGGATCCTATTGAAGGATCTAGGGTTTTCTATCAGAACTGCAAAATTTGAGAGCCAGCTAGGGAATAAGACTTGAGCCAAAGTCTCAAACCCCCTGAACAAAACTAGGTTTCAGAGGCAAGAATGGAAAGGGGACAAAAAAAAAAAGAGAACAAAGATGGTAACTTGTTGAAGGTGGGGTGCCAGTGATTCCGCTGTGGAAACAAGCCACTGTGTACGGTCGTGCACACGGGAGGCCAGACCCAAAGGGCACAGAAGGTCGGTGGGGGGAGTGACCGACTTGGACAGTATCTTCAAGATGTTCAAGGTGACATCTGAATGTTTTAGTTAGTCTGGACCGAGGTTAGAGCAAGTCAGAGCCAAAGTCTGTGTGGACTGCGTTGCTTTATGGAGGAACCAGGGGGGCTTTCTTACTGGTGCATTTCATCAGATAAGTAAGAGCAGACACGGACGGCGCCACCCACTTCCAGGAACGGTAAATGGAGATTCGCGTGCAGCAATTCTCTGCCTCCCTTGCCACCCCCAAACCCAGAGTCTGAAAAGTGGTGATATGTTCACGGACCAGAGTTTTAGTCATAATGTTATTTTGTCTGTTTACATGAATACTTATAGGCATTGCTTAAACTATATGGATTGTTCCTCTGTTTCAGGAGTGCTGTTCTGTTGTTCTGTTTAGGGTTTTGCCACTCTGATCCGAGAATGGCCTGGAGATCTGTACAACAATTCAGTCATCGTTCAAGCGGTTCGGGACCACCTGAAGAAAGATAGTCAGAATAGGACCTTGCTCAAAACCCTGGCCGACTTGTGAGTAGAATTTAGTGCTGCTTTTTCCAATTCGACCTACGTGAAAAGTTTTTCATCTTTTAGATCTAGCAGACTCTGAATGGGGAGAACGCAGAGCAGGGAGGCTTTCATACCATTTTCTTATGCTCACCCTTAATAATGTCCTCTTATAAACCTCAGTGAACAACCAGCAGATGAGGAAAATGTGCGAGACCGTAGAGTTGTAATGTAGTCTGTTTCCCAGAGGAGAGGAACCCTAGTCAGCAGCGCTACGTAGGGGCAGAGGTTCAGAGAGGGAAGAGCGCCAGGTCGCAGACTGCACAAGAACATTGGTTTCCCAGGGAGGCTCTGGATTCTGTCATTGTTGGATCTGCATGTCAGGTAAGGTCTCAGACCTGATTCCTTCTCTAGAAAATGTATACATTCCTGATGGGATGATTTCAAGGCTTAAAGGTGAGGTTGTAATTAAGAACTAATTAAGCACTGTGCCCGACACTAAAAGCTCAGAAAATGGAAGCTTGGTGAATATTTTTCCTATGTATTGGGTACTTTTGGTGACCAGGCTTTCTCCTGTACGCCTGGGATTCAGGGATCGGCAAGATGCAGTCGTGCCCTAGAAGAGCTCTGGTCTAGTGGAGAGAGAAGTGTACTGCAGGGAAGCTCAAGAGGGTGGTTCCTGCTTCAGCCCCTCCTTGGCACTCCCACCACCTCACACCAGCCCTCCCCCGTCTGCTTACATCTTGTGTGAAGACCAAGAAAGGTGCACCACAGCGGCCTAGAATTCAGGGCTGTTAGTCACTCTCCGAGTAGAAACACTGACCATTTCCTTCTGGAAATGTTGTCCTAGATACTCCTTGGGCTCTGTAGTACTAGCTGTACTGGTAATTCGTACCAGTAATGGGCTCACAGTACCATTTAGGTTCAGTTTGTTTTCAGGAAATGGCTTGGGAGTTAATGTGAAAAACAGTGCTTCAGTAGAAAAACATGTGTCGGTTTTATAAACGCCCCTCACAAATAAGCTTTGGGGATATAATCCATTTGCCAGCTGAACACTGCTTGTAAAAATTGTAACTGAATTTTTTTATTATTGGAATGAGAATTTCCTTTATTTTGGGTCATAGTTTCTTTGGTATGTGGATTTCTATGAAGAAGTTTTGAGAATTTCTATAAAAGAAAATGTTTATTTCTTGAACATTGTCAGTTTTCTGAAATTTGGGGGCAGTGGGAAGCCAGGCTCTGAGAAAGAAGTATATACTGGTCACATATAGTTAAGTCCCAAGGAATAATCTTCCAAATAAAGTTGACTTTTCTGTTTGAACAAATTTTTCAGTTTTTCGTATTGCAAAAGATGATTCATGTGTGTTTAATTAGAAGCGTTGATGAACATTAATGTAAAAAATTTTGTATTACCAGGTACACCTATGACAAAAACTATGGCAATGCTCTGGAAATATACTTAACATTAAGACACAAGGATGTTTTCCAGTTGATCCACAAGCATAATCTTTTCAGTTCTATCAAGGATAAAATTGTTTTATTAATGGATTTTGATTCTGAGGTAATGTGTTTATTATTTTAATACCCTTTATTTTTACTGTTTCACATTTTAATAATTAGAGATCTATTCAGATGCTGGGGGAGAAGTTAAATCACATAGCTTGGCTGTATGCCAGTCATGTTCAGCACACCACTCCTCAGTAGATGTTATGAATCCTTTACTTGACGTGGTTATTCTATAAAAGCAATCAAAACCTGATGTGGAACTTTGAAAAGCGTGGGGGTGTGTGTGTGTGTGTGTGTGTGTGTGTGTGTGTGAAGTTGTTTTTTAGTAAAATAATTCACATAATTCATAGAAACAAAGAAACTAGCCATACATTTTGGCTCATTTACCTCTCTTAATTGTATGTCCCAGGATTAAAATTTTAGGGAAATTTCTATTTTGATCCATTTATTGTGAGTTTTTTCGTTGGCATTCACAGATTTAGCATGTGGCGTTTCCACTGGGCTCAGCCACGTGGGATGTGTTATTTTATTGTACGACAGATTCAGACAGTGGGTCGTTTGACTAATGAGGGCACCCAGCCTCCGCAGCTCACAGTGGCGCGCGCGCGCATGTGTGTGTGTGTGTGTGTGATGCACGCGCGTTTTAACAAGTGACAGTGATGGAAATAAAGAAGTTCATAAAACCTGATACTTCTCATTCAGAAAATTGAGAGTTTAGTTAAAGAGTACAACCTATAAGCTTCCAAAAGGATGACTTGGATTTTTCTATTTTATTGCACTTAAGGGTATTATGCACTATATTATGTGTGTATGTATGCATGTATACTATGTATATATTATGTCCTATAGATTAGTCATCACAAACTTAATTTAAATAGGAGCTAAATCTACTTTTTTTTTCTGAAAGATGCTTTTAGTCCTTTTTTCATAGTGAATGATTTAAGTCCTTAGGGACTGCTGATCTAAAAAGAATTAGTGCGGTTCTGAAGAAGTTCAGGTGCAGAGGTTCTGCTTCTCTGCAAAAGATGATTAAGAGAATGGAGTGCTTCTATAAAAGTTAATTACATTTCCCCACATCCATTCTCCCCTTATGCCTACCCGCCCTCCGTGCCATGTGTCTCAAGGGCCGAGTTTAGCTTAGGTAGCTGTAGAAGAAAGATGAACGAGCCGAAACCGCTTGCTGTTCAAGAGTATGAGCCAAAGTTAAGGATTCACAGTTTTCTAATTAGAAGATACCTTAAGGATAATCTCTTCTAACATCCTCCTATTTTAGAGAAAAACAAAAAAATGGGGCGGCCAGCTAGGTGGTAGCAGTCAGGAGCAGGACCCAGCTATGATGGGTGACACTCAGCCTGGTGGGCTGTCCTCCCACCACCGGTTGTTACAGACACGGTCTCCTTTGTGTTTCATGAATGTTCATGGTAAATGAAGTAAACACAGCAAGTCTGTACGCTTTATGTCATCACGAGACTTTAGCTATCTGTTTTCTTTCTGGCTCTTACCCTCTTCGCCACAGAAGAGCAGCTCCTTATATCTGCGAAGTCTGTAGAGGGATTCAGTGAGGCTGCGGGTGGCAGGAAGCAAAGCTGATTTTCATGGTCCAGGGACCAGCACGCTCTGTGTAACCGGTGAGAGTCACAGGAGTACTTGTGGCCATATCTCCGACCTCACGGAGGCTAGAATACGTGTAGACAAGATGTTTTGTGTTTGAGGAGTGGTAGCAGGACGCTGTTTTAGTGGTAGGCAAAACACATAGGTCTCAGACCAAGACGCACATTAAAATGCATTCTTTTGCAGATCTCTCCTTTAAGGGCTGCTGCAAAGCGACGGGCCCCTTACGTGCGGAAAGAAGCCACCCACCTGTAACCGTGACCCCACGCATAGCACATCCCGTGTGGGTTCTCTGCGGACACAGCATGTGTCAATGACTGGCTTTTTTTTCTTCCTATTGCAGAAAGCTGTTGACATGCTTTTGGACAACGAAGACAAAATTTCAGTGAGTGTCTTTTGTTTTTCTGTGTGTTCCTAGTGGGGTGTCTGGCAACACCCGAGCCACAAAGAGGAGAGCTGTTGGTCTGATAATCTTGCAGCTATGGTCGCGTCCTCATAAATCAGTGGCTAAAAATGTCTTTTCTCTCTAGATTAAAAAGGTAGTGGAAGAACTGGAAGACAGACCAGAGTTGCAGCACGTGGTGAGCATGACCATCTTCGTTTGCCCTTTTGACTGCTTAGGGGGCTAGCCGCCTTTCAGTCCCGGTGTGGGGCATTGGCGTGAGCTCGCTCAGGTCACCCCTCGACTCGGAAGTTTGACCACAAAAAATAGTCCATAGTTAGTCCCATGTGGCAGAGGCTCTGAGCCTGGCTGGGGACTAATTACGGATCAGGTACTTTAACTTTAACTCCCAATTGAATTGTGGTTAAAAAAAAAAAGTCACGTTCATGTGTGTGCTGCCAAGCTGTGTCCAACACCTTGCTTGTGTAGTCAGCACTGAATACAATTACGTCATAAATTATAACACCACGGAAGGATCCAAGAACAGAGCCTCATTTTTCTGTCCTCACCCTCACGCTAGCTAATCCCACTTCTCTCATCTGGTCTCGGGGGTAGTACTGTTAAGGCCTGCTGTTCTAGACGTCTTGATTCTCTGCATTGCTGTCACCATGGGAATAAAGCGGGAGTGCGTGTTTTCTATGTCCTTTAAAAATGATACAAGGAAACGCTGCAGGGAAGATCGGTGGGTCCAGTAGGACTGTGGGCCTCAAATTCGATGGGGGCTCTTGTATCTTTGCCCACTCTTTGCACCCCAAGAGGAGGCTCCGGGGATAGTGTTTTCCTTCAGAAGTCAGTTTTACACAAGCTTTTGAAGACTCCAGGACAGGAATGCAAGGTACTTTTTCCGTTTTGTTTGGGTCAGCGGTTGTGCAGATGCCGTGGCTATGCTGTTCGTGGTTGGCCATCTCAAGATGATGTGCTTAGCCAAGCAGCTGCCACTCTGCTGGCCCCCTTGGGACTCGTTCATGAAGCAGGGACTTGCAGCCTGCGGTGGGTGTCTGTGTGCTGGTGTGATGTGTGCAGTTGAAACGGTGGCAGACCCCCTCTCAGGTGGCTCGTCTTCCCTGTCAGGCCACGGAGTGTCTCTGGAAATTTGCCTTGGCAGATGTGACAGAGCCTCCCTGGCCTGCGCGCCCGTCTGGGAAACGGCACCGCGTGTCCGGCCCACACGCTGACCCAGGTGCGGGCGCAGAGGCCGGGCCTCCGTCAGAGCACCACGCAGGGCTGGCCCCTCTCGGCCCCCTCCCGGCCCTGGGGAGCCGTTTCTCTGTGTGCAGGTGGCTTGGTTAGACTCGTTTAGTGACCATGCACAGCGGTGGCGGGCAGATGCCAGCTCACCTGTATACCGTCCCGGCTTCAGGGGCAGACTGCGGCGCGGTTCCTCGCTCGAATGTGCTTTCTGTGATTGTGGCGATCTGGGCTTCCCGCCTCTGGGGGTTTGTGGGGTGTTTGCTTACAGTTAACGTTAACTACACTTTGGACATCGATTTCTAACTTATGCATCATATATTGATAGACTTAATCTTGCCTCTGAGTAGAAAGTGAATTACGTTCTTTGAGGCCCATTAACTTTTTCAGACAGCTAAGGAAAGGAATCAGTTTTGAAAATGGGTTCAGAACGTCTGTATTTGTCTTGATTTTTACTTTTGATGTCACCAGGAGAGGCAGCATTTCATTGCAGACACAGATCTCAACAAGACTTAACGGAGAGCAGATGCAGAATGTATGAAAAATAATTCAGCACTTGCTGCTTGAGTTTTTAAGAATATTCTCGTATCCCATGACTATACCCCTTTTACATAAAAGATGAGAATTTTTAGGATTCAGGAAGGCCACTAATGAGGCATTTTATTTCTGAAGCCATGCAGATGGTGGTGAGGATATTAGCTCTCACGGACATTTCTCTGGTGCTCAGTATATGCCAAGCGTATCAACATGGATCTGAGCGTTTTACAAGTGGCAACACATTCAATCCTTACAACGACCCAAAGAGGTTTTGGCAGATAAAGAAACTAAGTCACAAAGAGGTTGGTGACTTGTTCGGGTTGTATGGCTGGTCAGTTATGGAGCCAAAGTCACTCGAGGCCATTCTCGAGAGAGCATCAGATTGTCCTTGTCTCCTGAAGGTGTTCTTTCCACTTTCCCTTTGCCGAGACATTTTCCTGAAAACTGCTTTTCCCCCAGGCTCTCCATGGAGGCTGTTTAGAACTGATTACATTAAACAGGTCTTGCTTTTCTTATTTTTATATTCATGGTTTACTCCTTTGTTCTTTTTAGTATCTGCATAAGCTTTTTAAGAGAGACCATCATAAGGGGCAGCGCTACCATGAAAAACAGATCAGTCTTTATGCTGAATATGATCGACCAAACTTACTTCCCTTTCTCCGAGATAGTACCCATTGCCCACTCGAAAAGGTAAGTCACAGCCTCGCCCTGCACACTTCAGGTGAAGAAATTGTCCTTGTTGGTAAACTGTGGACCATTCTCGTCTTCCTGTCGCTCATCCATCCCTGTCCAAGGAGTGACCGCTGCTCTCAAGGCAGGAGGTTTTGCTGGGGCATTCTGATGAGAATTGGAGGTCCTTTTGGCTGAGATTCTATTGAGGAGCTAAAGCATTTCTGTGCCAGGTTTAATTAGAAGAAAGGTTTAATCCAGGGTGTAGGACTCAATCAACCACCAAGCAAAAACAATGTCAGGAGTCTGAGTCAGTTTACTGGGTCAGAGTGGGGCCTGCGATCAACTGGGAGGGAGACCTAGGCTAGCCCAAGCCAGGGCGGTTGCCCCAGACTCAGGGTCAGTAACTTAGGTCCTGTCCCCTGTCTGCTCTCCACATCCACATTCTATGTCTCTATATTTCTCTCTCACACTATGTTCCATTTCTCTATTGTACTGTATTCTGTTATAAGAAATTACTAGTCTCTTTCCCCCTATCCTGTATATTCTTCAAGGACAGATAGTTTGTCTCACTCACTTTGGTAAACCCAGCAGCTGGCACTCATCAGATACTTATAAATGTTTGTTGCATGGTGAGTGAGGGAGTGTATGAATAAATGAATACGTACGAGATTCTAGTCAGGGCTGCATATGAACTAGTAAGTTTCATGGGCCTGCTGTTTGAATACAGTTGATACTTACCACATACATGCTAGAAACTGGGCAGTCTGCGGCCCCCAGTGTTGTTTCCCAGGGTTCTTCGTACGGTTTGGAATGCGATCTAACAGGTATCTTACTAAGTTCAGGTGGCCAAATAGCAAGCCCTTTGTAGTCAGCTGTATGTATCAACCAAACAAAAAAATGTATTTGACCCCTTAGAGGTTGACTGAGGGGCGCCTGGGTGGCTCAGTCTGCTGCACGTCCGACTCTTGGTTTCGGCGCAGGCATGACCTCTGGGTCATAGGATCGAGGCCGCGTGGGGCTCTGCGCTCAGGGTGGAGTCCACTCTGGATTCTTTCTCCCTCTCCCTCCCCCTCTGCCCCTCCCGCTCGCACTCTCTCTTCAAAATAAATGAATAAAATCTTCAAAAAAAAAAAAAAAAGATTGAGAACGTGCTGTTTATGTGTGCTGACAACTTTTATAGTTGCTTCTTCAGCCCCGTTGATAAATGCGTTGGATTCGTTATGAACCAATTTCAGTTCAGTAGATTTTTGAAATCTGCAGTTAATGAAAAAATATCTTGACTGCATATTAATTTATGAAAAATTCATTTTAAATTTGGGTCCTAAAACATTTTCTCAAGAATAAATTTGGAAATTCATCATCTTACTCTAAAAATAAAAGCAAATGTTTCCCTCTTCTCATTACAGAATCTATAATCGAGGGGGAAAGAGTGAGAATCTTATTCTTTGAACAGTGTCCCTTCATCTGTATCTCACTTTTTGGGGAAATGTCATTTGTTTCCAGGAGGACAGGGCATCTCTGGTTGACTCCTCAGACAGGGCCGCACAGCTGTGACCAGCAGCCACCCAGGGCTCCTTCCCATCCACGAAACTCGGGTGCAGAGACGCCACCCCGATTCCAGTATGTTTGTGCTTCTCATGCACTTTCAGCCCATCTTGTTACAGTTTTCCCTGCGGCTAGTAGTGTTCAACAGAGGGCACGCCGTTCTACCTGAAAGAGGAGCATCAGAAAATCTCAGGCCTACACATGGCATTTCTGGTACATAGACCTTGCTTAGAGCATCGTAGAGACCTTTTAGAGTTCTTCTCTGTGATCCACTGAAGAATCCGTTGCATGTAAAAGAACTCAACAGAAGCTTAGTGAAACTGATAATGTTTTCAGTATTTTTTTTTTAGAGTTATCTCACGTTTTCCACTGAAAGGGAATTTTGAAACAAATGAATTAGAGCTGGTAATGGTAGAAACATGCTATTAAAAATAAGTCAATAATCTACCTTTTTAGGGGCGCCTGGGTGGCACAGCGGTTAAGCGTCTGCCTTCAGCTCAGGGCATGATCCCGGCATTCTGGGATCGAGCCCCACATCAGGCTCCTCCGCTATGAGCCTGCTTCTTCCTCTCCCACTCCCCCTGTTTGTGTTCCCTCTCTCACTGGCTGTCTCTATCTCTGTCAAATAAATAAATAAAATCTTAAAAAAAAAAAATCTACCTTTTTAGAACTTATTTTAAATGGGAAGTGTTTAAGGTTTCGGGGCTTTATTTGGAGCACGTTGACCCTCTCCCCCCTTGTTGATAATTCACTTCTGGCAGAAGAGCAGCTCTGACTTCCTCTGATTGTCTGCCTTCGTGGGGATTTGGGAAATTGCTGAGAGGAGGGGTGATTTCAAATGACAGCTAGTTGAAATTGTCAAGAATCCCAGTCAAACTTAGTTTGAATTGATTGAAATCCCACAATCAATATTTGGTCAAAAACTTTGTAGAGATCCTGCCATCACATCAGAAGCCCTTTAAGAAAGTGGCATTCCCAAAGTGGCAGTATTTATCAAAGACCAGAGTTCAGGATTTAAAATCACCACAACTCATAAATCCCGAAATTAATCATAAGCTTTTATGAAATTGTTCCTTCTAAAGGAGATACAGAGGTGGTAGGAATTTATAACACTGACAGCCGTTTAAAAAGACAATAAAAATCATTTATGGAGTTTCCGCTGTGCTTTATAACATGCGCTGTGCTTTCATGTACCTTATTTTTATTTAATCTCTACAGAAGCACAGGTAGGTGGATAAAGTCATTTTATCCATGACAAGCTGAGTCTTCAGGCGTTGAAAGAAACAACCCAGAGTGTAGAGCTAAGAAGTCAGAGGGCCAAGACTTAGAACCTGGATCTCTGAAGTCAGGTCCCCTATTCTTTCCACAATGGTGAGGAATCATTTTTCAGGTTTAAGTGCACCTGGGTGGCTCAGTCTGTTAAGCATCTGACTATTTCAGCTCAGGTCATGACCTCAGGGTCCGGGGATCCAGCCCCATGGGGCTCCTGTTTGAGATTCTCTCCCTCTGCCCCTCCCCCCCACTCATGCACACACACTCTCCTCTTTTCCTTTCTCTCTCTCTCTAAAATAAATAAATCTTAAAAAAAAAAAAGGTATTCCTTAGTATTGCAAGAATCATGAAAAACATCAGTTTTTAAACTGTTAAACTGTCCTTTTTTCTATAATTTCCAGGCATCTTCAGGTACTAGTTTTCATTTGCAAATCTCATTTGCTTATGCCTAGAATAGTTAGAAGCAGAATATTGGCTCTGCAGCTTTGGGAATTCATACCTGAATTTATGATTTCTCTCATCATCCAGTGGCATTTACAAGTTGAAAGTAGTTATGAATTTGCAGGAATAAAGCTGGGAGGTGCAACTGTACAGATTCCCATTAATGTCATGTAAGAAGACTAGATAAACAAAGGCTGGGTCAAGGCTGGGTAGAAATCCTTATTTCATTTATAGTTGATCAGGTTCTGTTTAGTTACCCCCAAATCTCTAACTCTGTTCCTTGCCTTTATACTAAATCAGGAAAAGGAAAATTAAAACATTACTTTTGCATCAGTTTTTACTCAATCTCTGTTCTAATTCTGTCTTTTCACCTCTATTTTTACTATGATTCTCCCTTTCCATGTTGTGTGCCTGTGTCTGTCTCCCTCCTCTGGACTTTAAAAATCCTAGTTTCGCTACTCTGTCCTCTAGAGGGAGCACTGTGGCCCAGGAACATCCAAGAATCTAGGGAAACGTGGTTTTATGCTTCACTTGTGTCAATAATAGAAAAATTCCGTGTAGCAGAAATATTTTCTTTTTATATTTTACTCAAAATTTCTAGAGCTTTCTAGAGTCTCTGCTTTCTCATATATGAAAAAAGAATAATTTCAGTACTGTTAGAAACTAGACATAAAACATGTAAAAATCTCTGAAACTGAAATTTCAGAGACTTAGATTATCTTTGAGTTTGGCGTTACACATCTGCTTGTGTTCCAGACCCTTCTTGACTTCAGACTTGCCTTTAGACATTTCTTCTCATAGGACTTGTCATTTTTGATGATATCCTAACAGCTTCCAGCAGCACCATCCTATGGAATGTTCTGCAGTGATGAAAATGTGCTACTCTGACAAGGTAGCCAGCAGCCACATGTGGCAATTAAGTAGTTGAAGTGTCTAGTGGGGAACTGACTTTTTAATTCAAATTAAAATGGCCCCAGTAACGAATAGCTCCTGTCTTAGCTCAGGTGAGCCTGCGGACTACAAAGTCTGTGTTGTTGGAGGGAAGGATGTTTGCAAATGTTCAAGAGAAGGGGGGTGGTTTTGTTGGAAACTCCTGAATGGTACTTTAAAGTGTCAGTAAATTTCCAAGTACAAAATTGATTTATAGATACCCTTTAGTAAAAACTAATTGAGGCAGTAAACTCATCTTTATTCACACTCTTTAAACACTCTACCCGTCCACTCCTATCACACTTTCTTGTCCATCTGCACACGACATGGTCTCGCTCGGACGCTCAGATGTCCATCTGTATCTCTCGAAGCTCAGGTGAATCAAGGCACTCTGTTGGTTTCTCAGTAATTTTTTGTTGGAATGGTCCCAGGTCCTCTGAACTTTGTGTTTTTTTGCTGTTTCCTTTCACTGTTTACTTCTCACATGTGTATCCTGTCTCTGCTCTGGTGTCATTCTAGAAAGGTAAGGAGTAGGTAAGAAAGTTCGCTTGTGTATGAGGATGACCGATTTATGGGCATGACAGTATAGAGATAAGATAAATCGTATTTTTAATCAAAACGAATGAAGATTTTTCTAAGTGTTAGGATTAGGTTCAGCTATGGTGATAAAAATCCCAAAATAATAGTGGCTTCAACAGAGCAGCAGTTTGGTTTTCTGGCCCAGGAAAGTCCTGGGCAAGCCACGCGGTCGGAGACCTGGGCTCTTTTCTCTCGTTCCCTCACCTTTATGACCTTCACCTTGTGGTGTAATATGATACTGTTCATGTTTCTAGGACTAAAAATAAGAAAGCAATGACTGGCCTTGCTTCTTAAAGAATATTGCCAGAAGCTACCACGTTGGTATTTCCTCCCTGTGGAGACGTCAGTCACACGGCTCTCCCATGGCTGGGGAGTCACACACCCACCTAAAATCCTACTACTCTAGAAATGGGTAAAGGATATTGGGGGACAATTTGGCTGTGTCTGCCACGTAACTGTTAAAGAAGTCTTGTGAGTAATTGAATTAATAGTGTCCTCTTCACTGTGACCTTCCATCTTCTCACTTCCTCATTTAAATGATTTGTGTACTTCAAACTCCACCCTAATTTCACTGTAATTGTAAAGTAAGGTGTTCTTTCCTTCTTTTCTGTGTGGTTCAGGAACCCCCTCCCCCAGCATTGATTTCTGTGATCAGCATTGTTACTCTTCAACCAGAGACACACACTTAAATATAAATTCTACACAAAAAATTTTAGGTCAAAAATTAAAATGTCCAAACCAGCTCCTGCTGTTACTTCCCAGGATGGGTCATTGAGCTGAAAGAGCTACTGAGCTTATGCTGTTCTTTTTATCGCTTTGGTTCTTGTTTTTAAAACAACCGTGGGCTGGTTGTTGGTAAATGACTATTCTAACCTCACCACCCCGTGATATTCCTCCTGACCTCTTCTGCCTGCTCATCTAGTTAAAAGAATTATGTATTGTATACCCACAAGTAGCCAGGCACCGTGCAGGGCCCAGGGCTGGAGTCACGTGGTCCCGGGCGGCGGAGTCCTTAACTGCTCCTGTGACTGGTGTGCAAGTTGCGGTGAGCGTGACTCTGTGGGACCTGGCCTGGTGTGGGGTCCAAGCAGTCATCACCTGAAGCACTCGTCAGGGGTGGAGGGTAGGGAGTGAGGGCAGCATTCCAGGCAGAGGGACCACCGTGGAGGGGTGAGCAGGATGTGAGGGAGGGGTTGCTGCCCAGAAAGGCAGGGCAGGTCTTGGATGTCTCGTAGGCCACAGTGAAGATTCTCGAAGAGTCTCAGCTGGAAGTCAGAGCGGAGCACCGCAGTAGGGAGGTCACACAGGTGGGATGGGAGGTGAGGTTTCCTGGTGATCGCTTACTCGTCATGCTGCACCCAGTTCAGATGCCACCTCTGCTGTGACGCTTTTTACTAGAGGGCCACACTGGAGCCCACGGCCCGTGTCTCTTCCCACGGCCCTCGATTCACACTTCTCCTGGTCATGGGATTGGGGGTTATGGCATCTCTGGGAGCTTCCCCGGAGCCTGCTCTCCCTTGGGGAGCTGCATGCTGCTCCCACGCCTTCCCTCCACCCCCCTCCCCTGTCGTGGGCAGCAGCATCTTTATGACTCCTCTTTGCGTCTCCATCCAACCTGACCCTGCAGTGCCCGGCAGAGTGTGCAGTAAATGTGTGCCAGGTCATTTAGAATTATTCGGTTATTTATAACCACAGCGTGTGTTGTTTCTAATGCCCAAGGAAATGCAGTCATCTATGGAGTCCTCGTTTCTTTACTTGATCTCCTCCTTTTTGATCCTTCTTGATGGTCAGATAAGTTTTTCCCCCTCTCAAGTTCTGACAGATGCTTGAGCAGAGTTTTCTAGAAATATTCTGTGGATCTGTGTGTTTATTTATGCATCAGAAGTCTCCCAAGCCGTGGTCTGCCCCTTGCTGGGAGCATGCAGCGGTGAACAGCAAAGCGTGCCCGGAGCTTATATTCCAGTGTGGGGACCCCGAGCTTGAAGCCGGGACGGGGAGTTAGGTGGGGCGCAGTGCTGTGCAGAAACCTAAAGTAGGGGCGCCTGGGTGGCACAGCGGTTAAGCGTCTGCCTTCGGCTCAGGGCGTGATCCCGGCGTTATGGGATCGAGCCCCACATCAGGCTCTTCTGCTATGAGCCTGCTTCTTCCTCTCCCGCTCCCCCTGCTTGTGTTCCCTCTCTCGCTGGCTGTCTCTATCTCTGTCGAATAAATAAATAAAATCTTTAAAAAAAAAAAAAAAGAAACCTAAAGTAGCCTTTCTGCCTGTGCTCACAGCACAAAAACAAACCTCAGATATGTTACTGCTTCAATCGTGTTCGGTCCGGCCCCTGAGAGGGGACTGAAGATAGCCACCAGCAAAACCCAAGATTTGTGTTTTGTTTGTTTACTTTGTTTTATTTTTAAAGGAAGGCAATGGAAACTAACTTTCAAACCCGTATGTTGAAGTGAATCTATTAATATTTATCCCTGTCTGGTAACCCATAGTAACATTTTTACCCTGCTTTACTTAAAGGCTCTTGAGATCTGTCAACAGAGAAACTTCGTAGAAGAGACAGTTTATCTTCTGAGTAAGTAGCTTTACTTTGGGTCCCCATAAGCTGAAAACACTGTGGTAACGTCCTGTACGTTGTCTAAGAATGGATATAGGTTTTACACCAGAGTCGCACAAAGCGTAGAGCCTATTCTCGGTAAGAATCTATTGCATAGAAAAGGGGACTTCACAGCTCAGTAGAGAAAGAAGCGTTATTTAATAAGTGCTCTTGAAGTAACGTCTGAATATTGCGTAATAAACAAACCTGTATCAGCTCACGCCTCACAGATAAATTGTAGAGGGGTTGACGGCTTTGTTCATTTTTTAAAAAAAATTATCAGCTTATTTTACCATCATCCTGGTAGACAATAATGTTCACTGTCACTAATCACACCTTATGTAACCGGAGAGAATGCAGTTGAATATGGAAGAGAGAACTTTTTGGTATCGTCCTGCTCTCCATTGTCCCTGGGCCTCTGGCGCCGTCTCCATATATGTCACACTCTATGTCTCACCTTCCTCCAAAATGAACCACTCGCATAAAAGCCGTGTAGATGCCTGAAGGTTTCCCAAGGAAGCTCTATGCAGGTAATTCGTAGCAGAAACATGGAGTTCGAACATGAGGTGTTTCTCCAGCGTCTCTTCCCAGAAAATACTCCAGCAGAGTCCATTTTCGTCATGTCATATCGTCTCAGTAGACAAGTAGAGAACTTACAAAGGGAGACATAATCTCCTTTTTTGAAGTTATAAAAATTTAAAAATCCTATACACATTCTAAAAATTAACCATTTTTAAGACCTAAACAATGGGAATAATACTTGTTGGAAAAACAAAATGCTATAGAAGGTATAACAAGTTGGGTATCGTTTTATTCACAAGCCAGCTGGTATCCCTTGATAATGGGTGCTCAGAATGAGGATTCAGTTGCCGTCCCTCTGCTGAGTAAAGCTTTGTACATGTACTGTATTAAAAACTCAGGGAAACTGTTAAAGCCGTTAAAATGCCAGTAGATCAATGAGCAAAGTGTGTAAAGATAACTGACCAAATAGAAGCATAGTTGGTGAATACTTTTACGTAATGAGGGTTATTGGAAGGCTTCCCCCAAACTTGGAAGAAAAGGAAATGAGGTGGTCCTCTGATAGTTGAGTTTGTGTTTGGCACAAAGTGTATCAAAAGAGCAAATCCAAAACTACTTAGAGAGGCAGAATGGCTCCAAGCCTTTAAAAGTGTTAACTGTATCTGGGTATGAAGATATCCAAAAGAAATACAGGTCTGTCGGACGGAAGTAGGAATCTGACAGACCTGGGCTCCAGTTCCAACTGTATGATCTTGGCAAGTTACTAATGTTTCTACGTCCTCTTCCATAAAGTAGAAGTAATAGAACATACCTTGTAGGATTATAGTGATATTTACATGATATAATTTATATGAAGCACTTAAAGAGTGTACAGCACAAAGGAAACACCCAGTAAAATAGGAGATCCTTATTTCACCATGTTATAAATGGTATATGCTAATGTCCCATAAGAAAATATGCTTTTGTCTTAGTTTTCAAGAGATACGTAAACAAGAGATATGCTGTTTCTTTAGAAATGTTTTATTAAAGCATCCTAAATGAAGTCTTTCTCACATCTTTGCTAGGCCGAATGGGGAATAGCCGAAGTGCCCTGAAGATGATCATGGAGGAGTTACATGATGTTGATAAAGCAATTGAATTTGCCAAGGAGCAAGACGATGGAGAACTCTGGGAAGATCTGATTTTATATTCCATCGACAAACCACGTAAGCAGAAAAGCCATCCGCGATCAGACCTGTTTCTTTCAATACGTCCGGTTAACTAGACTCTAGAGGAAGAATTACCTCAAGACACATTGGGTGAAAAATATGGTGGTGTATCTATAACAAAAACAGGCGAGGTACATTGTAACGATTTCCACCACTCCTCCTGTGCAGAGAAGCCCGGAGCCTCATCACGCTGGGTTACCTGCATGTGCAGGCGAACAGGTGGTTAAGCTGATGGTACTCATTTTCCGTGTCCCCATGAAGCGAGTTCCTACATGCTGTACTCAAATTGAATAAATGTGACCTCAGTTTTGTTTTTTTCAGTTTGGATATAGGGCCATTTATTTTGGAAATTACCAGTCTCTCTTTATGGAAACCTAGGACTGTCACTGGACAGTGGCCATGTTTGGACGTTTGCTGTGCCAGTACCGGGTCTCTGTCCTGCCTCACTTCCTCCGTGTGGCACCGGGGCGGTGGGTGCTGCCTCCCCGAGACCACCTCCATCGTGTCTCCCATTTTGGAAAGATATACAAGGTCACCTGACAGTAACCCAAGCCCTCTTTTGAAGATCTAGAAGTGATTCAGAAACTGGCAGTACTGGTTTAAAGTCTGCCCCCTCCTTCCCTTCATTTTCTAGGAAGAAGGCTTGCTTATCTGTTTCAAGATTTTCAAGTTTTAGAAACTGCTCTTATAACCGTCTTTTCATAAGAGCTACAAGAAGATAATGTTACTCAAGTCAGATTCAGATGTAGGTCGTCACGCACACATGCATCTTGGAGAGTCTAGCTTAGCGTGACAAAGCTGTAACTTATGGACCGACGGGGGTGCAGCATGGGTAAAATGGAACACATCATGACCAGACCTGTGGTCTGCCCTGCCCTGCTAGCTCTGTGGCCCGGAACGAATTAATCAGCCCATTTCCCTTGCCTGTAAAATGGGGACAAAATAACATTCCTACCTGGCAGAATATTGGAGAAAAGTATGTGACAGCTGAGCTGTGGTGTAAATTCTCAGTAAATGTCAGTTGCCCCCCTTTGCCATTGCAGGCTGTGTTCTGAAGTCACTGTCCTTTTTCACTCACGGAGCTTCTCCTTTTTTACATCATGAAATAAAAGGAAAGTTAGTTTTTGAGAATTTGGAAATTCAAATATTTTTAACACTTACTTTAAAGGAAATAATTTTTTTAGTTCCTTTTGACCTAAAACTGCATTATGTCCATTGCTGCTGTGCTCACTGTTGCGTGTGGTATCTTGCAGCATTTATCACTGGCTTGTTAAACAACATCGGCACGCATGTGGACCCAATTCTCTTGATTCACCGTATTAAGGAAGGGATGGAGATCCCCAATTTGAGAGACTCCTTGGTTAAAATTCTGCAAGACTACAATTTGCAAGTAAGTATCCTTTCTTGGACAAATCAGCATGGGGAGTGAGTTGAGTGGACTTCCCGGATAAACGTTTCTAGGGTTATTTTCGATAACAAAGATTTCAGGTGGATGGTTACATCTTACTTAGACCCAGATATTCTGAAGCTTGTCAAGTAGAGAAACTAGAAATCTCATCCTGTAAGGAAGCCATCCAGTTTTTAACCTTCCCCAAGTTTTCTCTCCCTGATGAGCAGGCGCTTTTTTTTTTTTAATATTTATTTACATGAGAGACAGATCTAGAGCGAGCGTGAGCGGGAAGGAGGGGGAGAAACAGACTCCCCGCTGAGCAGGGAGCCCGTGCAGGGCTTGATCCCAGGACCCTGAGATCATGACCCGAGCTGAAGTTAGACGCCCAGCCCGCTGAGCCACCCAAGCGCCCCAAGAAAGCACTTTTACATTTATGTGGTACATACAGCATGGCATTGGGAAGGGTGAGGGGTAGTTACAGTGGCTGTCAGACCCCTCAAGCCAGTTTTAAGTAGCATGAGTATTGTGTCCATTGAGGGGAATTAAAGTTTTTCGGATGATACGATTATTTCCTTGAAGCTACCCAGTAATCCATTGCCTGAAACATGTTAAAATACGTGATTTTATTTAACTTTTTATCTGTTTTCTAGACTAGGACAACTTTGTTATCTGTAATAATTCAGAATATGTGATAAAAGCAAGGGAACCCAGTATTTTCATATAAATAATTAATATGCTAATTACAAAGCATCCTACTCTTTTCCTTGAAAGGACTCTAACAATTACCATTTTTCAAGATGCTGGCAGCTTTCATAGAACTTGAAACTGTTTATGGCACATTTCTTTAACTATTTGGACTGTTCTTTCTCAACTTCATTTGAAAATGAGTTTTTGTTATAATACAGAGGAAATTGCTGTCCTGCAAACATAAAGATTTTGCTGGTAGAGCCAGAAGATAATGTGGTAGGGAGCGAAGTGGTTACCAGGTTAAGTAAGGAGAGGAGCATCGTGGTGAGGATTTGTGGGGGCCCTGGCCACCGTGAGGGTGCAGTGTGCGGGGGGCGGGGGCGGTTGTGCTGCACTCGGGGTGGGGCACTCAGGTAAGAGGCAGGGTGAAAGGAGCAGAAGTTGAGGAAGATTGAGGGTGTCAAGAAGAGAAGTGAGAGATGGAAAAGAGTGAGGGAGCTGAAGGAACAGGGACGTGGGGCTGGGAGTGGGCTGTTGGTGCATTAACATTTGGACGGAGTCCTCGTGAACTTGTTCAGGAAGCAGGGTGAAGGTCAGGGTTGTTGGAGTGGAATTCATGGATTAACTGTGAGGGCAGCACGGCATCCCTGTGGGCGTTGAGAGACAGGGGTGGGAGGGCTCTAGCCGGGCTCCAGCATTCTCTGTGACCCGGGAGGCTCACCTCCCCGCCCTGGGGCTGGATTACTGGGTAGCTTAGCCAGCAGGAGAAGGTTCTCCTGAGGGCAGGGCGGAAGAGGACAAGTGCCTTCCTCAGGGTGCTCATGGGAAGTCGGGGTCCTGGGAGAGAAATAGGTCTTTGGTTAAAGCGCAGGTCGAGGCTCTGTTCTGCAGAAAGCGTCACGGTATGCAGAGGAATTGCGCGGTCAGGAGACAACCCCGGGAAAGGGGTGGTGGGACGGAGACTGAGCAGGGCAGGGAGGAGAGGGTAGTGGGGGAATGGGTGACTACGCAGAGGGCGGGGGGAGCTGGTGGTGTGGGCAGTGCCCAAGGGCTGCAGCGGAGTGGCCCAGGTGGGGGTATTTCACTCTTTCCGAGGTGAGAACTGGGCTTCGGGGAGAGTGGTTTCGGTGTCCGACCTCCGAAAGCTCTGCGTGTGAGTGAGCTTGATGATGACATGCCACGGGCTGTGCCTATCCCTGGATGTGCTAGCACCCGCTGGAAGTTTTGAATCCAGGTATATTGAGAAGTCATTTAGGTGTGGTGGCTCTGAGCATCTCTGCCGCAGGGACAGTGATGAAATGATCACTCCTCTGTCTTCCAGCTTAGAAGTGCGTGAAGCTTGGCCTCTAGGTTGAAGATGTTTCTTTTTTTCCGGTCTGTAAAGTGCCTACAGAAACACCTAATAAATCCCTCTTACTAGGCTCTTAATCCAGAGAACCAAGCTCATGGGCACCCCTGGTCTCACTGCTCATTCATTTTTTATGAATAAATTTGCATAGTTCTGAGTCAGCCGGGAATAAAAATAAATTATTAGATGCAAAATGTATTCCATATAAAAAATCATTCACGAAAACAGCTGCTAAATCAATATTTTATCCACTTCATTATATTTTTTAATGTTCCTTAATACGTGGAAGTGTGCAGATGGTGATGCGTTCAGGAGGCTGGGGGTTTCTCAGCCAGTGGACCCCTTAAACCTGACCTGGGCGTGGCTTCCTGGACAAGGGGAGGGACCCTCGGGGAAGGTGGCAGAACCCATAGGAATGGCACCGTGGTCTCCACTGCAGCTCAGAGGGCTCGCTGGAAGGTGCAGAGAGAAAACGCTCACCTTGGTCAGGTGGTTCAAACAGTTCCCAGGGGTGCTTCCGTCTTACGTGGGAAGAAAGAGTTCAGGAGTCTTTTTCTATGGAAAAGGCTACTGTTGCATCAATGACCATTTATTTTCTTTCTGTGCGCCGCCTGTCAGAGATCACTGTAAAAATGATTTATGGAGCATCTTGAAGTTTCCAGATAGGTTGCATATACATATTTTTTGACTCTGTCTAGTCTCTTTTGTTTGTTCCATGAAAGTATAGTTGATTTTCACATGTTCTCACAGGATGAAAAATGGGTAGCCCTGTTAATCCCAAAAATTGGGGGGAAATTTTCCAGGTTCATGAATTTGTGAGAACCTGACCCCTCCTCCGTTGGGCGGGGCAGCGGGGAGGGACCCCCGGGGGCTGTTAGGAGCCGTTCAGCAAACCTAAGGATCCATGGTCAGGTGTCAGGGAGAGGGCTTCCTGGGGCCTTTTGCTAATACGCGTTGGGAATCTGTCAGGCAGATTTGCGATAACGTACGCAGCACTGTAAAACGTATCTGGGCCACGGAAAATGGCTTGGAACAGAAGGAAGGAGAAGTTGTGGGAAAAACTTAAAATCAGTATCTCTTCTGGTTTTAAAGTTTTATGTTTTCGAAAATGCAACAACTTTCTTCAGCTGAAGTTTAGTGTGAGGTGTGTTAGAGGTCTGTGGCATCGTTAAAGTGAGGGAAAATATATCCTCAACCGCGATTTCAAAGTTGAAGTTTTTAAATTTATCATATTTTTATACCTTGTTACACTGTTAGTACAAATTACTCAGCAGATTATAAAAGTTTCACGAAGTCAGTAAGATAAAAGTAGCCCTTATTACACTCGATAAACTTAAAATGTTTCTAGGCCTGATTTCAAGGACAGATAGCATTTGTTGTTTTGATATAAAATTATTTGCCAAATAGCATGGTATAAATGATATTTCAGTGTTTACATTAAACCGACAGTTTCCAAATTATTTTTATGCTATAAATTAATTTTTATACTTTATATATTTAAAATACTTTTCTTTATAAATTTAGCATTTATATCCCTTTCTGGTTTTGTATTTTTTTCCCCCTTAAGCATTCCTCTGGCCTTCTGAGACAGTCATTTCATCTCCACAGTGGTCGTTAGTCTTCCCATCTGTGAAACAGTTCCTATCAAGGGGTTAAAGGATTTGCCAGTCTGGGAAGGTGACACACTGGGTTTGAAGCCAGATGCTCTGGCGGCATCTTGTGTGGACCACTGGTTGTCCTGAGGTCTGTGGAGAGGCAGTCCTTGTCCCGGCAGGTTACGACAGCAGAGGAGTGCAGGACTGAACAGGCAGCCTCCTGTCTCTGAAGGGCAGTGGACACGATGTTTGCAGAGCTGGACTCCAGTCCTGGCTTTCCCATCAACAAGCCTGCTGACCTTCGGGAGGGCACCCAACCTTTCTGGATCTCAATTTTCCCATTAGATTAAGTCAGTGTTTGTCAAGCCTGACTCCACACCAGAATTATCTAAATTCTTTTAAAAATTACGTCATTTCAGGTACTACCCCAGACCTGCTAGGTTAGAATCTTTGGGGGAGGGCGAGGGGACTGTATCCTTAAATCACCTTGAGATTTCGTACGCTCAGCCTGGCACAAGTCTGTGCACTGACATTCGACATTCAGGAACCTCGAGATGAGGTGATCTCTAAAGTATCTTCTGTGTCTCAAGTTCTTAAATTTAGCAGTCCTTTCAGAAACAGGCCTTTAGGTCGCACCGTATGTCCGTATCGTTCCTCGTGACTCTGCTTTGAAATGCAGAGGCAAATGAATGAAGAGAAAATAGTGACTTCTTTCTTACCTACTTTTTTTGGACTCAAATGGGTTTCTTAGTGCAGAAGCTCTAAATTTCTTCGAAGAGACACTTTTTAAATTTACAGATCCCTAAAATAAACTTTTAAGAATGGATTTTTTTTCCTTTCAGATTGTTTCCATTTGGCCTCATCACAGCCTTTAGGTGACATAGGTGGCCTGTGACAGCCAACTCTGCCTCTTTAATCAGTACACTTGTGTACTTTGTGCTGTCGTAAATTCAGATATGATTGTTTTTGAACTCCAACATGAGACCCTAGAGCCTTTCTGTCTTTTCCTTACTTCTCTGCAGTTCATCATCTTCGATGATAATCCCAACAGAAAGCAAAGCTTTTCCATTAGAATTCAGATCCCATAGCATCATAGCCTATATGATAGATTAGAAATTAGGTAAAATGGTTTCCCAGGCTAGCTCTTGTATCATACCGGGGCTTATAAACCCAGGTAACTATCTGTCATTTGCAATTCTAATGATAAGCACTGCGGTATGAATAAGGCAATGTCAGCAAAAAGTTCAACATTCAAAGAATCTTTTAAAATAAAAATTTCAGAAACTCTACAATTTTTTTTGGCATTTTTCCCACAGCAGCTGTTTCTAATGAACCATAGTAACTTCACTGATGTACAGTTCTTTTATTGCTTTATAAAATATCTATGAGTCTGGTGCTTTTTGCTTTTCATTGGGATGTTTATCGATGATGAACTACAGAGAAATAAGGAAAAGGCGGGAAAATCTAGAGTCTCGTGTTGGTTTTCAACAGCTATCTTATAAAATACATTTTTAAAATTTACAATACAACAAGGTATGCTTATAAGCAGATTGATTATAGACCCTACAACTGGCTGTCTTGAAAATGATGAGGATAAAAGGATAAAGGTAATGCTGAAAAGCTTTGAACTATGGAGAAAACAGTGTAATAAGAAAACAAGAGTTAAGAAGAATGTGTGGGAAGAAAAAATAAGAAAAAGAGTTAAGAAGAATGTGTGGGAAGAAAAAATAAGAAAAAGTCCCATAAGAGAAATAAATCTCTGAAAGATAATACTGTACTTGCCATGCAATGCCCACAAGTACTTTTTGAGATGAAGGCATGATGCCATTATGAAGTTGAGGAAAGAAGAGACCAGTGGTTTACTTACCTTAGTGAAATTCTAATAGGAGATATAAGTTCTAGTTCAAGATATAGATTACACAGAAGAATGAAAAATGATGACAATCTTAATATTTCCAAGAACTGGAAAACAAGATCAGTCTCAAAGGCATTATTAATAATTCCTTTTAAAACAAAGACATGAGAAAGTAGATCCCGTAATAAAAAGTAGAATGTGTTAGAAAATACAAATATTTGAAAAGTAACCAAATTGAACTCTTTGAAATTATGTGAATTCATTTAAATTATCAATTCAGTGCAAGGCCAATAATAGATTGGATACAGCTGAAAGGGAGAATTAACTGGAAGATCTGATGACCTTGTTCAGTATGCAGTGCAGAGTAATTAAGAGATAGAAGATGTGAGTGGTTAACAGGGACGCCTGGGTGGCTCATTGGGTTAAGCGTCTGTCTGCTTTTGGCTTAGGACATAATCTCAGGGTCCTGGGATTGAGTCCTGCATTGGGCTCCTTGCTCAGCGGGGACCCTGCTTCTCGCTCTTCCTCTGCCCCCACTCGTGTGCTCTCTTGCTTGCTCGCTCACTCTCTATCAAATAAATAAAATTTTGAAAGAGTGGTTAACAGAGACATTGAGGTTAGAATGCACACGTCCTCAACCATAGGACTTGGGGAGGACAGACTCAAAAGACGAATAGGAAAATCTCAAGTTGATCAAGAAAAAGAAGAAATATATATTTTAGGAACAAACAAGGGAGAACATAACTAAACTAAATGCTCCAATTTTATATCAGTGTATTTGAAAACTCTACCAATTTTCTAGGAAAATATAAATTACCAACATTTACTCAAGAGCAAATAGACCAATGGTCATTAAATCAGTAGTCAAAACATAAAGCCACAATAAAAGTACTATTCCACAGTCAATTTCAGAGGTTAGTTTCATCAGACTTTTAAAAAAAAACAGGCAGTCCCCAAGTATATTTTGTAGTTGACCTTTCAACCAGGACCTGAGGGGCAGGGAGGCAACATCTTTACCCTCCAGAGGGGGTGAGAAATGCAGTCTTTCCTCAGGACACGATGGACCCAAGTGATACCTGCGGTTCCCATCAGCTTTAAGGAAAAGGAGGAGGATGCTGGGAGGTGGCCAGTGGAGCTGTCCCAGCCCTGCCGTGTCGATTCAGTGACTGGAAGGGCAATAACATTCATTAGAGAGAAACCAGCATCTTGAAGACTGCTTTCCTGCTCATCTGAACAAATAAAGAATAAAGCCTAAAAAACAAACAAAATAAAAACCCAGGCAGCCCCTATTTTATATCAATTTTTCCAGAGAACGGAATGGAACTGGGTTCCTCATGGGATGCTGGTCTAACCTTTCCAGCATCATATGAGACAGTTAGAACCCTGTTTCTTTAACATGAATGCAAAAAGTCTACATAAATCATTAGCTAATTGAATCTGACCATGTAATTATTGAATGTATATATCATAAATGTCATAAATTTTAAAGTAATTATTATCTCTGATAAAATTTTAATCAAAAACCCCAAAGAATCTTTTACAGTTCTAAATTTACGTAAAAGGCAAATGGCTAAGATTATCCAAGAAGAATAAGGAGGGCAGATTTATCAGGTACTGAATTTTAATATGTGGGAAGGTAAAATGGTGTAACCACTTTCCCAAATAGTAAAGCAAAGCCTCATTAGGAAAAAGCCCTTTGCTTCCCACATCTTCCTGCCTTGGGAATGTGAATGTGAGGCCTGGAGATACAGCCTCTACTTTGTGGCCACGAGGCAGCAACCTGGAGGTATATTCTCCTGTTAATGGACATTTAGGCTGTTTCCAGTCTAGGGCTATTAAGGATAAAGTTCCAAAGGACATTTTCATACAGTTCTTTTGAGGACCTGCTTTTCATTTTGGGTAACTACCCATCAGTGAAACTGCTGGGTCATGGAACAGGTATGCTTAATTTTTTAAGACTGTCCAGTAGTTTTGCAAAGGATGGCTTCCCAGCCTCCCAGGTTTCTCTGCCCAGATCTTTTGCAGGAGCCCCAGCCAGCTGTGTATTTTAGTTGGACACACACTGAACAAAGTTGAAGTGTTTGTAGAGGAGGATGAAAGGCACAAGAAAGTGTCAGCTTTGTTGTTTCTTCTGAAATAAATCTGAAACATATGGTAACATCTTTATAGATATGTTCAATGTAAGTGGAAGAGACTGAAGTAGATGCTATATGTTTGCAGTATTTCATATTTGTTTTTAATTTTATTTAGTGCATGCAAGCTGGGGGCGGGGCAGAGGCAGAGAGAGAACTTCAAATGGACTCTGTGCTGAGCGTGGAGCCTGATGTGGGGCTCGATCTCACAACCCGGAGATTGTGACCTGAGTGGAAATCTAGAGTTGGACAATTAACCAACTGAGCCACCCAGGCACCCCAACAGTAGTTCATATTTTAAAATGAAACGTAGCACAAAGTAATGGCAGATAGTATTCAGAATGTGGATGGCGGTGATTTGACGCCATTCTGGTCATAAAGACCTGGATGGCAGGAGAGCGTGAGTGTGCCCCAAGTGTATGAGTAACAGCAAGTTTGCAAGGCTGGAAAGGAGACCGTGGAAGGCATCCACAGGGGGAGCAGGCTGTGGATGATGACCTCAGAAGGTGGAAGTTGTCAGGAATCATGAATGTGAAGGTCAGAGAGGTTTGAAGAGGACCGATTTTGACTCAGCCATCAGTGTTTTTTTTTTTTTTATTTTTTTTATTATGTTATGTTAGTCACTATACAGTGTTCCATGATTCATTGTTTGTGTATAACACCCAGTGCTCCATGCAATACGTGCCCTCCTTAATACCCATCACTGGGCTAACCCATCCTGCCACCCCGCTCCCCTCTGAAGCCCTCAGCTTGTTTCCCGGAGTCCGTAGTCTCTCATGGTTCGTCTCCCCCTCTGTTATCCCCCGCTTCATTGTTCCCTTCCTTCTCCTGATGATCTCCTTCCTATTCCTTATGGTCCATAAATAAGTGAAACCATATAATTGTCTTTTTCCACTTGACTTACTTCACTTAGCATAATCCCCTCCAATTCCTTCCATGTCGATACAAATGGTGGGTAATCATTCTTTCTGATGGCTGAGTAACATTCCATTGTATATATGGACCACATCTTTTATCCATTTGTCTGTTGAAGGGCATCTCGGCTCCTTCCACAGTTTGGCTATAGTGGACATTGCTGCTATGAACATTGGGGTGCATATGGCCCTTCTTTTCATTACATCTGTATCTTTGGGGTAAATACCTAGTAGTGCAATTGCTGAGTCATAGGGTAGCTCTATTTTTAACTTTTTGAGGAACCTCCACACTGTTTTCCAAAGTGGCTGCACCAACTTGCATTCCCACCAAGAGTGTAAAAGGGATTCCCTTTCTCCACATCCTCTCCAATATGTGTTGTTTCTTGCATTGTCAACGTTTGCCATTCTAATGGTGTAAGGTGGTATCTCAGTGTGGTTTTGATTTGAATTTCCCTGATGGCATCAGTGTTTTAATAAAGCAGTGGGGGACGCCTGCTTGGCTCAGTTGGTTAGGCGTCCGACTCTTGGTTTGGGCTCAGGTCATGATCACGGGGTGGTGAGATCAAGCCCTGTGTAGGGCTCAGTGCTCAGCAGGAAGTCGGCTTGGGATTCTCTCTCTCTCCTCCCTTAGCCCCTCCCCCCTCCCTCTGCCCTTCCGCACCTCCCATGTGCATGAGTGCACTCGCTCTCTCAAATCTTTAAAAGAAAAAAAAAAGACATTCATGGAAAGTACCAAGTATGAACTTTTAAGGGTGAAATCTGTGATAAAATGATAACTACAGCATGTTTTTCATGAGTCAGTAATGATTGCTACAGGGAATAATCCAAAAAGCCTTGTCTGACGTTGAAAACAATACCTGGATAATGTTACATTGTTCTTGTACAGTCTTTCACTCACCGCCTCTGATTGCCTTCAGATCATTACAGGTTTATGGAAGAAATGGCTCTCTCCCACGGGTGGTAGTCACTTTTTTTGGTATAGCTACCTGTCTGGCATCATGTAAATGAAAATGTTTTTGTACTTTTCTGATTTGGGGCCTTGGATTTTGATCCTATGAAGTAGAAAGTCACATACTAAGTAGGATTTGTGTATTTTCCCTTCTCCTGGCAGTGTGCCTCTGAATACTCAAGTTTTTCCTAGAAAATACTTTTCTGTGGGCAACGGATTATACCTATTTCAACAAATGTCCTCCTGGTGAAGAGATGCTCCCTTCTTGGTCTCCAGATACTGTGGCCTCTGCCTGGCCTGCCCGGTCTGCCCTTGCTCCTGTAGTATGTATGCAGTAGGCCGTAAACACCCACTGAGGGGCAGAGCCAACGCTTTCTGAAACATTTTACCAAACGTATTTTGCTCAACACTAGTTTTCTTTTTTATTTTGGTGGTGGAAGCTGGGCAGCTTTATGTGTTTGCTTACAAATTTTCTTAAAGTTACTGCTATCAGTACTTCGTAGACATCTTTCTTACTATATGTTTCTCTTCCTATGTGCTTTAATGACATGTTAAAGTTTTGATCTTTTTAAAATGAATCCAAAATTCCATTTCTAGTAGCATTTTAAGGGATAAAATGTCATAGGTGGTGTCTCGATGAATGTGGAAATAGTAAAGCTTTGTTATTTCCTGCTCATCAGTACTAGAAATGGTAGGTATAGAACTTTAATCTGGTCGTCAGCTCTGGGTTTTGTTTTTTGTTTTTATTTTTTTTTACTATGTGCCTTCATGTGAGTGGGGAGAAAGCCTCTGGGCTGCATTCACCGCAGCCCGTGCTGTCTGGGATTTGAGGGGAGCACATATGAGTGGAGATGCCCGGGGATGGCGGACTCCAGGTGGCTGCTCCCTGACTTCCCTTCTCAGTGGCACAAATGGAAAACCTAAAAGCAGGACACCCACGTGGGTTCTAGAGGTGAGACCTCACTATGAAGAAAGGCGGGCTGCACCTCTGAGCAGTATTTGCTGGGACCTAGAGCAGGGCCGCAGTGATGCGGGGATGGCGTCATTATGTGAATTTCATGGCAGTTACATGTGAGCGCCGAGAAACATGTGCAGCAAGTCCCCTCCAGCTAGATGGGCCACACAGTGCGACTGAGAATCTCTCTGCCCTCAGGCTCCTTGAGCGCCTCCCTCTTAGAAAAGCAACTAGTTCTAGTTTAAAAAAAAAAGGAAAAAAAGGCATCTAGCTTAAGCATACCCCACACAGCCTCTCCCAGTTTCTAATACAACACCTGAGAAAACCCAGAACAGGCTGGAAGCTCACCCTGGGGCCAGCAGAGTGGAGTAGAACTTAAGGGAGGTTGTCTCTCGGTGCTGTGTCCTTGCTGAGAGCAGGTGGCCGTCTTTGCATCCCACCCTGGCTCTGAAACACAGAGCGGGTGCCAGCCAGCATCGGCAGCCTGCCCTCGGCGTCCTGACTTCTGAGGTTCCTACAGTATTGCTACCACTCCTAATTCTCCAGGCAGGGAGGGAGAAAGCACGTAATTAAGCCGACAGCGTCACAGGGAAAATGCATAAAGGAACAGAAAGTGCAGTACAAGGGTGAAGAAAATGAATCTTGTAACAGAATGTTAATATTGGTGGTCATTTTTCAGTTGTCAGCCCCTCAAGAGTCACCAAATTTGACAGTTACCAGGGACACTTTACATCCTTAGCACTATAGTCAACAGTTTGGATCGGAAGGAAAGAGGGATTGTAGCCCAGAGGGGATTTAGGACAGAAATCACATCTGTTCAGTTTCTCTGTGCCCTGTTGCTTGTACATGATAGGGGCCCAGTATATATTAGTGCAATAGATAGAGGGGTTTATCATGGAGGATTGGGGGATAGCAAGTTTTCCATCCTGGGCAAAGGTCTGGAGGTTGGAATGAGCAGGTCACTTAGGGGCCAAACTGCCAGAAAGAGTCTGCATTAAGAAGCTGTGTAAGGTGATGTTAGTGTTGGTTAACACAGCCTTCCTTGCCAGACTTTGCAATTTGTGTTTCATTTCACAAGTGCCACAGGAACTATTCTATGTTCATATGTGCAGTGGTGACCAAGTGGAGGCTGGAGAGATTGGACTAAGAGTTTCGGAGGGAAAAGCTTACTGAGGGCAGGCAAGCGTGAGTGCCTCATTGGACGATCTCAGACACACCGATGTTCTGAATCCCCCGTTAGAAGGGTTTGCCCCCATATTTGAGTCTTTTAAAAATGGCTTTTCTCTTACAATGTGTGCATTAGATTCTGCTTCGTGAAGGCTGCAAGAAGATTCTCGTAGCGGACTCTTTGTCCTTACTGAAGAAAATGCACCGAACTCAAATGAAAGGCGTTCTGGTCGATGGTAGGTGAAATTGAAGCAATCCTATTGGAACCGCATGCCTTACTTTCAGAAGAGACGGAGCAGATACAAATACCGTATGATCCCAAGTGTGTGTGTTCCCTTGCAGAGGAGAACATTTGTGAATCGTGCCTTGCCCCTGTTCTTCCAGCAGGTAAGGTGGTTGGGAGGGGGAAACCCCCAAATGTGGGCTCATGAGGAGTAGAATTAAAATTTTGACATTAACTATCAGATTATATAACTTGTGGAATAATCCATTTTAGAGCAGCATTTCAGCCCACAGCCCTCCTCAGTTGCACGCTGGCACCACCGCTCTTGAAAGCTGGGGTGCTCACGCGACAGTGAGTCTGCGTTACCTGGGAGGCTCGTTAAAGCCCACATTGCTGGTCCCACCCCAAGAGGTGCGGGACCCCAGAATCTGCAGTTCTAACACGTTCCCAGGTGATGTGGATGCTACTTCAGGGGCCATTGTTTGAGAGGTCGTGGCTTTAGAGTAAAACAAAATGGAAAATCTACCATTGACAATGTTTAAATTCCAAGGTAGAAGAATCATGTGTATCTGGGGAAACAGATATAAGTAGCTTCCCCTTTCTTTAAACTTTTGCTCTGCTAGGCACCTAAGGTTTCCCACATTTCCACAGAAACCTACTTGCCATCTAATCCGAACATAAGCATGTGTTTATATAGTTGGTAGACCTGTATGTTGTGATGTGTAATCAGAGCACCTCACGTAAGGAGAGGACAGGAGGAAATTCCATAATTTGAAAGTAGAAAGCAAAGCATAGTTATCAGGATGCAAAAAGTGTTTTTAATATAAATTCAACATAGAGGGGTCCTGAAAGAGCTAGCTGATGTAGGATGTTACTTAGCTTTATGGGATCATAGAACAGGACAGAAGTCGTTCCAGTCAGCGCCTTTTCTAGGGGAACTAGGTTTGAAGTGTTCATGTTGAAAATGGCCGTGGGCGCAGGAAAAGTGGGGTTTTGTCGTGGTGCAGACCAGTGCACGCGCATGGCAGAGTTAAACTCTCGCAGGTGCAAGCTCGCAGCCGAGGGGTCGAGCCCTGCTGTGCCCCAACGCCCCTGAACAGGCGTGGCTAAGGCAGTGAGTGAACTGGCAGGATTTCCTGAAAGCCACAAAATGGACTTCAGCATATGGTGTGTTTCTCGTGTCTGAGGGTCTGGGGCAGGGAGGAGGGCATGCACATACCCTAATTTTTTAGAATAAACGTGCTGGCGTTTGCTGTGAGGTTGGCCCTCGTTTGTAGTTGTCTGGCAGGGATGACAGGCACGTGACCTGTGACTGAGCACCCCCACTGCAGTACCTACTTTTCATCAGGTCACACCCCCCTGCGTGTATTAGTATTCACGGGGGGGCATCCGTGAATACTAATCCTCCTAAGGCAGCTTATTGCTGGAAATTAAACTGCAGCTGGGCTTTCAGGCAGGATCGGTTCAGGGCCTGATCTGCTTGTTGCACTGAGTGCTCGTCTCTCGGCCGCCCTCTCCCTGCAGATGCCGCTAAGCCCTTCAGCGTGGTGGTCTTCCACTGCCGCCACATGTTCCACAAGGAGTGCCTGCCCGTGCCCAGCATGGTGAGTCGGCCGCCCTGACGAGCGCGCGCGGTGCAGTCAGGAGGGATGCGCGCGGAAGTAGGCCCATCCTGTGACTTCTCAGGACTCGTTTTCTATCACCTAAGAAAAATGAATTTCTCAAATGCGTCATCTCTACACAGTAGTCCCCCCTTATCCGTGGTGTGAGTTACCGTGATGGTTAGTCGTGGTCTGGAAGATGATCCCCTTCCTGACGAAGGGCCAGGAGGGCAGTGGTGGCCTCAGGCTAGCTCCCAGCGCCTCCGTTGTTCCCTCCCAGCACGCAGGCATCTCTCATCCCGGGGGGCGGGGAGTACGTATAAGGGAAGCCACAGTCCCGTAACCTGTTACAACTGTCTTAGTAATCTCTTCCTGTGCCTCACTCGTCACGGGTAGGTACGCAGAGAAAGCCTCGTGTGTTGAGGGCTTGATACTGTCTGTGGGTTCTGGCAGCCCCCGGGGTCTTGGGACTTACTTTCCAAGGGTAAAGGGGGATTGTGTGCTAAACATCATAAAAACATTCGCTAAGTGAATGCGTCTAGGTGGAATCGATGACTGTCAAGCTACAGTGACAGGATGTACAGTGAGAACCATTCTATAGTTTGTAGAACTTTCTCAGCCTGCTGTCTGTATTCTGACACTGCTGTGTTTAGGGTCCCGTTTCCGTGTTCCCCTAAGTCACACTGTGAACCAGCAAAAGCTCCAGGCGAAATCTGTCTTTCAACGACCTTCGTAGAACTCCCCCGCGCAGTTCTGCGGCATCTGCAGCGCCAAGCACCGCGGCCCGGGGAGCGCCATCTTGGAGATGAAGAAGTAGCCCGGCCTGTCCCCCTCGTCGTCGCCGCTGTCCTGAAGACGGTTGGTTTGTGGACCCCAGTGCTGTTAACGGGATTTGTACGTGTTTATGTGCTGCTCGAAGAACAGCGTCTTCCTCCTTGCCTGTCTACTAGAGGTTTCTCTGTGCAGTTGATGAAGTGAGGGTTTCCCCATCCAGGTCTCGACATCCTTGGGTCACAGTCCGTATTTCGTCATTCGTTTGGCTCATTCTTCACGTAGGAAAAGTCAGTCTGGGAGTTGGAAATGAATTTCTAGATCCTAGGAGAACTGGCCATGGAGCGGACTGCTGAGAGCGGGCTCTGCTGCCATCCGTCCTCACGCTCTGGGTTGGGCTTTTTTTTTTTTTAATGTCATCAGCTGTAGTTACCTTCTTAATAGGCATGTAATGAAGCATTGTGTAAACTGTCACTTATTCAAGGACATCTGGGAACAACATGAGCCGGCTGACGTCATGCTGTTTTACGGTAACTGATCACACGTTCTGTGCATCTGTCGATTGAATAAATGTTAGCTCTTACCATTATGAAAGACTCCCTTCTAGTGGCTTGAACAGCTTCATCCCGGAATTCTGGCACACTGAGTGGAGGAGAGTTTCCACACCTTCGAGTGTGAGGGGTCGTGGTTAGGTTTTGCCCACAGGGAGGAAGGGAGGGACACCGCAGAGTCTGAGAGGGATTCGCAGGAGAAATGGCACTGTCCAGTGATGGAGAGTGGGCACAAGTTTCCCGGAGCCTTCTCTGGAGCCTCGTCAGCCCTCGTGGAACCTAGAGAACATAGAATGCAGGATGGTCTTACAGTTATTGGCTTCATCTGTCTTGGGATAGGTGGCCGTTCTCTTGCCATGGTGCAGAAGCAGGGAAAACACTGTCACCACTTAGTCCCACAAATGCAAATAAGTGCAACTTTCTGCTTCGTTTTGGGGAGAGGGTGGGATGCTAATGAGTTCTGAGCGCCTCCTGACCAGTGGCCCTGGCATCTCCTGTCATGCTCCCTGTGCCCCCGGAAAGAACATACCACGTCCCTCAGTTTCCTGACAAAGCGACTAAAATGTAGAGATGCTGTCACAGTCACAGGTGAAGGTGAGCTTCAGAGCAGGGCTCCTTTCAAGAAACCAGGGTGGAGGGGGTGATTCGGAGGAAATTCATGGCACATCTCCGCAGTGGAGTCAAAAAGCATGTTCTCTAGGGGACAACAGGCTTTCCCCATTAGTCTTAAATATCCCAAAGTGGAAAGGTCTCAGCCCCCTCGGCATCATATCCCTTCGTTCCAAAGCTAGTGCTCTTTCTGCTCTGTTCCCCATCTGTTCTAACCAGAGAAATCCTTCCTGCACAGAACACCTCACCAGCCCAGTCTGAAACACAGGTAAGCAGCAAAGCTGCTGCTCGCAGGCTGGAGGGGAGGCGGGGGTTGTAAATGCACGTTCGCCCCCCCCCCCCACAGAAAGCCATTCGGAGTGTGAAACAGCCAAGTGAAAAGTTATTTTGTGACAGTGGTTTCTTTTGCTTTTAGCCAAAAGGATTTTACACTAGTTTTAGAATGGGAAGTTCTTAACAAATTTTTAATTTGGTTGTTAGTGTTAAAGATGTGAGCACTTACCATGTGTCGGACACGATTACAAGCACTTTGTTTTACTTCTTGCTCACCCCACCCTCACATCTTACAGGTGAGGAGACTGGAGCACCTAGGAGCCAGGCCAGCTGTCTAAGGTCAGGAGCAGGCAGGCGGCCTGCAGCGTCTGTGATCTTTAAAAAAAAAAAAAAAAAAAAAAATCAAATACACGGTGGTTAAGTACGTATTTGACCTGTTGTGATCAGTGCATAGAAAACACAGTCCACTCTCATCACAGCAGGGGATTTATCAGAAAGTAGCCAGTGGCTTACAGAATCACTGAGAGGACTGAGGAAGCAGATAATAGGGAGAGCTTCCAGGAACACCGGACAAAGCTCCCCCCGAACCGGGCTGCCCAGGGCACCCCCAGCCCACCTCCCTCAGAGGACGGGCAGCACAGAGCATGCAGCCCGCTTTTACATAAACTGTAAATAAAAATATAGACGTTCCTCAGTTTCTTTTAAATTTCACCCAGTAACACCGAATAAGGAATATTCTGTGTGTACACGCGTGTGTAGGAGACATTTCTGTGGTAAATAGCAGACCAGTTTACTCTGGCTTACTCTGACCAAGACTCGGGCTCTGGAAACTCCACCAATTTGGATACTAAACAGTAACTTGGACTTCCCAGACCCTATCCTGGACTCGTGGCTGATCGTCACTGTGTGAAATCTGGGAAGAAATGCCTTTGCTCCTGCAGTGCAGGTTGGGGTGGTCAGAATCCCTGTGATGGTCGTAGTACAGAGAAGACAGGAGAGAGAAGGAAAGACTCAGCCTCCAGAAGCACGGATGCCGGAGTTAGCCAATGCCAGGTCTTTCTTTACATTCCCCGAGAACGCTGCTTCTAAATGAAAACGTGGTCCTGTCCCTCCTCTTCAAAGCCTCAGGAATCCCAGGGCCCTGGATGCAAAGACCGGCCTCTGCAGCCCTTCGCTCGGAACGTCGCCGGCTGGCTCCCATCCCGCCCAGAGCTCTGGTTCCCTTTACCTCACTGCAGCGCTCCTTCAGCCCATCGCACTGTGCCCAGGGGGCCTCCTCGCTCGCCGTGGCCTCCTCAGACCGCCCGCCGTCCTAGCAGAGGACCCGGGGCTCCGTCTGCTCTTGGCGCACTGCGCTGCCGTTGGTCTGCGCGCACGGACGCGGTCTGCAGAAGGACGCCATTTCAGTCTTGAGTCCGTAGTCTACCTAGTGGCATGAATTTCATCTTAGCTCATGGTAAACTCAGATATATCAAGCTTTTCTGGATCAGTTCAGAGACCCCTTCTTTCCTGGTTGCTAAGTTTTGGGGTGGTGGCTGGGATGGTCTCACCACGTCCAGTATCCGTGAGGAGGCATCTTGCCATCAGTTGACCTCTGTCTACACTGGCATTGGCTGGAAAGCCATCATCCCCACGGCCTTCCAGCACCTGCCTCTGCCTCTGCCACTGCCAGTCTCTGGTCCTCAGTCTTCCTACTGCCCCTGCTGCTCCTGACCCCCAAGCCTCCGTAGCACCCCCTCCTCTCCCAGCTCCCTCCCCTATACCTGTCCGCCTCATGGCTCTGGTGCTTGGGAAAGTCAGTCTTGCCAACCAAGTCAGTCTTTCTCTGTTGCTTCCTTGACATTCCCAAGAGTGCATGTGGTATGTGTTTTGTACTGGGAGGGGGGCCAGAGAAAGTGGGCATTTGCTTTGTAAGGCTTAGCTACCTCTCAAAGGAAACGGAAAGTGGGGACTCTGTTCTCGAAGTTGCTGAGTCTGTCTTGACTGAGACCTCAGTCTGGAGCTCAGAGCGAGGTGCCCCTTGCCTCTCCACTCTCTCCTCCTGGGGCCTGTCTCCCCTGGTTCTACCCCAATCTGGTTGCTTCCTACTGGGGCCATGGACAGCTGTCATGTTATCATGTATTGTTTTGGGTACCCAAAGGCTGAGGTTCCTGCAAGCTGCTGACTCAGTTTTTAAGAGTCTGTTTTGGTACTTAAAATCAAGGATTCGCTTTTCCCTCTCTGCGTTATCAACCCTGTCCTCGGGGCCACCTTGCTGTGAATAGGGGAGACTTTCCCCAAGGGGGGGAAGCAACCCACCTTGGATACTACACCACAGCGGCATCCTGCCCATTCTGCTTACATGTCTGCCTCGTCCTGGGAGCTCAGTGAAGACCAGGAATATACCGTGTTCACCTTTCCCACGGTAGAGGGACCCAAGAGAGGCACTTAAAGAGGTGTGCTGAATGAACGGAAGTCTGTCCAGGCTTCCTCCCTTGTTCAAGACAGAGAAATACATACCTCGTAACGTTCTGTGACCTGAGTGACAGGCCTTGTAAATGTGGCCCCCTCGGGTCGATGTGCTTCTCTAGAGACCTACTGTCCTCTCTTCTGTCATTTCTTCCTCCCTTTTGATCTTCACGGCCACCATCAACAAGTCTCTGTTGTCTACGTTCTTACTTCTGTAATGAACACAATTTATTCTCAAGTTCCTAAAGCCTCATCTTTGAGTGCTCTTCCTCCTCCATCCCCCACCCAGTCTGCCAGCTTTTCTCACCGTCGCGCTGTCCTGGACCCAGATTCTTCTCATCCAGCATCTGGCTGGATTAGAACCAATCCCTTCCCAGTGTTCCTGCCTCCACTGTCCACACTTCTGATTTATTCTGCACCCAATTTCTGCATGAATTATCCTTCCTGGGCACCTGGGTGGCTCAGTCGGTTAAGCATCTGCCTTCGGCTCAGGTCATGATCCCAGGGTCCTGGGATTGAGTCCCGTGTCCGGCTCCCTGATCAGCAGGGACCCTGCTCTCTCCCTCCCCCTGCTTGTGTTCTTGCTCTCCCTGTCAAATGAATAAATAAGATCTTTAAAAAAAAATCATCCTTCTAGACTGTTCCAAATTCCCGGATATTTGCTGTTTCCAATGCTTATAATCTCTACAGTACATTTTTCCCATTTATTCAGTTACCCTCTTTCAACTCATCAGTCTAGATCCCATCAGCCTTCAAAATCTAACTCAATATCTCACTATCTCCGACGTACTGTGTCCCCAACGTACTCTGTCCCCCAACTTAAAGCAGTTCGTATTCCAGCCTCCCAGGACTGTGACACAAACATGACAAAGGTATTTGTGATATATTATCAGGTATATAGGCCTTATCCCCATAAATGAAATGCTCCTCAAAAGAAAAATCAAATCTCGAAAAGCATCCTACAGAAAGGCTGCTCAATTAAGTGTCCCTTACTAGACCGAACCTCATTCTCCTGCCAGGCGTGGGGTTCTGTCCTCTGGAAGGAGTGTCGGGAATACTATGGCAGAAAGCGAGAAGAGCAGAGCCCACCTTCTTGGGTAGTTCCTGTGATTGAGCTTTCTTGATACCTGAGGGCTTCATGGAGACATCCACTTTCCACAGTTCCCCTTTCGTGCTGTCATTTTCTAAAAAGAAACCATTCTACTCACTGTCAAAAAACAGAGACATTAGAAAGGCCCTTAGTCCCAGACTTGGTAAATGCCTGAATAGGTCAGATCACCACAGATCAATGTACTCAAATGATTTAAACCAAAGCATTTGTTCCAGAATTAATCTAGCTTTTTGCCCCAGTTAATTCCAAGTAGCCTCAATTCCCTTTTGCTTTGATGTTAGCACATCAATGGTAGACTTTCAGAATTCCATCCACTGCTCTTGGACTCTAGAGATCATGTAACTGGTGATCCCAGCCACGGCATCTTGAGAGCGTGAGGGACACCATCGTGCAGCAAGCCAACACCACGGTCCCTGGCAACCTAGGAAGCCTGTCCCCCTCGTTCGGACTACCTGTGACAGACTCGAAGAAAATGACGCTACCTAATGCCAAAGCTGATGTGTACAGGTTCTGCCTCCTAAAGGCAGTTGTAGGGGCCACACCCCCGAAAAGCTCAACCTTTATCCTGCTCTCCCGAGCTTCCAAAGACTGATGGGCCGACAGACACGGAGACTTGAGAGGGTGAGAAGCAGCAGCAGAACCAGAGCCGCTGTACGTTCCTGGCTGCGCTCTTCAGATAATACTGGTTAGCCCAGAGCTCCATCAGCGGCCAGGAGCCGAGCTGCTCTGCTTTCTAAAGGGAGGGGAACTGAGCTGGGGGGGGGGGTTCAGGGAATGAGAACAAGCAACCAGGATAACCAAAGGGCTTTTAAGACCAGTATTCACACCTGATTGTTGCCTTGATGCTGGACCCTCTTCCTCCCTCAGTGTCCATTAAAGTCTGCTATCCAAACAGTGTCATCTGTGAGTAGGTTCTAGGGGAAAGTGAGGAGCTGTGCTCTACATACGGGACCCTTGAAGAGCAGGGAGAACATAACTGCAGCAGGAGGCAAGCACTGGAGTTGACGGGGAACAAGAGCATCGACCTGCATATGATAACAAGAACATAGAAACCCCAGACTGGCTGGCACGTTGGGAGAGGGCTCGTCTTCCTAAAGGGAGATGGATAAAGGCATTGAGCCAATTTTATCTCAATGTCAAGGACTGACTCGGTGCCTTCAGTTACCACTGAGTCACATATTCATGTCCTGAGGCCATGTGCCTATGGAGTTTATTAGAGATCTTATTAGCAAGAGGGCGTGTGCACGGGAGCAGGGGGAGCGGCAGAGGGAGAGAGAATCCCTAGCAGATTCCCTGCTGAGCACGGAGCCTGACCTGGCACTCGATCTCAAGACCCCAAGACCATGACCTGAGTCAAAATCAAGAGTCAGACGCTCAACCAACTGAGCCACCCAGGCGTCCCTTAAGCTTCCATTTTTTAGATAATTTTACTTCAGAAACTATGTACATAACAGTCACCAGGCTTTTCTTCTAATCCTAGTGCTTATCCAGTTCTGTGGGCACGTCTGCACGTGCTGGTCTCTTCGAGGTTGTCTCACACCTCGTGTAAATAGGATCTGTAGGTATAATGGAAGGAATTCGCAAGTGACAATCGAGAATGAAAGTCACCTTGTAATACTTAAGTATGGAGAACCTAATACAGGTGAAATGCAGAAATCTTCAGTCATGCTCAGAACAATCATTTGTATAGAGATGGATTAGGAAAGACCTGGTTAGCAGTTCAGATGTAAAGAGGACTTGGCTAAACAGCAGGAGCGCTTTGCTCTTAAGATCGACAAGTCTTAACCCATGCTCTTTCACTAAGAAACCACTTGGGGAAGTCAGCCTTTCTAAGCCTCAGTTGCCTCAAATGTAAGATGGGGTGATCACTGCCCCTACTTTGGAGGAGGTCGAAAGCCTGCAGGAAGATACTGCTTGGAAAGTGTCAGCTAGTACAAGGCACAGGAAGAGTAACCAGCATGTAGCAAATGCTTCGTGAGCGTCAGCCCGTGAGGTGACCCCCGTAACCCCTGCCCTCTGCCAGGGTTGGTCAGTGACCAACAGAATATGGCGGGATTGATGGTACATCACTTCCAAGGTTCGGTCCTAAAAGTCACTGGGGCCTGGCATCGTTCACCCTGGAGGAAGCCGGGCCATGAAGAGAGGCCCCTGCGGGGAGGACCCGAAACCCTGCCAGCAGCAGGCGAGGGAGCTCGGAAAGGACTCTGCAGTGGCAAATGAGGGTCTGCAGCCCCCGCCAACAGCGTGATCTAGGACTCCTGGAAGACCCCAGCTGGAGCCGCCCACCTCAGCCACTCGAATTCCTGATCCTTGGGAACAGAGAGAATGAACAGTTGTGGGGTTTAGTGGCTAAATCTGGGGGTGCTTTGCTGTGCAGCACCAGACGACTAATGCAGCAAGTGCCTCCAGCCATCAGCTTGCATTTTTCCAAAATTAGGTTGCCGTTGCTTGACCACAAAGAGGGAACATCAGTGACTAAAGAAGCATGCACAATTGTAACGGACCGCGGGCCGGTTCACGGGAAGCGGAATCCCGCATTCCGCGTGCGAGAGCACTTTGTTGAGGACATTAGTAGCAGAGGTTTTCACAAAGTAGACAGCAGCAGCTAGGAGAGGACAGAATTTGAAATCTTACCATTTAAGAAGCGAAGGAACTGGATGGCACATCACTTCAAAGATATGAAAACTGAGGGTGTGCTCGTTAGCAAGGCTTGGAAGTAGGTCCCGTACGAAAGGGAAGCGTGTGCTCTCGTTGCTCCGGAAGTCCGGCTGCTGAGGCCGATCACGGCTACATCGAGAAAGCTATAAGCGAGAACTTTCTAACATCCGAGCTGTCCGGCAACAGAAGGGTGTGCCCCACCCTTGGCCACATCCAGAGGCAGGGCGGGGTCCAGCCAAGGCTGGCAACTACCCGTCAGATCTGTGGGTTCACCTCTGGGCTGCCCGTTGCAATAGCTAGATTCTGAGTCCCGTGTCCACTCTAAGCATATCCAAATCCCTCTAGAAACGGCACACTGAATCAGTTACTCTCACGCTCTGTTATTTTTATACTCAGACCCAATGCCCATCTGCCGTGTGTCTGAGTACCCACATCTTTGGCTGGCTGATTAATTCAGTGTCACGACAGGGTCGGTCCTCCCATCCTCCCTGCCAGGCAAGACCCACTTGTCTCCCATCTGACCACTTTGCAGCTTCCTTTTAATTTTTGCCAGGTTAATGTATGTTCTTTGGCTTATAATAATGCCAGTTCTTATCTGCCAATAATACTTTTACTTAAGTGTTTTTTTTTTTTTTCCTAAAAGGAAAAGGAGCATGACTGTGTTTCCACATGTGGTATGGGCCAAATTATTTCCCCTTAAAATTTATATGTTGGAAGTCCCAGCCCCCAGTACCTGAGACTAGGACTATACTGGGAGATAGGGCCTCTAAAGAGGTAATTAAGATAAAATGAAGTCCTATGGATGGGCTCTAATCCAAAATGGTATCGTTATGAGAGGAAATATGGACACAGCCGTATGCACACACACACAGGAGAGACCGTGTAGGCGCAAAGGAGAGCCCTGCTGACATCCTCCTCTTGGACTTCCAGCCACCAGGACCGTAAGAAAATACATTCCTGTGGGTTAAGCCATCTAGGCTGTGGTAGCGTGCTCTGGCAGCCCTAGCAAATGAATACATGAGAATGCCTCATTCTAGAAAGGGGCTTGTCGCTGCAGAAGCACAGTGCCCACTCTCTGCCCAAGAGACCACTGCCTGCACTTGTCAACGCCAGGCATGTCCCCTGGGCCCCTCCCCTGCTGGCTCGCCTCAGAACGCCACGGGTCCTCCTCGGTTCTCCCGGTGTTACTTACGGTGCCGTCTGGTGCCCGGCTTCTCCGCCAAAACGCATAGAGGGAAGGAAGTACAGCAGGAATTGTCTGTTCGAACAATGAAAGGACACAGCATAAATTTCGAGTTCCAAAACTGTGGACGAGTTGCTCGTAAGAGCTCAGTAAAATATTTGTAGATATTCATTTGAAGTTTAACATAACTAACTTAAGATTCTTTTTAGTTTCAGTTTTTAAAAACGCACTAAGATTTAGGTTCGAGACATGTACTTTCCCCTCTCCAAACACTAACGTAACTGCGTTCGTCAGCCAGGAGGGACTCTTGGTTGCGAGAGAAAGAACTCGAGCTGAGCTTGGTCAAAATGGAGAACTTATCTTAGGGTCCCGGAATCCCAGGAAGGCCGGTGTTGTGCCCGGGCTGCTGGGCCTCCGAGGAGGCCGGTACTTGAACTGAAAAGGAGACCCTCACACAGAGGACACAGGGTGGACTTCCCGAAGGAGGCGGCACCCACCGTTGACTTCCCCCGCAGGGTCCAGAGAAACGGACGCATGCGCCCGGGAGCAGCCGTGGCTGCCTGGGGGAGCTGCGCGGTGGGCACGAGCGGCTCACCAGGACCTGCGCCTGAGCTGCTTTCTCTCCTTCTGCGTCTCAGCTGGGAGTCGTGTCAGCTGAAGCGTGGGGGCCACTCTCCACGAGCAAGGATAGCCTCTGGGCTCAACTTCGTAATACCGGAGGAGGAAGTGATGACAGGAAGAAAAGGGGAATATTCCCCAGATGTCTCCTAGCTCATTCCTCCACATCCTTCCGCTGCAACATCACTTCGCCGGCGTTGTCTTCTCTGCTTTTCCATTTAAGTGCCTGCATAGCACCCTGGACTTCTGTGAACTCCTGAAATTAAGTACCCACTTGATTCCCATTCGACTCTCAATTCCCAGATGTCATATTAATTCTAGGTCTACTCTCCATGCCCAGCTAAGTGGGATTTATATACAAGACATTCAGCTATGTAACTCCAGTCTGCTCAGCCCAGATCCAGTAGCCGAAGGCAGCACAGCCCCGAACTGGCCTAACCCCAGGCCAGTCTTCATTCGTCTCTCCTCCTGCTTTGCTCAAGTGGCCCCGCAGAGCACTGTTGCCATTGTGGTTTTGAGATAGCCAATCCTTTGGACTCTGATCCTTTCTGTGCTGTGGAGATGATTGAAAAGGAGGAGGAGCGAGGTGGAGAAAGAAAGGGAACAGAAGAAAATAATACTGGTCTTCGAAATGGGAGGGCAAAGAGATCTATAGCCGACAATGAAGAGAACAGCGTCTTGGGAGCTGTAACCCCTAGACAACGGAGCAGTAATCATAAGGGCCTCTCACCTGTCTCTAAAACTGCCATTTTGCAGAACCTCTGGCTTTTCTCAGTCCAAACTAAGTCAGAATTGGCCCCTCCCCTTTCTGTGTTCACTAGCACCTTGTATGTGTCTGTGGCACAGCACAGGACAGTCATCAAAGTGTTCACCTGCTCAACAGGCTGGGGACTCTGGAAGGCAGAGACTATGTCACGTATTCATATCCATCTCTAGGGCCTATTTAAAAAGTCTCTCACAGTTCCAAGGCTTAATAAATGTGTTACAGATACCCGAAAGGTAGAATGACTGACCTAAGGGAAAGGGTCAGAATCAGAAGCTGTGTGCAGGTCTGTGGGACCCCACCACGCCAGGCTCTGTGTTTTCATCCTGCGTTTTTCTCTGCATCTCTATCAGCGTGCCACCCTGTCACAGGACGACAAAGAACGAAAGCTGAAGGTGCTCTAGCGACGTATTTTGCATGCAGTCGGTTCTCGATCTATTCCGTGATTTAAATGCTCCCAAAGGGAGCGGGTGTGTTGTATAAGGGCTGTCCCTTGCCAGTGCCCTCTTCTTGCTAACCAAATCCAGAAGCAGAGCCGGACAGTGGAAGAATGATCCAGTCTCATGGTCATCCAGAGTACTAATCAGACTGGCAGTTTCCCAAGGGGCACCATCCTCTCGGACGCACAATATGGAAGACCCACCGAGGAACGGAACTGCTGCTTGGTTTTTGGCTTGCTTTCCTTACACCGCAACAGCAACCGTAGTCCTGTCTGAAATATCTTTGCTTCCCCGCCATATAACCTTCAGATGACCCTGTTTTCAAGGCTGCACCCTTCATACACGGTTAGGATACTCCTTCAAGATCACTGGAAGCAGACTGCAATTTTCTTCCCAAAGTGCCTACAAATTCTTATATTCATTTAATATAGAAAAATGACTTTAATAACCTCAGCAGCCTGGTTGCTGGCAGTAGCCAAGCTAAGGTTTTATGAATATAATTTTTCTTTGTGGCCACAAAAATAAGGGAAGCCTCATTTCTTTCAGGGACAAATGGTGAAGTTCCTGAATGGAAAAGACAGATTGACCTAAAGAGACTTGAACTAAGGTCTTTCCCAGAAATGCATTTAAAGTCCACCTGAGACTCAGAGGAGAGCCTCCTCTTCCAACACTTCCAGAAAATTCTATTAGCTGTGATTAGCACAACCTGGTTTACATGCGTACTTGGAGCCACTGGATGGGAGTCAGTCCCATGCAAACCACACAGATTGAGAGTGGGGAGGAGGCTGTCGTTAGGAGGAGGTGTTAAAGTGAATATATTTTTAATACATTTAAATAACCTGTAGAAGTTTCCAAAAGCCGCATAAGCTCCCCAAGAATTTTCCACAGTCTACTACATCCTCACTTGCAAGACTGGTGCACTATGTACTCTGCTGGGCAGAAGAAGGCTTTAAATAAAGGATGAATAAGACAGTTCCTGCCCTCAAGGAATGAATTAGAGTTTCTTTCAGACAAAAACTGGTCAGGTACAGAGTCAAACAGGAAATTTAGCACAGGGACGTGTGTGACAAAGATGCGCTAAGGGCTCAACAAGCAGAAGGAAGCATGAGGATTGTTGGAGAGGATGTGGAGAAAGGGGATCCCTCCTACATTGTTGGTGGGAATGCAAGTTGGTACAGCCACTCTGGAAAACAGTGTGGAGGTCCCTTAAAAAGTTAAAAATTGAGCTACCCTATGACCCAGCCATTGCACTACTGGGTATTCACCCCAAAGATACAGACGTAGTGAAGAGAAGGGCCATATGCACCCCAATGTTCATAGCAGCAATGTCCACAATAGCTAAATCGTGGAAGGAGCCGAGATGCCCTTCAACAGATGACTGGATTAAGAAGTTGTGGTCCATATATACAATGGAATATTACTCAGCTATCAGAAAGAACGAGTTCTCAACATTTGCTGCAACATGGACGGCACTGGAGGAGATAACGCTTAGTGAAATAAGTCAAGCAGAGAAAGACAACTATCATATGATCTCTCTCATCTATGGAACATAAGAACTAGGAAGATCGGTAGGGGAAGAAAGGGATAAAGAAAGGGGGGGTAATCAGAAGGGGGAATGAAACATGAGAGACTATGGACTCTGAGAAACAAACTGAGGGCTTCAGAGGGGATGGGGGTGGGGGAATGGGATAGACCGGTGATGGGTAGTAAGGAGGGCACGTATTGCATGGTGCACTGGGTGTTATACGCAACTAATGAATCATCGAGCCTTACATCGGAAACTGGGGATGTACTGTATGGTGACTAACATAATATAATAAAAAATCATTAAAAAAAAAAAAAAGGAAGCATGAGGGAAATGAGAGAGGCAGAGGGGAGGAAGGGTGATGCCCGAGAAGATGCTGGCAGCCCTGGGCAGCATGCACAGCCGGTGTGACCTGCCCTTTTGCCGCGAGGTCTCTGCAGCCGGCTCTGGGTCTGCTGGAGCCAAGCCACACTGACCTGGGATGGAGCTGCTCAAAGGGCTGCTGGCGTCGGGTCACTCCAACCTGCTGTCCCTGGAGCCACTGCACTGGCAGCCACAGCGAATGCCAGCTGCCACCACCACTTCCCACCGCGCTGGCGCCAGAGGTCAGAAGATGCTCCTTGCTCCTGCCCGCTGCTCTCCCAGCTGTGTTTTCTGTGGGCAGGACAAGCACCTGGCCCGAACCTGGCTCCAAGTCTGCAGACTTCCACCGAGTCCACAGGGCAGACGTGGGGCGGAGCGAGAACAGGTCAATACCAGCACCGAGGCGCAAGCAGGTGGTTAGCAATGTAGCAAACGCATGCAACGCTATGGGTGTGTGTGTGTGTGTGTGAGTGTGTGTGTGTGAGACAATCGTCCGACCCACGTACAGGCTGGGGATGAGCGCCTGAGCCAGTGCTCAAGAGATCTGCACACATCGGCCACTGATTTATCCCCCCACCCAGCAAATAGTAGCTCCATGTGTCAGACGAAGGGGCGAGACTTCAAGTGGACGCAGCAGCTCGTGTGAGGGGAAGGGGTCCGTCACAGCACAGCAGTGCAACAAGTGCGGGAGCAGGGGACGCTGAAGGCCTGTGGATCCCTCCTAAGTGCCTCCGGGGTCAGGGGGGGCATCACGGAAGGACGTCAGGCAGGGAATGACACGATCAGCCTAACCTCTGGTCTGGAGCAAGTGTTTCAGGAGGGACCAGACCGGGAGGACCCCGGCCCAGGCGCGAGCAGCGCCCTGCACAGCAGGCTCCCCCGTCCCGGGGCTCGCGGCCCAGCCGGGGGAAACCGTGGTCCAGCCGGTCTGACACTGCCGAGATCCGAAGGGGCCCGCCGAGAATGGTTATAAACAGAATTCCACATACCGAGCAAGAACACGGGTCTTTGGAACCAATTTCAAGGGCCACATTGCCGGTGACCTGCAGGTCACTGAAGCCCAGGAGGTGAGGTAAAGGGGTGAGGCACACGAGGCCGCCCGCCGTCTCCACCCCTACCCGTCTACTGGAAGCGGCTGTGATTTTTAATAGGAATGAAATAGCAAAGAAAAGCGTATAAAGAAAACATTGCTCACTTGCCTTCTCAGTTCAAGTTGCCAGGAGAACTGGGGTCATTTGGGATGGGTGACAGAAGATGTACCCACGGTATGTTCGGGAACAAGTGGCCACCTTTAGAAGGCCGGCCTTCTGCTTTGAACCGTAACAGCAACGAGCAACGACCCCCCACCCCCGGCCGGAGAAGGGGAAAGCCGGCGGCGCGAACACTACCACAGGTAGGATTCCTGAACACCGACGTCCACCCGGCCTGCCAGGCCCAAGGGAGCAAGACCGGTGGGCGCGATCCCCCCCCCCGCCTGTGAGCCAGAGGACGGGAGGCCGCCGGGACACAGCGAAGGGTTATCCGGCTGGCGGCCCATTGGCCAAGACCGAAAAGTCACTTGAAAGCCTGCGACAGAAGCAAGAAGGGTGAGGACGCGGAGATGAAACCGCTTCAAGGGGGAGGGGCAGAATGGGAGCGGACTAGAGGACGGATGAGAGGGACAGCCGGAGCCAGAGGCCAGGAGGGACGCCAACTGAAAGTGGCTTCGGGACTGCAAAGCGGAGCCCCCTGCCCCGCGCCCCTCCTGTGCAACCCGGCTGTGCTGCAGGGCGGTCCAAGTAGGTCACCCATTATTGTCTTTTCAGAACATTCCACTACAGAAGTTTGCACGCGTACACACACACACACACACACACACACACACGAAGAGGGAGTTTATAATCCGTAAGTGCTCATTATCCAACATCAGTGATTATTAGTTCTTAGTCATCCCTGTTTCTTCTGTGTACCCTCCTCTCCTCCCCCTACACCAGATAATTTTATAGCAATTACACATATTTCATTCATAAATATTTATATACATGTTATGAACATTTTTATACCAAGACTATAATCTCGTATCTAAAAAATAATTTCTTGGGCACCTAGGTGGCTCAGTCAGTTAAGCATCTGCATTAGGCTCAGGTCATGATCTCGTGGTCCCGGGATCGAGTCGTGCATCGGGCTCTGTGCTCAGCCAGGAGCCTGCTGCTCCCCCTGCTTGTGCTTGCTCTCTGTCAAATGAATAAATAAAATCTTTAAAAAAATAATAATTTCTTAACAAATATTCAGTCATTGGCTACACTATTTTTTGTTTTAAAACAATTTGTTCACATCAGGAGCCAAACAAGTCATATTGAAAGGTTTCCCAACTCCTTTTTAATCTATAGGCTCCCCCTGCCCTTTTTTTCTTTCCTACTGTAAGTTTATTTACTGGTAGTTTAATAAATTTATTTTCACTGAAAAAAATTTGGAAAATGCCAAATGTGTAATTTTTTTTTTAAATTGCCCTAAATCCCAGTATCCAACTTAGTCAACATTTTGGTATTACCTCCTTTCTGATACAGTTTGAGGTAAAAATTAAATAGAAAAAATAAGAACACAATTGCAGAGTGACCTATCTTTGCCTTTTCCCACAATCCCACTCCCTTGACCCACAGACGTCGTGTCTGACCTTAAATCCTCAGCCTCTACAATGTAACTTTTAAGGTTTCTGAAACATTACCAGATCGCCCTCCAGAAGGACTTTACCAATCTACTCCCTCACCAGCAATGTTGGAGAACACGAACAATCTTCAGTGGTTGGTGGGGCTGAACTAGAAAAATGGTTTGGAAAGATCAGGGAAGCCGTCTGGAAGCTAGGGAAGTCAAGAGGGCAGGGAGGTAGGCTGCCAGCAGCCTATGACACAGCCACGGGAAGATGGTCTACTGAGCAAGGAGGTGTCCGTGGTCCCACAGGGAGCTCTGTAAGCAGCAGGAAAGCGAGAACTGTTGAATTCTGCTGACAGGGTCTATAGGAACAGAGTTGTGCTGACACCGAGACTTACAGCCCTTCAGCCAGCCTTCCTGAGGGTGCAGACCAAACTCGGTCTGTCTTTGAGCACAGCTTGCTTTTGGGTTTCCCCCTTATTCCTGCCTGAATGTTTAATAAAAAGGATCTGCCAGTTTCTTCATACGAACGTGTTCAAATCGGTTTCATCTGCTGAGCAGGGGTTTCGCACAGTTCTGGTCCTCCTCAGGATACTGATTTTTGGAGTAGTTACTCTGTTATGTCTACTTTTTCTGTGTGGCTTTGCAAACTCACGAGTAGCTGAGCCTTACCCAAGAACAGTCTTTAATTTTGGAAACATCACAAAAATATTTTAACACAGTGGTAGGCCCTTAAAAAGGATTAAAGCAGGATTCCTGCCTTCCAGAAGTTTAGAAATTCCTCTGAATATATAGAGTATATAATCAACTCAGATGAATTTTAAGAAAAAGAGTCAAACAACATAAGAAACAGACAAAAGATAGAAGCAATTCACTGAAAAGCAAGACAAATGGCAAAACCACAGAAGAACCCCAACCTCACTGATACGTAGGAAAATGCAATGAAATATGCCCAGGCTGTTGGCAAGGTACTGAGAACAGATACATTTATATACCGTAGGTTGGAGGTGTAAATTGGTCACAGTTTTTTGGGAGGTAATTTGGCAACATTAATTAAAATTAAAAACAGTCTCATCACAGTAATTCAACTTGTAGACCTCTATCCTAGAGAAATTCTCACACTTGTGCACAAAAAGCACGATCAGTGACGGTGACGGTCAAACGTCCATCAGTCCAGGCCTGCCTAAGTCATGGCTCATGTTCTGGAATTCTAGAGAATGGCCTCAGGACTAATATAGGCCAATCTCTAAAGCAGACCAGCTCTAGGACACATTACAAAGTATAAATAAACAAGCTGCAAAACAGTACCTGCAGAATGGTTCTACTTACGTACAATAAAGCAAAGCAATCGTGTTTTTCGGGTACGTATATAAGCCGTAAATAATTATGAGTAAGAGCAATATGTTGTGTCTCAGGTGGAGAGAGGCGTTCAGGAAACCACTGGGAAAGGGAGCTTTTTGGGTTCGTCTGTATTGTTTGCCTGCAAATATCTGTACGTAGGGCTTGGGTGACCAAGGAAGGATTCATATAAAATTTTCAAAGGCTCGGCAGCAGCAGGATGAGGTCCTTACAGTCACCAGCTTCATGAGGAAGGGCGGGCTACCTCTTTGACCTCCTCTTCCTTGAAAGGAAAGACCCCTTATGGTTTTACATCTTCTAACGTGTAGTAGGTTCCTCAGTGTTTTCCTTGACTAGGAAGTGGAATGGTCTTGCTGGTTCTTCCAACAGTTCAATGCCAAGTTCATCCTGACCCGGAAAGAGCTCTGTGCTGAGTGCCACTGGTCAGTGTGTTGATGACACCGCAGGAAAATATTTCTGTTGGCTACTGTTTTGATGTGTGTAGGGTGGTCTACACATGTCACACCACATGTGACTTGGTGGTCTTAGCAAGGTCAAGATACACTTCTAGAATGAATCTTCTACGGCATTTTCTCAGAGCCAACTCAAGCTGTGGATCTGCCTTATCATCAGGCTTGTGGGTGATGTACTTTTTTTTAAGAAGGCGGCAAAACTTGGCTTGCCTTCTTTTGAAAGGCGTGATTTTTATTTTCTCAATCTGTGTATCTTGTGACCGGTGTTGGGAAAATTACTAGGATCAGTGATAAAATTTAATTTTAAGCTACATTTGAAAAAGTAAAATCATGTTTCTGTCATCTTTTAAAGAAGAGGATCTAGAAAATTTCATCGGCCAGGCAAGATCACAATAGGAACCGTGATCTTATCTTCTTGAAAGAAATCTACAGAAGATCCATAAAGGTGAAGGGGGGGTGGGAGGAACATTCCAGTAAGTTGATCATAAGTGTCGGATGGAAGAGCATTTTGCAGTGATTAAGAGGAAACTATTCAGGGCAACCTGTTGGTCTCAGCGTATGGAAGGACATACATATGTCTAAGGTCTTTTGTTCTCCCCAGCTGCAGAAATTCTAAGTTCCTTTGTCCTTTTGCAGTGTTTCCCCTACATGCATGTCCCCATCGCTGACAGATAAAACACAGGCATGCTGAGATAGACTAGGGATGGTCTCCACTGCCATCCTCGGGATCATTTGTGATCTGGGAGAAGCCCTGGTTCTCTGCCTTCCTCAAGCACTCCACGGATAAGGGGACTTAAAAAATAAAGGAAGAAAAATCAAATTCCTACTAACGGTTATTAAGATGGCTACCACATACGTTTCTTACAATACAACTACCTCAACCACTAGAGGATGGCTGAGGGGACCAAGGCCAGGTCATAAAAATGCCAGGCACTTCCACATTGTTCTCTCAGAACTCTACCTACCATGCTCGGAGAAAGTCCTGGGCACACACACGAAGAGGTTCTAAGTGGTCCGGGTGACAACCCCAGCTGAGGTCCCAGCAGACAGCTAGGGTCAGCCATCATACCTGTAAGTGAGGAAGGCTGCAAGGCGACTCCCGTCCCAGTCACTCCCAATGCAACCCCTAGTGAGAACTGCCTTGCGGACCCCAGTCCACTCCCAGTACAGTCAGAGATAATAAAATGATCACTATTGTTTTAAGCCATAGGTGTGTTTTGTTTTGTTCTTAAGATTTTGAGAGAAAAAGCAAGTGAGCATCGGCGGGCAGAGGGAGAGGGAGAAGCAGACTCCTCACTGAGCAGGGAGCCCGATATGGGGCTTGATCCCAGGACCCTGGGATCATGACCTGAGCCGAAGGCAGATGCTTAACGACTGAGCCACCCAGGTGCCCTGAGCCAAAGTTTTGTTTTGTTTTGTTTTGTTTTGTTTTCTTAAGTAGTGAGAATTACACTTAAGCAATTCCTACGTCGTAGAGTCTGTTAAGCATTATACATTTTGTCACTTACACTTCACGACCGTCCTATTAAAGATAAGGCGGGGGAGGCAGGGTGGTCAAGCAATGCTTCCAAGGTCACCCACCAGGGAACTGGCCATCCGTGGTTCAGATCCAGGGGAGGGGAGAGCCTGACCTCTTCTCTAGCTCACAGTGGCCTGTCCCTCAGACGGTACGAGGTGAGCACTAGAGGCTTCTGGGAGGCCATCTCATCCATGCCCCTGCTTCCAGATGGGACACGGCCTGTCCAACTTGCACAGCCAGCCCAAGACCCGCTTTGCCCTCCAGCGCTTAGAAGAAACCTGCAGGAGGAACAGAAGCTGCGTCTCTAACTTCCTGTCTGTCAGGTGGGACTGACGCACCCCGTTGCCGAGTCCTCACTGTGGTCAAGAACAGCAGTTTGTGCTCTCTTTTGGTGTCAGCGTGGTAAAATAAATATAAGACTCCTAGATTCCAAAGGGCTTCCCAGACTTTCCCAAACCAATTGGCTTTCCATTCCAGCCCCACTAACGACGGATTATGTTCATGTTCTCGAACATCACTGGGCAGAGCGCATTTAATCGTTACGCATATGGTCCACGGCGTTACCTACGTTCACACTGCCGTGCATCCATCACAACCATCGGCTCTAGAGCTTTCTCTCTGTTTGAAACTCCACCCATCCAACAGCTCCCCACGGCCCCCAGTCCGGGTGCCACCCTTCTACTTTCGGTCTCTGAAATCCGACTAGTCTAGGTGCGTCATCGAAGTGCAATCGTGCCGCACTCGTCCCTTTGTGACGGGCTTACTTCACGGAGCATCATGTCCTCAAGGTTTACTTTGTCGCACGTTTCAGAATTTTCTTCAAGGTTGTTATTTCATTATATGTTGACACCACATTTTCGTCATCCGCTCATCTGTCCAGACATCGGGGTTGTCTCCACCTTTTGGCTATTGTGAATAATGCTGCTGTGAACATGGGTGTGCAAGGATCTGCACAAGTCCCTCCTTTAACTTCCTTGTTGTATAGCCAACAGTGGAACTACAGGACCGTGGCGTAGTCTTTTTTTTTTCTTACCAACAGTACACAAGGATTCCAATTTCTCCACATCCTTTGCCAACACTTGTTATGTGTTTTTTACGGTGGCCGCCCTAAGGGATGTGGGGTGCTAGCTCACTGCTGTTTAGCTTTGCATTTCCGTCTGAGGGCTACTAAGTTTGGGGATGCTTAGTTACACAGAACTAGATGACCAGGACATTCATCAATCACATTGCTCTTGAGCACTGCCTAGGACAGCCCTGTCTGTACAGAAATAGCTGATTCTAGTCCTTCTGGAGCAGTCTCTCTTACTCTTCGTGTTCTCAGAGGCTAAACGCTCTTGCCTCTACCTCTAAAAAAAAATGCTCAAATCTAGCTCTTCTCTTCAGCTGGCCACCGCTGCTCCAGGTCAGTTCTTTGGAACTTTGTACTTGGACTTCCTGTTTCCATGCAGGAATTCCTTCTCTGTACTGACTGCAGAATTAGTTTGCACAAATCTTGAGGGGAAAAATAAATCAGAAGAGAAATTGGGGAAAATGGAAAAAATAGAATTCAGTGACACCCCAAGCGTAACAGTCAACACAGAGAGGTTACTGGGTTGAGGGAATCCGTTGGTGTCACGGGCAGGAAACACTGACGAGGCAATCAAAGGTGAAGGGCGGCATTTTCAGGCACTAGGGCGGGAACACGGAGTACGGGAACTGTCACCAGCTGATCGGTCTCACTTGTAGTCGTTGCCATGTTACAGATGTGTTTGCGGTACTGTCTGCTGCTAAGGAGTCATTCTTGCAAGCTAATCAGTGGTAATAAGTTTTTATACATGGTATATTTCATATAAATCCTGAGTGGGATTCCAATAAGTAACAGTTTAAGAAGCAAAATAAGTCCTTAAATTTGGCAATTTCAACAGATGATTCTGTCTAGTGATGTCAAATTTGCTAAGAGATCCAGTGTTTATTTAAATACTCCCCGATCGTGTTCATGGTTTTCCAGTGTTTATGTGCCATGGGCTCCAGTGCATTGTAAATATTTTGACAGAAGAAATACAAAGAAAATATGAACGTTGTTGTGGAATACTCCAATGGGGAATTAGAAACTGATGGAAAAACAATCAGCAAAACACACAGATTATCAATTTGACAGCAAATCCCAAGTCAGGGGAAGTAGACACAATGTGTTCATGGGTGAAACGGACTCCTGTGAAGCAGCAAATACCCTGAAGCCCGATCTGAAGGTGCTTATTAGATGCACTCTTAGAACTTCGACTACTGTCAACACGAAACGAAAGATAGTTTTCTGCTTCGGGGATGTTGGTCATGAAATGAAGATCAAGACCATAGGACAGGGAAGTCGGTGCTTCAGAATTTTAAAGTTTTCACTTTAAGAATGGACAATTGACCTGGCGCTAATATAACCCTGTATGTCAACTACAGAAAGAAAAAAAAAATGGGGAAGGGGCACCTGGGTGGCACAGTCGATTGAGCATCTGACTCTCGGTTTCGCCTCAGGTCGTGATCTCAGCGTCATGAGATCGAGCCCTGCATGGGCTCCAGCCTCAGCATGGAGTCTGCTTGAGATTCTCTGTCCCTCTCCCTCTGTTCCTCCCCAGCCCGCTCAATCTCTCTCTCGCTCTCTCTCTCAAATCTTAAAAAGAGTGGGGAAATGGGTAACAAACATTAAATATGGCATTTCAAGTTTTTAAAAAATATTTTTACTTGTCAGACAGCACACAAGCAGGGGGAGCAACAGGCAGAGGGAGAAGCAGGGAGCCCGATACGGAACTTGATCCCAGGGTCCTGGGAACATGACCTGAGCCGAAGGTAGATGCTTAAGCGACTGAGCCCCCCAGCCATCCTGATATTTCAAGTTTTTAAAAATGCTTTTCAGTTGGCATTTGTGCCCATGTTCCCATCCTATGTTTTTATCATTAGAGGTCTATATTAGGTAGAGATCATTTTTACATGTTATTAAAACATATCCTCTTGTCACAATATATTGGCCAGCAATAAAAAAAAAACCTATTCACATATTACTATATCTTTTTAGCAGAAAATTAAAAATCTATAACCCTATCACTGAAAAATTATCACTTATTATGGTCACTCATTATTTAAAAACATACAAATAGAATGTTTTTAAAAAACAGAATGGTTTAAAATTTGGGGATCTCGTGAACATTCCAGGGACTTTCTCCTTCTTGTTCACGGATCCCAAAGATTCAAGGATGAGTGTGTGGGGAATCTGCAAGCTGGGCTGCTGCGCTCCCGGCCACCTGGCCTCGCCTTCACCTGCGTCACTTCCCGCGCGTGCTCTCCTGTTCTCAGAAGGGCCCATCGGAAACCCAGAGCTGCGCGCACCCCCTCCTGCCTCGAGCTCCTCACCAGCTTCTCACCACATGCGCGCGCACGTACGCCTGCCTGTGGACAGTCGGGGTCCACCGCAATAGAGAGCTGTTTATAAACGGCATCGATGTGCTCCTGTACAAATCCAGTACGTTCAAACATGCAACACAGGAAAATTTTTAAAAGGTTTAAAAATATAGAAATTCTAATTTTATAGCCCAACAAACCAGTGAATGAAACTTTTGGGGTAACTTTCAGGAGTCATGCACCTTTACTCTGGGGTTCATTGATCTGAAGAATAAGAATTCAGATTCCTTCGCAATCTGCCTCATGACTGGGCCTCCTCGCACTTCTCTGTGCTCTGAGCACATTGCCTGTACGTGGACTATTCTCACTTCTTTGCCCTTCTGTAGTCCTTGCTGCCTAGAGTGACAGCCTCTTATTTTGCTTGGTGAAAGTCTTTCCACTTTTAAGTTACAGCCGCGTCACCACCTCTTCCAAGAAAGCTACTTTTCTCTAAGAAGAGTTGGTGAACGATACTAATCCTTGTTTTTAGTACCCCCCTAAAGCAGCGGCTCCCCCCTTCCCCCACGGGCCGCCTGTCCTGCTCTGGGCAGTGCGAGAGCAGCGTGCGTGCAGCAGCGTCTCACATTCACGCTGCCACATCCCAGTGAGACGCTTACGCTCTCCCTTTATTGGATGAAGCAATAATGGAGGCTCAATCCACCTGGCTTTGGAGTTCAAACCTAAGACTGTTTTCCAGCGACTTCCTCCATGGCCCGATCCCTCATACAGCAGTGTGCCCCAGAAATCTGGGGCTATTTTTCACCAATTTTTGCATTCCTGCTGTCTGGCATCATACCCGACATAAGAAAGCAACTCGATGTTACTGAATAACTTTGTAAGCAATTTTTACAATAATCTTGTGACACATCACAGTTGGTATACTGATGGGGTTCTTAGGCCAATCAATCCTAAGAAACAATTATAAAACATTTTTTTTCATTAACTGTCTGTATATGCATTAAATTCTTGTTGCACAAATAAAAACTCTCCAGAGCTCTATCATCTCTGCTTCCTGTCGAGAAACTAGGATAAAGGATACAGTTAACAGATTGAAGAAGGCATGAGCCGGGTCCCAGGATTCACCGAGCCGCAACGTTCCCAGCCATACCTCCTCCCCGGGCCACACTTTCCTCCTCTGTAAAGTGGGAAAGCGGAGGATACCTGCCTCTGTCATTAGGAATAGGAAGCATTTCTAGCAACGACCCGCACACAGTTCTTGCTCCAGACATGTTCTAGCTTTTAGAGATTTAAAAAGACTACTTCTGGCACAAGTACGTCCCAAGCTTCGTAGAAGTTTTGGCATCTGAGGGGCTCCGCTACCTTGGACCTCTTGTCTCGCTCTAAAGCCCAACTCTGGGCAATTGCCTCTGCAGCTTCAAGAACGACCTTTGTCAATCTAGATCCTAGGCCTCGGTTTATGCCTTTAGCCCAGAAAGCTCTCAAGAGCTTCAAACTCAAATATACAAATGGCTACTAGATACAACCGCCTTGTCCCTCTGCAGTCACTTCAAACTCACCATGTCTCAAGTATGAAGACTGGGACAAGGCAGACAGATGGTAACCAGGTAACGCAGACTGGAGTTTGTTTCAGGTGGGAAAGGCCAGGGCATCATTAATGCTTTCATTCAGAGACGAGCGGGGTGGAGGGAGGAGCTGGGGACACAGAGATACAAAGAGGGGCCAGCGAGTGTGGCCAGGACAGATGGGGGAGGTGGCCCTGGGGAGGAAGAGGGATGCAGATCAATCACCGAGGGAGATGCAGGAAGGAGGGTTCTGCCCAGAGACTGCTGGTGTCTCTGGGAAAGTAGAGAGGATCCTATTTGCTATAAACTCAGAAGGGGAAAGGGGAGCGGGGGGGGCGATATTCAGGTTGTAAGAATTTCCAACTGCGGCGGAGGAATGGCCAGGAGCTGCCCTGCGAGGCTGCGGGAGGGTCCCACTGAGGTCAGAAAAGGTAGGTCTGGAGGCACCGCTCCGTGAGGCTGTGCGACTTTCTCTGTAGTTTGCCCGGAGGCCAGAGCAGTGAATGGAGAGGAGCCGCTGTCCACAGAGGAACGGGCTCCTGGAGCCAACGTGAGGGAGGACACGGTCCCGACTACAGCGCTCTGACAAACGCAGGGAGTCTGTGCCGAAGCAAGAGAACGAGAAGGAAGGAGCGCGGGGCTGGGGGGACAGGAGGCGGTGGTCCGACAGCGGGGGGCCGGAGAGGAAGAATTCCCGTAACCGCAAGCGTTACGACGCGGTCTGGGCAGTGGGGAGCGGGAAGGGAGGGCCCTGCACCTGCGCAGGTGTGGCTTTGGCCACGCCCCTGGACCCTGCGAGGAGGAGGAGCCGGCAGCCTGGGGGCAGGGCCCGCACTTCAGCCCCCGAGCCATGAAAACCGGTGCCAGAAGAATGAACACAAGGTCTTGCATCAAACAGAGGAAGGACAGCCGGAGGCAGGCAGCACTGGGGGGGAGGGAATTCAAGCGATCTTCGTCCTGGCACCGAGGGCTGGCTGAGAGGAGCTTGGACCAGGAGACAATGGACCAGCATTGGGTGTGGATGGAACATGGAAGGACTAGGACCTAGAGGACTGTTATCTGTCATAGAGTAGGGGCTTAAAAACGCCCGGAAGGAAGTCCCGAAGGGAGGGAAGCAGAGGAGGATTAAGGGGAGGGAAGACCACAGCAGGTGTGGGTTTCCATGAGGTCTGTGAGAAGCAGGTTGAGGGCTCCACCTGCCCTGTGGGCTGCTCGGCTAGGTGTGCTTGGGGCTACAAGCTCCGTGTGACAGGACAGCCACAGAGGGACGGTTCTACTGGTGAAAGTCAGTTGGAAGAACACGTTGGGATTCCTACGGCTGCAGGCACAAAAGCGTCTTCCTGACCATTTGGAGGAAGCCGTTCAAAAAATAAGAACATTCCTGGGGGGTGGGGGTGGGGGGAGCCTGTTTGTCCAAGTGAAGGAAGAAGACCAGAAAAGGAAGCAAAACCCACCACAGTGAGCACTGTGGCTCATGAGCGGGTGCAGGGAGGAAGACTCTCCCACGTGGTATGGTCCCAGCTGTCCACTGAAGTAAAACCACATAGAAAGAGCTAGATCTGCAAAAGTAGTCAAAAACAACTAGCTAGTCAACTCTGACATCTACGGGTGCAAACATGTACATCCCTCTAGGGGATACACTCAGCGTGGGGGAGAAAGCCCTTAGTAAGAGGTCACTGCGGCTTCCCCTTTGGAATGACCACAGGCAAACACTGGGACAGGTCTGCAGGTGGGAGCACCAACGCTCTCCTCTCCCTGATCTTCTCTATTTAGAAATGAAAGGTCAAATTTACCTATCTTCTAACACCATATACATATATAATTATATATATTATATAAATAATTCTATTATATAGTTTTTTCTATTATAAAATGTATGCACATTAAAATTTTTTTTACATAGTTACAACACTTAATGGCAACCACTCTTAACACTTTGAATAAATTTTTCCAGTTTTCCTGGCCTATATTTAGTGATCCTGGCTATTAGGTCTTTATTATGACAGTGTTGAACTATTGCCAAACCACTCTCTCCTACTCCATCCGCTGTTAATTTTTCAAACAAAGCAATGGATCCATGGTCTCAAAGACTGGGCACTCAGGACTCCTTGGAAATTTCTGACGGCAAACACTACTCCGGCAGACCTCCAATTGCTCCAAATCTCCCGCACACCCTCTCCACGTTTAGATAGTTTCCCATTGCGGGAAAGAAAAGCCTGCCTTCGAGAGAGAGACTGAAAACTCCGTAGCCTGCCAATCAGATGTACCCGTGAGACGGCTTGAGTAGAGCCCAGGATGCAGAAGCCCCGCAGTCTCTAAAGCCAGTCAGGTAGATACAGAACACAGAGGGCGCGCGGTCCTTCACTTAGAATTCAGTTGGCTTGGGGCGCCTGGGTGGCTCAGTCACTTAAGCCTCTGACACTTAGTTCTGGCTCAGGTCGTGATCTCAGGGTCATGAGATCGAGCCCCATGCTGGGCTCCACACTCAGGGCTGACTCTGCTTGTCCCTGTCCCTCTCCCCCTAAAACAAACAGAACTTAAAAAAATAAATAAAAAGAATGCATTTGGCTTATTGCAGCTGGTTCAGAGCTCGTACTGCTGAGGATATGGCCACACTTCTCTACTCAAATTGGTCTTCCCAGGTCCTAACATTGCTTTACAGCAGTGAAATTTCCAGCAAATTTGCTGACGTTAATCCCTTCAAGGTCACACACATGACCACTATGACACTCAGCAGGAAAACCGTCCTCAACCTCCCTCTTCCCTGACCCCCAAGGGGCTCATTTTAGCCTTTTGTCTATCACCCGCACGCTGGGCCTCGAGCATGGCGTCTGTCAGGTTCCCCTCCCCTGGGTTCAGCCAGAATGCAGAGGGATCCCACCGGATGCAGAGACTGGAGGGGACGGCCCACCTAAGGGATAAATCAGTATTTCACGATCACCCCCCCCCCAGGCATATCTTCTATGATTATTATGTGAAAAAGAGCATTTGTCCTTCTCTTCATCTTGAGTGTCAAGAGGCCCTTTTCTGTCATCTAAGCCATAGGACCTGCCAGGACCCTGGACAGAAAAGAAGGTTTGATCCTGGGAGAAGAGGGTAGAAACCCATCCCACAAGGCTAGATTTTCAATTAAGAAACATCCTCCAGGGGCGCTTGGGCGGCTCAGTCACTTAAGCGTCTGCCTTCGGCTTAGGTCATGATCTCAGGGTTCTAGGATGAGCCCCGAGCCAGGCTCCCTGCTCAGTGGGGGGTCTGCTCCTACCTCTCCCTCTGTCCCCACTCAAGCACTCTCAAATAAAATCTTAAAAAAAGAAAAAGAAAAATAAAAAGAAAGAAAGAAAAAGAAATATCCTCCAAAATCCTAAGTTCTTAAAACAGATGTCTGCCTGGTTATGCAATCTTTAACACATTATCTGGGCTTCATGGTTTACACAATTTATTTCCTTAAATTTCCCACTTGATAAAAATGTGATCACAAGTGTGACCCCCCAGTGAGAGGATCCAGTGCAGTTTAACTAATTAAAAGCGAACTAGAGGGCCCTGGGCTCGGCTATGGCAGAGTGGCCCATATCTGACCTACCCAACAATCAAAGCCAGAAAGCACCCCCCCACCCAAACAAAACAAAACCATTTGAAGTATCAGAGGGCAGCAAAGGTACTCAGGACTCAGGAGAGAGAAGGGTCACTCAGGGAGGGGAGCTGGACCCTTCCAGAGGTTTTCATCCCCTGAGCGTTTGCTAATTCACAGTGCGGGGCACAGACGCCCAACACAGTCCCACGCTGGGCAGGGGAGACCTACACTGGAGCTCAGGGTGACCGAGGCAAGTAGGAATGGAGGACTCAAGATCCTGGAGAAAAAGGAACTGCAGAGAAAGGGGAGCCACGTTGCATGGAACCAGTGGTGGAGGTGCCTGGTGACACCTAGGCGCACACCGTGGAGTGGGACAGCAGGACGGCCAGGGCTGATGCAGCCAGGCTGGAGCGCGCTGCCCGGTCCGATGAAATAAACGCAGGCCTGATGGCACAGCGACTAAGATCTGAGAATAAACAACTCAACACAAAAATGAGCAAGAAGCTGGTGGAGATCAGCGGACTGGGGAGCAGCATTAACCCAAGCTTCTGCAATTAAACCGTAAGGAAGAACGAAACCACAGTAACTTAAAAGATATTTGCAAGCAGATGTAAAAAGAAATGTACGAGATCAATATGGAGACCTATGAATGACAGAGTAAACGGAGACATCTTTGACTTCTGGATAGGAAGACTCAAAATTATAAAGATATCAATTCTTTTCATAGTAATCTGTATATTTGACACAATTCTGGTTGAAATCCCAAAAGATTACTGGTAACACTAGATGAAAATTAATTCTAAAATATAGACTAAACCTGTGAGAATATTCAGAAAGTATTTGAAAAAGAAAGTGAGTTTAAACGGCCCCTGGCAGATTCGATTATAAAGTTATAACAGGGATCATTCTCTTAGAGATCACTGGGATAGACCAGATCCTAAATGGACTCGAGAGGCCTAAAGAAGCCACAAAACACAAACCATAGAAGTAATGCAACATAATGTAGGTTATTATTTATATATATTGTGATTTCATTTTTATAACCTATACTTGGACCCATTTTGGATTTTTTTTAAGGAGGTAGGAACTAAACGTTGTTCCTCCCAGGTAGTTAGCCAGCGACTAAGTGCCCACACGGATTACAAATAATTCGCATGTGCCGGCTTCCTGGGACTCACTCACAGTCTCGCCCTTCACCTGCACTACTATAATCACTGCAGTCTCCTGCATTTTTATGTGCAGAGGGCAAATCGGCCTGATTTTTTTATCTCTAAAATTTCTCCCAGCTACTGTTACAAATTCTTTCATAGGACCTTTTAAATTATTTCATCAAGTCACAAAAATAATTTATTTTTGCATTTAATGTATTGACTTGGGAAGAGGTAACATCTCTACCATGTTGACTCTTTGGACCCAATCAGAAGAGAAATTGATAGTTTCCTTAAAGGAGGCATATTTTCAAAATAAAAGCTAGAATGTATGCATTTATTATTCAGCTGTAATGACTTGTATAATCTACCAGTGACTGAAAGATTTAAGTCTCTATAATTAGGTTATAGTTTCAGCGGTTATCTCAAAAGTAATCCCTGAGATTTTTACACCTGATGTTCATAGAAGTTGAACTCGTACATTATTAAATGACTTTCAGTTCTTCTACGTCAGCTCTGATGTGCCAGATCAGACTATCCTACGTGAGCTTCCTCAAGACCTGAGATTTTTACATTTTAATTCCGGTATAGTTCAGTGTTATGTTAGTTTCAGGTGTACAATAGCGATTCAACAATTCTCCGTTACTCAGTGCTCAGTGTAAGTGTGCTCTTAGTCCCCATCACCTGCTCCTCCCATCCCCCTCCCCTCGTAACTATCAGTCTGTTCTCTATAGCTAAGAGTGTTTTTTGGTTTGTCTTTTTTGTTCGTTTCTTTCTTAAATTCCACGTAGGAGTAAAGTCTATGGCATTTGCCTTTCTCTGACTTATTTCACTTAGCCTAATACTCTATAACCCCATCCATATCCTTGCAAATGGCAAGATTTCATTCTTGTTAACGGCTGAGTATATACTCACATACACACGTCTCTATCCATCCATCAGTCGATGGACACTTGGGCTGCTTCCATAATTTCGCTATTGTAAATATTGCTGCTAAATCTAAGGGCATATGTCTTTTTGAATTAGGATTTTGTATTCTTTGGGTAAATACCAGGTAATGAAATTATCATATGGTTGTTCTATTTTTTGAGGCGCCTCCATACCGTTTTCCCGAGTGGCTGCACCAGTTTGCATTCCCACCAACAGTGCATGAGGATTCATTTTGCACCATGTCCTTACCAACACCTGTTTGGTTTTGATTGTAGCCATTCTGACAGGTGTGAGGGGATAGCCCCGTTATTTTTTGTATGATAATGCCTGTCAGCCAGCCAAGGGTCCACTTCTATTGTTACTACTTTGTCTTATGAAATTATCTGCATATTAATTATATTTTGACCTTATTTTAAAAACATAATTGAGACACAGAAACAAATGGGTTGATGCTAGGAATAAATTCATTCTATTGCAGTAAAGGAGGAATTCATGAGATACATCTGAAGCAGCAAATCCTCAGCTTCAGCTAGGCATTTATAATGAAAATCAAAATTACATGAATTGTATTAAAATTGTACTAGTAAAGATGATTGTGTAGAAGAAGGATGTCCAGTTGAATGTAATACAAGCCACTTAGGTCAACTTTAAGTTTTCTAGTAGCCACATTAAGGAAAAACACAAATGAGATCACTATATTTTCTTTAGCTCAATGTGCACATTTCAACATGTAACACACATTAACCTTCTTGATACGGTGATTTGCATTCATGGTAAGATTTAGAAAGCTATTTTACACTCTGAGTCTCCCTTCAGTCCAGCTACATTCTCAAGCATTCCAAAGCACAGGTCTGATTAGTGTAGTGGACGGCACAAGTCTAGAAGGTATGGTTATGAAACTTACCACAGTTGAGCTCTCTTGGGATGGAATACCCTTGGTAACTTGAAAGATCGTCCAGCTATGGCACGTTATGTTTTCATGAACTTTTTCATGAACATATTTTAAAAACAACCGTTTGCATATTTTAATGTTAGAGGTTCTTGGCATTTAGGAACTTCTAGACCTTCTACCCATCCATATCAAGTGACTCGTAAGCATCTTTAATGCTCTTTGCTTAACTTTGAAAATATCTTATGACCCGGGCTTTTTGTTTACATTTCCTTGACATATTGTGCCTATCTTTACTTAAAACTTTGATTGCTCTTGTTTTTGTTTTTAAAAGAAGTGGGACTTCATCAAGATAAAAAGCTTCTGCACAGCCAAGGAAACAGTAAAAAAAAAAAAAAACTAAGAGGCAGACCACGGGATGGGAGAAGATATTTGCAAATGACACTACAGATAAAAGACTGGTATCCAAGATCTACAAAGAACTTTCAAACTCAATACACGAGAAACATATCAAAAAAATGGGAAGATATGAACAGACACTTTTCCAATGAAGACATACAAATGGCTAACAGACACATGAAAAAATGTTCAAAATCATTAGCCATCAGGGAAATTCAAATCAAAACCACACTGAGATACCACCTTACGCCAGTTAGAATGGCAAAAATTGACAAGGCAAGAAACAACAATTGTTGGAGAGGATGTGGAGAAAGGGGATCCCTCCTACATTGTTGGTGGGAATGCAAGTTGGTACAGCCACTTTGGAAAACAGTGTGGAGGTCCCTTAAAAAGTTAAAAATTGAGCTACCCTATGATCCAGCCATTGCACTACTGGGTATTTACCCCAAAGATACAGACGTAGTGAAGAGAAGGGCCATATGCACCCCAGTGTTCATAGCAGCATTGTCCACAATAGCTAAATCGTGGAAGGAGCCGAGATGCCCTTCAACAGATGACTGGATTAAGAAGATGTGGTCCATATATGCAATGGAATATTACTCAGCCATCAAAAAGAACGATTTCTCAACATTTGCTGCAACATGGACGGGACTGGAGGAGATAATGCTAAGCGAAATAAGTCAAGCACAGAAAGACAATTTTCATATGGTTTCACTCATTTATGGAACATAAGAAGTAGGAAGATTGGTAGGAGAAGACAGGGAAGAAGAAAGGGGGGTAAAGAGAAGGGGGAATGAACCATGAGAGACTATGGACTCTGGGAAGCAAACTGAGGGCTTCAGAGGGGAGGCGGATGGGGGATCGGGATAGGCTGGTGATGGGTATTAAGGAGGGCACGTATTGCATGGTGCTTTGGGTGTTATATGCAAACAATGAATCATGGAACACTACATCAAAAACTAAGGATGTACTGTATGGTGACTAACATAATAAAAAATTATAAAAAAAAAAAAAGATTTGGGAGTGAGCATGAGCAAGTGTGAGCTGGGGGAGAGGCAGACTCCTCACTGAGCAGGGAGCCCGATGCGAGACTCGATCCCAGGACCTCAGTGAGATCATGACCTGAGCCAAAGGCAGACACTCAACCGACTGAGACACTCAGGCATCCCTGACTTCTCTTGTTTTAAAAGTATCTCATAGACCTCATTTGTTTTAACTGTAAGCTCTAGTAGACATTAATTCATTGGTTGAAATGTGTGATATGAAATGTGAGTAAATACCATTTATATATGTTATTACCATAGTTGCACTATTTGCGCGAGTGTGCATTCCGATTTCCTATCTTCACGACATGCCCTGTGTTTCCTGAGGTCATCTAGCTCTTCTCCCTGTGGTGGTTTGAAAGTTAAGAATGATCTTATTTCAATCTTAAGTAACTTAGTGTGTATTTCCAGTCTGCTTCACTCAACTTCACAAATAGAATAAATTCTCTTTACTTCTCTCTGTGGACGATGAGGGAATTCACCCACTTCGACTTCCTTCTGATACCGACTCCAAGTTTCGGTTGGGGTATAGGAGGGTTTTTGTCCATGACTGGTATTCACATCATGGGGCTTTTCTGCAAATAGGGATAACACCCACACTCTGTATTGCGAACATGACTATTCTACACTTAGTTTGTTTACGGTCAGTCAGGGCCAGCTACGTAACTTGTAGGGCCCAGTGCAAAATGAAAATGTGGAGCTCTTTGTTCCAAAATCGAGAATTTTAAAATGGCAGCCATAGAGTGTTAAACTCTGTGGGATTCTTACGCATGAAGCCCTGCGTGATGGCATGGGTCCTAAAGTCCATACAGGAGACCCCGCTGCAGACTTGTTATGCCACTTTCCTGTTACTTTATCATTTGGTCTGCTGGATTAAGACTCTGCACCAGTCCCAGGCCTACCCTCAGCTTCCTTCCTCTCCCTCCTACTAGCTCTGAACCATAGAGGGGCTTTCCTTTGCAAGATTTTTTATCAGATTGTTGAAGGAGCTGGTTTTCAACGAGGTTTGGCCATCGGGAGAGGAATCGGGAGGCTGGAGGACAGGGCAGCAGAGCCCTTTTCTCCCTCTCCCTGTCCAGCTCAGGCCGCATCTCAGGCACCCACTCCCCAGGGGCCTCCAGCAACAGCTCCATCCCTGCTAGACAGGCCCACCAGGATTTCAGCTTCCCGCAGGTGACTGGCCCCTGGGCTCTGTCCTACCAGCTGTGAGACTTGCCACTGCTTCCCACTATTGCTAATCTTAAAGTGTCTCGTTGTCCTACATGATCTTAACTCTTCCCTCAACTGTGAAACTGATCTGCTTCGCTCAAGACCCCATCTCAAAACTCATGAGAAATCGACGTCCTGAGCCCGTACAAAGAGAGGGTTGACTGTTACTTTTCATGTAAGTGACAACTTAACATAGTACAGAATTCATGAGTTGTACTGTACTTATCTCAAAAACCGTAACAAAACCATTGCTTTGGGGAGTATAGACATTCTAACAATTAAAAAAAAAAAATAGAAGCAAAAACAAAAACCAAAACCACCCCTCCAGAGCAGAGTTTCACGAACTTTACCATGCATCAGAAACACCTGGAGGATTTATTAAAAACACATTTCTGGGCCCCACCTCCAGAGAACTGAAACGTGCGTGGCCAAGGTAGGGCTCTAGGATAGGATGTTCCGAGAAGATGCCCAGTGAGGAAGCTGGCAGCCTGCGGACCTACAGAGGAACACCGCTCCGAAAGCCGCTCCCGTATCTACAAGTATTTCAAGCGACTTACAAGAGGTCTGAGCATATATCTTCAGTTTTAAACCTAATAGGTAATGTGCATATTTCTAAGATTCTGTCCTTAACCTTGTAGTTCAGCTCATTCACCGGACCATTACCATGGCATTGGCCACACACTGTAAATCCTGCTCATTTGAACAGAGGACAGTCCTCATTTTAGAAGAAAGCCGAAAATATTTAAGTATAGGTTTGTTTCATTTGTTCTATGTTCCTGCAGTTTGGTAAGAAGCTCCACTAGGCCCAGTTCCTCATCTTCCCACAGGACTGTTGGACTGGGAATAACACCAGGCAATCTGGGAGCTTCGTCCTTACATTTTCTTCATACAGATCTCGACACCCATGGAGAGCCCACCACGCATGTGGCCTCTCACAGAACCGGGGTCTAGGGCATGAGAGGGGGCACACAGGGACCCACTACTCGATCCTGCCAATGTGCTTCTGTGCTGAGGGACTGGCCCCCATTTCCTCCCTTAGCTTTCCCGGATACTCCACCCCCACTCTCCAACTTGAGGTCTTCGTGAGACCTTCACCATTCCTGGGCTTCCTCTCCCCTCACTACCTGCAACACGACTCCTCCTTCGAGAGGGTCAAAATTAAAATGATCTATTAGCTACTTTTTATAATTGGAGGAGTTTAAAGGGAAAAATATTTGGTTTCTGAATACAAAGTTTTCTAAACGATTGTGAAAATTTTTGTTCACTTAAGCTGTAAGAAAGGTTTTTTTTTTTTATTTCCCAGTAAAGTTTCTAGTTTAAAAATAACTCACTCATAATGGAGAAAACTAGGAATGCATAGAAAATCGAGAAATAGGAAACAAAAATTGCCCATCATCTCACCATCTGGAAGTAACCAAGGCTAGCATTTTGCATACTTCGTACGGTTTTTCTATGTATTTTAGCTTGAGAGAAAAATTATGTAATTCAATTTTGATCTTATGTTTTTATTAGTCGAAAACTATCTTTTCCAGGTCAGATATAGCGATCTGTCAGGAATATAACCCCATTTCCATGGGGTGACTGAAGATATGCTGGATTACACATTTGCCCCAGTGTAATTAGTAATGTCTTCTTTCATTATTAAAAGTGTCTCAGTAAAGCAAAGGTGAAGAAAGAGAAAATAGTTTTAAAAGACTTTATTTGAGAGAGCATGGTGGGGGGAGGAGGACAAGCAGACTCCCCACTGAGCGTGGAGCCCAACCCTGGACTCAATTCCAGAACCCAGAGACCATGATCTGAGCCGAAACCAAGAGTGGGATGCTTAACACACTGAGCCCCCCAGGCGCCCCTCCTGGAGAAGAGTTTTATGGGGAGTTTCAAGGAAGTCAAAATACAGATGACCGAGCCAAAAAAGGAAAGCTTTCTGTATATTATTTAAGATTTGAAGACACCAGAAGTTAAACAATGTAACAATAAAAACGTGGAAAAGCCACAGGGAGAGGAGAGAGAAGCATTAAAAATCAATCAAATCCTTACGCAGGATGTACCCACCAGGGACAATGGCATTAACCAAACCGTGTCCCATTCTTCCATGGAGCGGTTCTTCTGGAAGCTCCACTGTCGCTCAGCCCACCCCGTTGCTTGGCGCTGTGATGCTAAGGGTCAGAGCCTACACTCCACCTCGACCACAGAACCTCCGCCAGTTAGTGCAAAATAGGCATTTCCACCCACAAATCTGCCAGAAGATGCCACTATCTCGAATTGCATTTTTTTTTCTTCTTCGTTCTATACAGGCAGTGTGTCTGCTTAGTGAAAACTAGGTTACATATGGATCTCCAGCTGCAAGAGAGCCTGGAAAACGTAGGTTTACTTTAAAAAAAGATTTCCAGCCTCTATAGTACAGGGAAGGCGATACAGGGTGCTGGGGTTTGCGCTGAGGGAGCCAATTTGCAGAATTTGTGACGATCTACTTGCCGAAACAGCACCTGTTGGCAGTATCTTAAATACAAATACATGTATACGAATAGGAAATGCATCCGGTACAGCAGGCACGAGGAGTAAAGCTGCTGCTTCTAATCCTTTTCCATCCTCTCTTCCCGTGGAAGTCACCTATCGCTGCATAACAAGTTAACCCACAGGGAGGGGCTTTTGAACCAAGAACGCTTACCCTGTTTCCGTGGGTCCGAAATCCAGGCCCCGCTTAGCTGGCTGTCTGTGGCTCTGTTGACTGGTCTCCTGTAAGCCCTCGGCTCAGGGAGGAGCTCCTTGTGAGCCCACGCACTTGCTTGATGGCAGGATTTACCCCCTCACGGGCAAGGGCCAGAGGGGCCCGGCTCCTTGTGGGCTGTTAGACGCAGGCCCCCTCACTTCCTTGCCCCCCGAGACTGTGCACAGGGCAGCTCACAAGTGAATATCCAGCTTCCCTCCAAGTGAGCAGACCAGAGACCGGTGTAGGGTCAAAGAAGACGCCCAAGATGGAAGCCACCGTCTTTCTAGAACCTAAACCTGGAAGGGACGTCCGCCACTTCTGAATTCTACTCATTAGAGGCAAGTTGGGAAGTGCAGCCTACACTCAAGAGGGGTTTACACAAGGGTGTGAGTGCTGGGAGGTGGGATCATCCCAGAGGCTGCCAGCGACACCTCTCCCCCACACCCTGTCACCCCAAAGTAGCACTGGTAACAGTGTCTTCTGATTCAGGGAAGAAAAAAAATAAACAATTGGATTTAAATCAATTTTCCAAAGTAACCTGGAACTGTGCCAACAGTTACTAAGACTTAAATGTCAACCGCTTCAAAGTGGCATGAAAGTCATCCTCCCAGCCAGGCAGACCAGAGGAGCACAGACGCTCACAGCGTGTGTTCAGCCAGAGAGGGACACAGTGCGGCAACAGTGATGTGGGGTAAATGCCCAGACGTGTGTTTACATTTTCATAAATAAAAAGAAATCAGCCACGGAACATATGGGCCATGCCTCAGGAGTTTTCGGAGAAAAAAAAAAAATCAGTGTGCTCAGAAAATAGGTCCACCCATGTCTGCAGGGACCAGGGTGACACTCCAGGACATGGACAGTTTGTAGCCTGATGCCCAAGTGACCGTGATCGGGGTCCACTCGCCCCAGTCACCATACCTGCCCTCCCTCAGCACTCCGGGCCAACTCCGAAGAGAGGACGGACTGGCCCCCCTCAGAGATGAAGAGACAGACTCTGAAATAAGTGATATGCCCAACTTCCACCCTGGGGGTCTCGGGCTTCAAGGCCTTTGCTCTTCTGTTTGACTCCCCAGTGCCTAGGGTCGGTTTCAGCCTCTCCGCACTTCTACTGACATCCAGACTGTCCCACAGCTCGACCGGGCAGCCGTACCTACGGTCTGCCTTGCTGCTGGTCTCCTTCCACGCAGAAGGAGATTTTCTAGCTGTCACCTGCCCGCCCCTCTCCCGTGTGAAGGATGCGAGAAATGCTTCTCATCTGGTTCCAAGCCATCTAGACAAAGGAGACTCATAAGGTCTTCCTTTCCCTTCTTAAACTATGCACTGCAGCAGGACATTGGCTGCTGGCTTTTGTCCTGAATTTAAATTAAGAAAGCAACTATAAATAGATGGAAGACTCAGCTATTTGGAGAGAAAATTCTACAAACAACATTTGTAGAGACTTCCCAAATATAACCACCAAGATATGTAATTATGTTAGACTGCTGGGTATTAGAAACTACTAGAAGCTATTTGATTTAGAAATTTGAGCTGTTACTGTTGTTAGAAGGTAGAGGAGGGTCAGTAAAGTGTCCTCCAGACTGAAGATGTCCTTTAAGATGGAAAAAGAGGAACACAGCCACGCCATACCGTTTTCATAGAGCTTTACTGAGGGTAACTGATGAACCCCGGGAGGGGGCAGTTGGACGGACAGATGATCCAGGCCGTATGCTGTCCCCTTACACCCCTGTTCTCCATCCAGTCTGGACCTTAATCCCCAGCTTTTATGCAGGCGGGGGCACGGGGATGAGGTCACAGGGTAGTTCAAGTGGTACCACCTGTGCGCCTGTCCGAAGAGACCTGATGTGGGGCCTTCTGTGTTCGGGAGCATCAGAACAAGCCTCCCCGCATTCTGGGCAGGGCACACATTTACCTCCTGGGACCTGGACATGCGGTCCCAGAGGTCACTGCATGGGCATGAACAAGATGGAGCCAAAGATGGAGACAGTATCGTCAGCCCTCCTACACTCTGCGCCCCCATCCTTGTGACCCATACAGTCTTAATTCCTCTCAGTGCCCCTGGAGCCACATACCAGGGGGGCCTTGCACCCCTGCGCTGCAGCAATATAAGCAGCCATAGATTAACCCATCCCACCCCGGCCTTTTACCGTTCCTTATTCTTGAAGGGTAGGGACAACAATGGCTCGAGCTAACTTCCTGCTGGAAAGGGGCGTAGGGCAGGATTCGAGGAATGGAACGGCCTTGCACCCAATTGCAGATATTCCCTAGTACGAAGTTGAGCCCCATTCTTCATAGAGCCATTATTTTGGAACTCTCGTGTACAGAGTTAGTAGCTTATTCCACGTTTCATAGCAAGGTCATGCAGGTCGGTTCAGTTAAACTGGGCTCATTTCAGAACGTGGTCCTGTAGGTGGGCTTTAAAGTCAGGCCCAGAGTGTGCAAGCAATCAGGTAGAGAAGTAGTCAGCTATGCAAGGAAACTGGAAGAATTCAGGGTCCAGCCTAGTTTTATAGGTAAACACTGAAGGACAGTTCATCACAACTAGAATCGAACACCCATGAAGGTGTGTCACTATTTTTTTTCCTTTCTGAAGTCACCCTCATTTCTAAAGGTAGCCAAATTAAGACTAAGTTGTGAAACCAACCCAGTCTTAAATTTAGCCTAATTATCTATATGAATGCAGCAAGAATAGAGACTGGCCATCTAGGTTCTTTTAAATCTGCTTTATTGGGACTGTTCAGGAGGAATTTCAGATTGACCCTCTAACAACAGCCTTTCAAGGCTAAGAGCCCTGCCAAATACTTGCCCTCAGACTCGCCTGTAATACTTATAGATTTTCTAGGGTTGCTTCCTCTCTTCCCGAGGTCCCCAAAGACCGAGGTTCTTAAGCCTGCCAGGAAGTGACTTTCTGTACTCGCTTGGTAAGGCTCTCTGGAACTCTAATCAAAGTACCAAGCCGATTTTGCCATGGCCGATTGGCTCCATAAAGTCAACCTTAGTTCCTTAAGGCGGTCTGCTCCTGGGGGCTCCTAGGTGGTGCAGTCGGTTCAGTTTCTGATTCTTGATTTTGGCTCAGGTTGTGATCTCAGGGTCATGAGATCAAGCTCCGCACTGGGCTCCGCGCTCAGCAGGGAGTCTGCCTGAGAGGTTCCCTCCCCAACCCCCCACCTCCCGCGTTCTGTTCCCACTCTAAAATTGAAAAAAGCTGTCTGCTCCTATGTGAGCCTACAGGGTGTCTAGCGGATAGGACATTTTAGTCACGGCCTTGGTAATAAAACCCATGTTTCCAATGGTGCGTTACGAGAACAGATTTATTATTATTATAATAAGATTTTGAGAGAGTGAGATTGAGCATGAGCAGGAGGAGAGGGAGAAGCAGACTCTCCACTGAGCGGGGAGCCCGACGCAGGGCTTGATCCCAGGACCCTGAGCTCATGACCTGAACCGAAGGCAGATGCTTAACCAAATGAGCCACCCAGGTGCCCCCAGGAGGACAGATTCTTAGTGAACGTATGGAAGTAACTGTAATTGATTTCCTACCTTGTCACTGCCACAAGCCGCAGCCAAGCCCTCCTGGATACGAAGGTACATCTAATTCACAGCTCACGTCGGACATCAATCCCCCAGGGCCTGTGCTGGTTTTACTAGCATTTCTGTTAAAGCCTCTTGTTAGCACCCCAATCCCGATGGCTTCCCTTCTTAACGGCATACAAAGGTCTTTAGATCTGTGAGATGGCGAATAAAAAGTTCCTGGCAAGCTGAAGAACAGAAGCCTGTAATTTCTTACCAGTTTAGGGACTGGTGAGGCTTGTATCTTGTCAGTGACTGCCAACGGCATCACTTTTGTCTTATGTGATCAGAAATTGTACTTTTGACCTAGCCCCCAGACCTTGTTGGGATTTACCTCCCATCCTCGGGACTTACATTTGCCTGTAATGATACAGCTACTAGAGATGGAGGTGGTCAATCACAGGTTAACATGACATCTATACAATGACAAAGCCCCATCTTCTCTAGCAGCATGCATTTCTCCAAACCCCTGGCTACCATCCCTTGACAAGCGGTGGGACTGTGGATGTACCCTTGGGGCAACCCCGAGAAGGGACACGGTCTCCCATTCCACGTGAAAGCAAATTGGTCTTGGGATTCAAGTCCTAATGGAATGCTGGAAAGGACATTAAATAGATCCAGTACACAAGTATGTCTTGTTAGAGTTTTTCTAACAGTAAGGTGTGGATGGAGAGAGTAACTATGGAGTTCCTTACGGTCTGTTGTCATTGGCCAGGTCCCATTAGATTTAATAGGCCACACCGGATTATTGAATGGGTTTTGACCAGGCTTAATTATCCCCACCTTTTCTAATTCTTCCACGATGGTGGTGAGCTCATTATGCCCCACCTCCAGGCAGCTGATGCGGTCTTACAGGTATTACTTTCCAGGGAACTGGCAGCAGTCTAGGATCCCAGTGTTCACGGACCCACAATGATGGCTTTCACTACCTGGACACACAAGCTGAGGTCTCCTGTCAAAGCTGTAGTTAGATCCAGATTCTGTGGAACATCTATGCCAATATGCTCAGGAACAGGGGAAATATGCACCAGAAAACAGCAGGGAGGAAACCTGCCAATCCACAGGTAGAGACTAGCTTGACCTTGATTATTTGTCCCCCATAACCATCAACAGCCCTTCTTTCTCCCTGAAATTTCACGGAGTTCCCAAAGAAAGTGTGATTCCGCTCCAGCATCTGTTCGAGTTAATAGTCAGAGTGAGACCGATAAACGGTTATTTCAACATGGGGACCCCCCTCTGGTAGCCCCTGTGCACACACTGGAGGGCAGCACAGGCCTAATCCCATTTCCGGGGGGGGGGGGAGATCCTCTCCGGAAATTCCTGGCACCACTGAAGGGGCACTCAGCAACACATCCGGCTTTTTTGAGCCTTCTCCCAAGGGGGTGAACTTTCCCTCAGGCAACGCCTTCCATAGGCCTAGCAAAACCAAATTGAGTTGTTGGCCTGTATTTCCTCTCCGGGTCCCAGATAATGTTAGATCATGCCACACTTGTTTACAAGACTCCCATAAGCTCCCTTCCTACCATTTTATTGTTGGCAGAAGCCGTTGCTCTTCCCCGTTTTCAACCCACCTCTTTCCCTTATGACAGATTTTTTGGGTTTCACTTAACTCCGCCACCACAGCGGGTAACCTAACACCGGGCCGAGTGACCACAGGAGCTAGGACAGATACTGAAGTCCTATACCAGGCCCCCAGGGCTGACTCTGAGAGCCGGTCCTTCACAGCTGAGGAAAACAGCTTCTCACCTGGGCCTCTCAAACGCTGGGCGTAAATGGCACTTTTCATTCCCAGTTCACCCACAATTCCTCATAGTTCTTCTCTAGAGGTCCAGCATAACAGGGGGAGCATTCCAGTCATTAGGCCAATGTTCGTTTACCCGAACATTCAAATGAGCCGAACACCCACCATTCTTGCCCACACCTGCAGCACAGGATCTTCCTCGCGACGCAGTAACCAAGGCCATCCCCGACCTCCCGCACCCGTCCAACACAACACCATCTCCCCCAGGCTCTCCAAGGGGCAACACCCAGGCTGCCGGCCCTTCTCGGCCCCACGCCTCCACCTGGTTAGCTCCCCCCGTTCGGCAGCAGGCCATTTCCCCCCTGACGCCTGCGCTCCGGTCTGTCCCCATTCTCTCCTTCCCCCTGCTGCACAGTCCGGCCAGATCCGTGGCCCAGGCACGGCCATGAGAGCTTGTTCACCTGCCCTCCTCCATTTCCTTCTCCCCACAGATTCAGAGAACATACTGAACATTCCCCAGGGAGTTTTTGAGGTAAACCCCCCCCCCTTACACGCACTGGTCCAAAGCATTCAAAAGACCCAGCCAAGTCTCCCTACATAGTGGTGGCTGGCTCGCTTGGGGTGTCTCCCGTGTCCTCCTTACCCAAGCTTGCTTCCTTACCGGTCTCCTGGCCACCTCGTCCATCGTTAAAAGGAGAAGGAGGGTCAGCAAAGTATCCTGCAGCTGGAGAAGGCCCTTTAAGATCGCAAGACCAAGCTGGCCACCCCCTACCGCTTTGTTTTATTCAGGGTGACTTACAGACAAGGAGAAGCAACAGAAGGATGACCTAAGTCGCACACAGCCAATCTCAGTCCAGACCATCATGCCCAGCTTTTATAGAGCGAGGGGCATGGTGGGTGAGGCCACGGGGCAATTACCTAAAATGGCGCCCCCTGTGCCCCAGTCGGTGCTACTATTTATCTAAAGTGGCGCCCCCTGTGTACCAGTCCGTGCTACTAGTTATCTAAAGCGAGGTCTTCTGTGTGCCACTCTAGGAAGGATCAGAACAAGCCTTCCCACATTCTTGTCAGGGCTGATATTAACCTCCAGGGGGCCTGGAACTCGTGACCCCAGGGAGGGTCACTGTGGGGGCATGGAGCAAGATGGAGAGCCAGAGATGGAGTCAGGGTTGTCAGCAGCCCTACAACTGTCTTTACGATGGAAAGTGTTAAAACCACTTCAGGATTAAGTACTCATCTAACGCCTATTTATTGAATGGAGTATCAGGCATCAGAAATGCAGAAATTAACAAAAGCATCTTTGTGAGTCTAGGAGTCTGGAGAGGCAGAAAGAGGGACTATCATATAGAAACAATTACTGCAAAGGGCATTTACTCCCCAATTCTTACGCTGTCATGAGGAACTTCTGTCAGACAACCCGAGGCTTTTCTCCACCCCTCTTCTCTCCCTTCTTTGCACTGGAAACAGGGCTCAGGGTGGATTATCTGATGGAGCATTTGGAAGAGGAGACTGGACTTGCTTCTTTGCTCTCTCCCTGTCCCTCACCTGGCTCCTGCCCTGAGGCTCTCTGCCATCTACTTACAGGAAGCCTGAGAGCTCGGGTTCCTCCCAGGTAAAGGTAGTGTCATCGTTGTCAGCCCGCCTGACCACACGCATTTCAACTTCCTCTTCCAGGATACTGAGGATAACAGAGCTGATATTTTGCTCTCCATCTGATGTCCCCTATGTCTCTGTTAGAACTAGGGAAGGAAGAGAGATGTTATTTACTGTGCCCCTTAAAACTCCAAGAAAAACAGGACGTGCGTTAAAAGACATATGAAAGAGAGACCACCTCTTTCCACCGGGCAGATAAGGGCCTCACAGCACAGATGTTCTTGGGGTTAGGTGTCAAAGTGTCCAGATGAGGAAGGCAGGAAAGGACGTGCCAGAGAAGATACTAGGGAAAGCTACCATTATTAGCTTCTTTCTTCCTTTTTTTTTTTAAGCTGATAAATCCAAGACATTTATTTTTTTTTCTTAGTTTTTGATGTAAAGTTCGATGATTCATTACTTGCGTATAACACCCAGTGCACCATGCAATAATTTGTGCCCTCCTTAATACCCATCATCAGCCTATCCCAGTCCCCCACCCCCCTCCCATAGAGCACAGAGTCACAGTGAACAACAATGTTCTTACTAGATGAAGAAACCTGCACAGCCTCTGACGTACAATCACACTCCAACACCCTGCCACGGGAAGAGCCACTGTACCCGTTACACTTCAAACACTGGTACATATACTGTACAACCGAACTGCATTGCGGCGGTGGGGGGGAGAGTAGAAGCTGAGAGTGAAAACAAAAACACTGGGAAAGGGCAGTTCAAGTTTTTAATCTCTTTGCTGCCTGTCCTCGGCTGGAGTTTAGAGATGTTTGAGCCTTTGAAGAATTCCTTTGCAAATCACATTCGGTGTCCTACAAATGCTATTAAACTTTTTGCAATGTAGCAATCTAAAGTGTGTTTGCATTTTGTTCAGAATATTAAACAAATGTAGCTCCCAAAATCTCAGGGATTTTTTTTTAATTGCAGTTTGAAAACAACACTTGCACTCCCACAACACAAGAATGGCATAAACAACCCAGTTAAAAAGTAGGTAAAAAACTAAAATAGACATTTCTTCAAATATGTACAAAGGCCAAATAAGACCATGAAAAAATGCTTGGCATCGCTCATCATTAGGGAAACGCAAACTGAAACCACAATGAGATACCACCTCATATCCATTAGGATAGCTATCAAAAACAGAAAGAAAAACAAAACAAAACAAAAAAAACAGAAAAGAACAGGTGTTGGCAAGGATGTGGAGAAACGGGAACCGTTGTGCCCTGTTGGTGGGAATGCAAAACAGTACAGCCTCTATGGAAAACAAAGTGACAGTTCCTCAAAAAATTAACTGAATTACCATATGATCCAGCAACTCCACTTCTGGGTAGATATCCCAAAGAATTTAAAGCAGGAGCTCTAGGACATATTTGCACTCCCATGTTCATAGCAGCATTCTCCACAATAGCCGAAAGGCGGAAGCAACCCAAATGTCTACTGACAGACGAATGGATAAACAGAATGTGGAACATACAATCAATGGACTACCATTCAATTTTAAAAAGGAAAGAAATTCTGGGGCGCCTGGGTGGCACAGCGGTTAAGCGTCTGCCTTCGGCTCAGGGCGTGATCCCAGCGTTATGGGAACGAGCCCCACATCAGGCTCCTCCACTATGAGCCTGCTTCTTCCTCTCCCACTCCCCCTGCTTGTGTTCCCTCTCTCGCTGGCTGTCTCTATCTCTGTCAAATAAATAAAATCTTTAAAAAAAAAAAAAAAAGGAAAGAAATTCTGACACCTGCTACAACATGGATGAACGTGGAGGACATAATGCCAAGTTAAATAAGCCAGTCCTATAAGGACAAATGCTGTATGATCCCACTTGTATGATGTAACTTAGTCAAATTTATAGAACCAGAAAGTGGAATAGTGGCTGCTAAAACCTGGGGGGGAGCTGTTGTTGGACAGTAAAGGGTTTTTAGTTTTGCAAGGTGAAATGAGCTGAGTTCTATTTTTTTTTTTTTTTTTTAGATTTTCTTTCTTTATTTGAGAGTGCAAGAGAGAGAGAGAGAGAGAGAGAATGAGCAGTGGGGAGGGACAGAGGGAGCAGGAGAAGCAGACTCCCAGCTGAGCAGGGAGCCCAATGTAGGGCTCAATCCTGGAACTCCGGGACCATGACCTGAGCCCAAGGCAGAGGCTTAACCGACTGAACCACCCAGCACCCCAAAAATATTTTATTTTTAAAAATATTTTTATAGAACCACTTTATAAGCCCATTAACATGATAAAACCAGTTAAGGATCAGTAAATAAATATTTCAAATTTTGTGATTTATTTTTAGCAAACTTTTTCAGCCTCAAAAGTATTCTTGTTTTGATGCCAAATTATATGCTGAGCTATTTATAAAGTCGGTACGTTCCCCATGTTGGTTGCTGACCCACAAGTAATGGGTTGTGAACCACAACGCGCCAGTGGCCAGCCTCCTGTGGACAGTCGGGAGCTGGCATTCAAAGGACCGGACACTTCGGGGGAAAGCTACCCCTCATTGTGCGGCTGTGGACGCCGATGGGGCAGCGGAGGCTGGTATGAGATTATTGGGGAGTGAGATTCTTTCAGTTCCCTTTGGGGCTGACTTCAAAACAGGCGGAGTTTCAGCTGAGCTCTTAGGCAGCAGCGGGGGGAATGTTTTGCTATCACAGCTTGTTTCCCCCTTTAATCTGTTTCTCAGGCAGGACAGCTATAGCAACTTTAACTGCAAAAAGCATCTCCTTTCCACATATGCTGCAGGGCTCTCCCAGGTGATGTGCGGGGGGGCCTGGGTTCATTCGCTGCGGGCCCAGGCAGGTGGCCTGAAACAGCATTCGCAGCTTGTGCACCTAGAGGCAAGAAGGGAACCAGGATGAGATCAACGTCCTGATTTCACGTGACTGGTACAGTTTCTTGGAACTGATACCTCCTCCTTCTTGCGGAGTATAAACGCAATTTTGGATTGCTAATTACATATACTTGATTGTGTCCAGTTTTTCAGGGGCCAAACTGTCAGCCTGAACTAAAGAGGATTCTGGTAGATGTATTACTGTTGGCCAAATATTTTAGCTTTCCCTTCCTTGTCTCTTCTGAGAGCTTCATATAGTCCTACGCAGATGTAGTCAGGAATGGTCATGTGACTTGTGTTGACCAATGAAATGAGGACAGAAGAAATGGGTGTTACTTCTAAGCGGATGCTTTAACAGCCAGTGCGTGGTTCTCCATGTCTCTTATCTCTCTAGCATAGCAACCGAGAATGTTTCAGGCAGAAGCTGCTCTTCTAGCCTGGTCCCAGGATGAAGATGACACACAGCAAACCCATAGCCACCTGACACAACACACAGGTAATGTGCGTGAAAAATAAATCTTCATCATCATAAGTCTCTAAGATTTGGAGTTTTTTCTTACTGTAGCGTAACCTGAGTATCCTGACTAATGCATCATTTTTGTAAATCAAAGGCTAGGAAAAAAAAATCTAAGTGTGTCTGGACATTTGGCTTATAGGACTCCCAGAAAAGAAGGGGATGAAAAGGCCAGTAGAGGCAAGCCAGGCAGGACCAGAGTAACATAGTCCCAGCTGGGGTCAGATGCTCAGGGAGCGGGAGGATGTTTCCTGGGTAAAACTGCCTCATTTAGATAGTTGGAGGTGAAGAGGTGGGCATGATTTATTTGAGAAATGGATGTTCTAAAGACTCAGAACTTGGTGCCTTCATATTTCTTCTTGTGGAGAACCCTAGAAGGTAGGTTATGGATGATCGTGTTGGAAATACAAACGTTTAAGTGCAGAAGTAAAGAGAAAAGTAGTAAAAACCGTCTGGTGTGATGTACAGTCTAAGCCCCGCGTGTGCTAACGAGGAAGCAGACAGCGCATGCGCAGGTTCCAGTTCCGTCTCGCCCGGGCTGCGCGAATCAGCAGGAAACAGTAGAAAGACGCTGGGCTCTAGAGGTTTCTCCCAATGTGACAAGAAAAGAGGCACCAGAAAGACAGTTTCTACTGTAACAGAAGGCATACAAGTTACTCTAAGACTAGAAGTGAGAAGCTGATGCCTTGCTTTGCTGTTTCTGCTGTGATGACTCTGCCTGTCTGATGGCCGGATAAAGATCAGGGATGAGAGCCTATAGCGAGGCGCAGGAACCAGCTCGCCTGATGTCCCCTCCCCTCATTTATTAGCACAGCGGCACTTCAGAGTCCCCCCGCCCCCCCCGCGGCTCTGCCTGGTGGGTACGGTTTTGGCACGCAGTGCTTGTGGGGGCGGGGGCTGTGACTAGCAGGGTGCACGTCAGAGAGCCTTAGCTTGCCATTGAACTCCTGACATGCTTATAATTGAATATATCACAACCACTGTGACTGGTGTGTCTGCAGGCAGTTTTTCATGAAATAAGAATGTAACTAGAGGGGCACCTGGGTGGCTCAGTTGGTTAAGCATCTGGCTTTGGCTCAGGTCATGATCCCAGGGTCCTGGCATCCAGCCCTGCCTCAGGCTCCCTGCTCAGCAACTGCTCAGCAGGGAGCCTAACTCTCCCTCTGCCTGCCACTCCCCTGCTTGTGCTTGCTCTCGCTCTCTCTCTCTCAAAAAAATACAATCTTAAGAAGGAAGGAAGGAAGGAAGGAAGGAAGGAAGGAAGGAAGGATGGAAGGAAGGAAGGAAGGAAAGAAAGAAAGGAAAGGAAAGGAAAGGAAAGGAAAGGAAAGGAAAGGAAAAGAAAGAGGGACCCAGTGTGCAGCTGGAGTGAACAGAGGGCTGGCAGGGGTGGTCCAAGACAAGTGTAATAGGATGTAGGGACAGCAGAAGAAAGGATCCAGCGGCTTAAAGGGAATATGGAACCTCTGCCTGAGGCCCTGGCTGGCAATCTGGGCTAAAATAAGCCAAGACCCGAAGGAAGGAAGGGCGTCCTGGATGGGCTTTTAAAAGGTGACACTCCTGCTTTATGGTAAGATATGAATAACCGATAGTTTGAGACAAAAATGGGGAGTTCTGCTTCCCTTTCCCCCATGACTAATGCTGTCATGCGTGTACCTGTGTGCACACAGACACACGTGGACCCATGCAGAGACACGCAAAAGCAAGGACTAACATGACAGTGTGGCAGGCTGGCAATGGCACGCTAGCTTGTCCTGAGACGCCAGGGCCCTGGGCGGGTATACAGAGCAGAAGAGATCCAGGCTCTGCTGGAAGAGCTGTGAGACGGGAAGTTTGGGAAAAAGCCCTGGTGAGGGAGGGACTAACATCACATGCCAGTCTTGCCCTCTGTAAGGAATCCAGAAGGAGCTAAAGAAATCCTTCCCTGAAGTTTGGGACGGATTCTAAATATAGATGTAGCCGGCATCGCCTTTGTGCTCTGCCCAGCTCCTGGGATGTGTTCTCTTCATCCTTCTCCCTCTGCAAGTACGATTCTTCCAGAAGACTTCCTCAGCCTTCTGGGGCAGCCTTTAGCTGCCTCAAAGATGCCCTCGACACTGACCAGTAATACTATTATATTTCTCTGATCAACTCCATCTTCTGTTCTCAACAATGAGTACATCAAAGATTTTATTTATTTATTTGACAGAGAAAAAGAGAGAGAGAGCACAAGCGGGGAGAGTGGACGAGGGAGAGGCAGACTTCCCGCTGAGCAGACAGTCAGATGCGGGGCTCGATTCTCAGACCCTGGGATCATGACCTGAGCCGAAGGCAGATGCTTAACCGACTGAGCCACCCAGGTGCCCCAACAATGACTATTTCAAATCATGCCTCATCCCTCTGAGAAGGCTTTTCAATTCAGCAGATGAGCCCCATTCCCTATTTTACTGGGAACTGTGAAGCCACCCGACAAGGACTCCTTCACCTTCCTGATATGAAACCTATTATAAGCTATGCCCATCCACACCCATCAGAGTTGTTTCTCCCCCCTCGGCTGGCTGCCCCCTTCTCCTGGGCCTGGGACCCTACATGCTCCTGCCATCAAATATCCCCTTTCCCTCCCTACCCAAGCAGCCCTTCCAACTACACTCTTCCCAACACCATTTAAATGTGCTCAAGTGTCTTCTGTCTTAACTGTGATTGGGGCTGGATGTGGATTGGGGAGGAACCACAGAGACTTCTAAAATTCTGGTAATGATCTTTTCCTGAAGTTGGGTATGGGTCTGTGGGTATTCATTTTATTCTTTAGAATACACACATATTCCATGTGTTCTTTTGTATACATGAGTTCTTCACAATTGAAATGGCAAAAACAAAGCCAAACCTCTCAATCACAAATCATTATTTATCCTACCACCATATTTCACTTTTCTTTCATAACCAGCCTTCTTGAAAGAAATGTCTGTGTTTTCTATTTGTGAATATTTTGCTTCTTTAGGCAGTAAAACTTTCAAGCACAGCCTCTTCTAGAAAGTACTTGAATATCTGATATTGTGTTTTTCATGTAAGTCATGACATTAGGGAGCTGGAAGGGGTCTTCAACTTCAGAGGTAAGGAAACATGCATTTTTTCCCCCTCTGAATGAATCATAACATTTGCATTATGTTAAACATGCAATTTTAAATCCTATTTTTTTAGGTAATGTGATCTCACCTTTGCATAGCATAAAAACCAGAAGGAAATAATGTATTTTTAAAAAGATTTTATTTATTTATTTGCCAGAGAGAGAGAGCAAACAAACAGGGAGGGCAACAGAGGGAGAGGGAAAAGCAGACTCCCCAAAAAGCAGGGAGCCTGACGTAGGACTCGATCCCAAGACCCTAAGATCATGACCTGAGCAGAAGGCACTCGACTGACTGAGCCACCCAGGTGCCCCAGAAATAATATATTATTAATCATAATTGTCTTTTGAATATATTATTGATAATAATTGTCCTTTGGAGATGGAATTAATACGCTTTATTCTTCACTGTTTTTCTGTACTTCCTGGGATAACTACAATGGGCATGTATTGATTTTATACTAGAAAACAAACTTCACTGAAGAGAAAAAGAGAAGTCTGCATCTTCTGTCTTTATTGTAATTACCAGTCTCTCCTTAACCTACTCCAGGCTGGATGTCCTGCTCCCACGCTCCCCCCCCACCCCCAGTCACTCCTCTGAACTGGCTCTGATAAGGTCGGCAATGATGTCCCTGTGTGCAAACAGTGGACATTGTTCGGACCCTGTCTGACTGCACAATTCAGCAGTGTTCCTCAACGCTATCAACCACTTCCAATTCCTTGCAACTCTTCCCTGGCCTTCAATGCTGCGGCCCTCTCCTGCTTTCCCTTCTACCTCTCTAGTGGCCCATTCTAGCCTACTTTGTGGACTCTCTTCCATTCAGCCATCCGATCTAGAGCTTTGCAAGGCCAAGGTCTTTTTTTCAATATATACTTTCTTTTTAGGCAACCCTATCCGAGATCATTAGTTTTAGCTGCTATCTCTAAGCTATTTAGATCCAGTTATATCTCTGGTTCGAACATTTCCTTTGAGTTCCAGGAGCATGTATCCCAGCACCTACTTAATACCGCCCTTTGGGGGCGCCTGGGTGGCTCAGTCATTAAGCATCTGTCTTCGGCTCAGGGCCTGATCCCGGGGTCCTGGGATCGAGACCCACATCGGGCTCCCTGCTCAGCGGGAAGCATGCTTCTCCCTCTCCCACTCCCCCTGCTTGTGTTCCCTCTCTCGCTGTCTCTCTGTCAAATAAATAAATAAAATCTTAAAAAAAAAAAAATACTGCCCTTTGGTGTGTCTCAAAGGCACTTCAGGCATCTCATGTCCAAGCCCAAACCCAGGCTCTTCCCCCACAATTCTGGTCTTCTCTGCCAGTGGTCCCTGTCTCTGGGATGCCTCATGCCAGTTTCTCTGGTCATCATCTTGCCCACCACAGGACCTTTGTACGTCTCAATCTAGCTTCATGGAATGTTCTTCCTCTTTCTCTTTCCAGACACTCTTGACATGTAGAGGGTCCCTTCCTCAGAGAAATCTACCATGTCCCATAAGCCTGGGGGACTTTTTAAATCTTTTTAAATATTTATTGTTTTTTTTTTTTTAAAGATTTTATTTATTTATTCGACAGAGAGAGAGACAGCCAGCGAGAGAGGGAACACAAGCAGGGGGAGTGGGAGAGGAAGAAGCAGGCTCATAGCGGAGGAGCCTGATGTGGGGCTCGATCCCACAACGCCGGGATCACGCCCTGAGCCGAAGGCAGACGCTTAACCGCTGTGCCTCCCAGGCGCCCCTAAATATTTATTGTTTTTAAGTAATATCTATACCCAACATGGGGTTCAAACTCATGACCCCCAGATCAAGCGTTGCATGCTCCTCCAACTGGGCCAGCCAGGAGCCCCTCTAGGTCAGTTTTCCATATTACATTCCTTTTCCCTGGAGCACGTATCTAAACTTGAAAGTTAGCACTCATTAATTAATGTGATTATTTGGTAAACCTTTGGGGCTCCCCCTAGACCCTTAACTGCCTATCCTACAGAACAACCCTTGTTATTGCCCCACTATGTCACTGGTACCAGCAGAGGGCCTGACACCCGTGGAGCAGGCTCTCAAACATATCCGTTTAGGGGTGTCTGGGTGGCTCAGTCGGTTAAGCATCCGACTCTTGGTTTCAGCTCAGGTCGTGATCTCAGGGTTGTGAGATCGAGCCCCACGTCAGGCTCTGTGCTCAGCGTGGAGTCTGCTTGAGATTCTGTCTGTCCCTCTCCTTCTGTCCCTCCCCCACCATCTCTCTCTAAAAATAAACAAACAACTCTTTTAAAAAATATATGTTTAAAGCATGTGTGTAGAATCATAAATGAATTGATTAGCATGTAGTGTGATATACTTACTCCTTATAAAAGAGTTAAGTAATTTGGGTGCTTATTTTATTTGGAGGTCTGGGGTGTCTTATTTTGTGCTTTTATTTTGTTGTGTGGCTGGTGTCCAGAGAAGTGTGGCCTTTGGTGACACACTGGACACTCTGCTGACCTGGAGTTGGAATAGCCCTATAGGATGAGGTGCTGGGCGCCCACGGGAGGAATATTAAGAAAAGTGTCCCTGAAGGGGAACACTTAAAGCCTCCCATCGCCTTTTTCTCTTGCTTAGAAACTTCTCTTGTTAAAAGCTAACGGTATATTACGGGATATGAGTTACCGTCGAAATGTGAAGGCAGGGAGGTATCTGAGACATTATAACACGGAAGGGGCTTCCTCTGTATAAGCTTTGGGTGAAAGTCTCTTCCTTGGAGATAGGCTTTCAATGTCATAATGCCTGCTCTTCTGAATATAAAGGACCTCCTGAAGCCCATGAGATTATCCTAAGGTTCTACAAGCAGATAGATCTTTCTTTTCTATCTGTTCCCAAAGGATCTCTTGAAGACCACAAAAGAGGTATGCTGGCAATGGTAAGAGGGGAATTGAAACCAGAGAGGCTGAAAAGTATTCTACACTGTGAGGAAAGAGTAAGGGTGAAACTCTGTGACCATCAGAGTGAGGATAACCACATTTATATAGCACTGATCATGGTCCTGACACTGTTCCAAAGGCTTAGTATATATTAACTGTTTTAATCCTCAATACAATCATAGGAAAGGAGTACTATTTTTATCCTAGTTTTAGAGACAAGGAAATGGGGAGAAGAGCCAAGTAACCTACCCAAGATTATTAATGCTATGCATCATTATTAACTTTTTCAATAGAAAATGAATTTAGACATTAAAAAAAAGCATACTGTGCTCCATAAAAGGAACAATGGTAACTGGTGGGAGAAAACCCGCCAGTTTCCAGAATTAGGAAAGACTCTTAATGGGAAGGTTGTTGGCTTAGAGCTGGGGCAGTGGGGGTGAGGTGGGGTGGGAGGGGTGGGAGGCACAGCTGCTTGCAAATCTGCCTCCTCTGAAGCTTGCTTTCTTCTTGGGTAAGTGTATTTGTCCATCTAAGTCTCGACGTTCTGCAGATTCTTCTGAACACACTGTAGATATAAACCAAATCCCTCTTGGCCTACGGAGCTGATGGACCCTTGTAGGACTGAGTTTTTTTTTTTTTTCTTTTTTTTTTCAAAAGTTGGGATAGAGTGGAATCTGGGAGCATGGGGAGATTGTGACCCTAGGTCCTTAATCCATTTGTACATGGGTCCTTAGCATTTTCCTTGGATTCAAGGACCATCTGGACCATCAGCTATGTGTGTCTCAGAAAATATATTATGGAAGATCATTCTCCTTTCTGCAAAGAGAGAGTGCACAGAGAAGCAGTAAGGACATTCTTAGTTTAGCTTGACTCACTTCTCAAGTGACAGAGGGATCCAAAATTGAAAAGGCTTGACAAGAGGCCAGAGTTCTATGTGTTAGTGAAAATAGAAATACACTCAAAAAATGCATCAGTATCAGAAAAATTGGGGGACAAATGTTTAAGCCATTGGAACCTGTGAATGGCAGCTATAAGGGTCCTGGGGCAGCTCAGTAAACAGGATCCCAGAAATCTAGATAAGAAGTTCCCAAGAGATTACTGGGGGCCAACAGTGGGAATAACACTCAAGTGAGGGGATCCCTCTGGAGGTCTGCAGGGTCAGAGCCATTCTACTCCCCAAGCCTCTTGTGGATCTGGGCCAAGGGCCATTAGAAGTGGCACTCTAGGACAGGGCTAGGGCTTCTGCTTTACTCCTGGCTTCTGAGCAACTGTAGGTCCTGTGGCAAGTTGGGTGTGGCGGCTGTAGGACAAGGACCAGAAGAGCTCTAAGTGAGTTCTAAGGATGTGGAGAAGATGTCAGAAAGGGAGACAAAGCCCCCCAAAAACTATGAAAATGTGATATTGTAATTTACAATAAGAAATATATATTTGATCACCTTCCACATTTCCTGACTCACAGCTCCTCAAACCCTTGGAATTTCCCAAGTGTTGAGAATGACAAAGGTGTCTTTTGTTATTTGAATGAGGTGACTTTTGGACCTCACCTATGGTTGGGGGCTGGTTGCCAGGAGAACCAACCATGGGACTAGAGGGTTGGAACTTTCAGTCCTACCCTCCACCACCATCATCTCAGGGAAAGGGAGAGAGCCTGGAGGAGGTTAAGTCAATAACCAATGGCCAATAATTTCATCAATATTGACTGTGTAAAGAAGCCTCCATGAAAACTCAAGAGGACAGGGTTTGGAGAGCTTCCGGGTCAGTGAACACATGGAGATTTGGGGAGAATGGCCCACCTACAGAGGATACGGAAGCTCTACCCTCCCCTTTCCATATGTCTTGCCCTATGCGTCTCTCCCATCTAGCTGTTTCTGAGTCCTAGCCTTTTATAATAAGCCAGTAATCCAGTAAGTAAAATGTTTCTCTGCATTCTATGAGCCATGGTAGCTGATTAATTGAACCCAAGGACGGGGTTGTGGGAACCTCTGATTTGTAGCCAGTAGGTCAGAAACACAGTCGACAACCTGAGCTTTCGAATGGCATCTGAAGTGAAAGGCAGTCTTGTAGGACTAAACCCTTAACCTGGGGAATCTGATGCTATCTCCGGGGAGATAGTGTCAGAATTGGGTTGGTTTGCAGGACACCGAGCTGGAGTCGGAGCATTGTTAGTGAAGTGGGAACTCACCCACCCCACCCTTTCCCCCATACAAACACAAGGGAACTGGGATCAGGAACCCCTTTAAAAGATGGGAATGGATGGAGTGCCTGGGTGGCTCAGTCGGTTACGCGTCTGCCTTTGGCTCAGGATTGAGTCCCGCATCAGGCTCCTTGCTCAGCAGGGGAGCCTGCTTCTCCCTCTGCCTGCTGTTCCCCCTGCTATGCTCTCTGTCTCTCTCTCTGACAAATAAATAAAATCTTAAAAAAAAAAAGATGGGAATGGATAAAATCATCTTAGAAGGTAGAGAGTATGTGATGAGATCAGCTAAATTCACCACTGAGGACATGATGCGCAGATGGAAAAAGTAGTCGGTGAATTCCTCCTATCGCAGGGTTAACGCGGGTGAGTGTTTGGACACACTTACCCCTCATGGCTTCATAGGAGGGCCTATGGCGGTCAGTGCCATATGAGGGCACAAAAGAAAACATGAATAAACAGAAAGTTGTATGCGTTCCTGAATGAGATATTTTCATACCATAAAATGTGAATTCTCCCATTAAAATAGAAATTGAGTGCCATCCAAATTAGAACCCTCGTACATGTGTGGGTTTTGGAATTAAATGAACTGAAAGTTCACATGGAAGAAGAAATGTTCAAGAAAAGCCAAGAAAACTTTGAAAAAGGGGGACTTTGTAAGACATGAAAGCCAGTGGAGCCTCTGTAATAAAAACAGCCTGCTATTAGCATAGGAATAGGCAGTAGGATGAGCAGAAGTGAGTAGAATAGGATGCCCTTAAATAGTTCTCACTGCCTGTGGGAAATTGATAAATGACAATCACATTTTAATTCAGCAGGGAACAATGGCTTATTTAATAAATAATACTGGCAAAACGGGCAACGCATTGGCAAAGAATAAATTTGATTTCTGCCTCTCATGCAAAAATAAATTCCAGATGGAGTGAAATCTTAAACAATGAAGCAATAAAATCTAGAAGAAAACGTGAGCCACTGTATACTCCAGCTAGACATTGGCGAGGCAGGAAACGCATAAGATACTGAAAAATTAAAAATACTTTCGATTTTATAAATATTAAGACATTTTAAGAGGTAAAATATAGCAAATATAAAAGTAGCATACCAACCAAGGATTGAGAAAAACTCTCACAATGCTTATCTAGCTCACCCTGAGCAACGTGGGTTTGAATTGCACAGATCCACCTACATGCAGATTTTTTTCGGATAAATACAGCACGGTACTGTAAATGTGTTTTCTCTTCCCGTGATTTTTTAAAAAGATTTTATTTATTATTTGAGAGAGAGAGAGAGAGAGAAAATGGGGGGAGGGGCAGAGAGAGAGGGAGAGACAGAGAATCTCAAGCAGACTCCCCGCTGAGTGCAGAGCCCAACGTGGGGCTTGATCTCATGGCCCTGAGATCACAACCCGAGCCGAAATCAAGATTGAGCCACCCAGGTGTTCCCCCTTATGGTTTTCTTAATAACGTTTTCTTTTTTCTAGCTTATTTTATTGTAACAATACAGTATATAATACATATACTATACAAAATTTATGTTAATTGCCTGTGTGATCAGGACGGCTCTAGTCAACTGTAGGCTATTAGTAGTTAAATTCTGGAGGGGGGTCAAAAGTTATACATGGATTTTCAACTGTATTGGGGATGGTGGTCAGCACCCCTAGACCCCCCACATGTTCAAGAGTCAACTGTAATAGATAAAAGGCATATTATGTACAAACAGCTAAAACAGATTATTAAGCCCCCCAAAAAGACCACTCAATAGAAAAACAGAAGTTATAAGTAGGCAAGTCACAGAAGAACGATTCCAAATGGCTTGAAAGAGCAACAAAAATAAAAGGTCTTTAAGCTCCCTACCAGCCATCGGAAAACAAATTAATTATGAAGGATCACTGTATACCAATGATCTTTGCGAAAGTGAAAAAGAAATTTCACCCATGTTTGGGGTTTTACTGTTAGGAAAAGGAGAAGCTCTTTCACTGCTGATTAACTTGTGAACTGTGCTGCTTTTGGTGAAAACAAGCTGGAAAAATCTGTTAAAGAAAAAACCCCAGCAGGGATGCCTGGGTGGCTCAGTCGGTTAAGCAGCTGTCTTAGGCCCAGATCATGATCTCAGGGTCCTGGGATCGAGCCTCGCATCTGGCTCCCTGCTCAGTGGGAGTCTGCTTTTCCCTCTCCCTCTGCCTCTGCCCCTCCCTGTGCTCTCTCTCTCAAATAAATAAAATCTTTAAAAAAAGAAGAAAAAAGAAAAAACCCAGCAACCTAACACCTAGAAATCTAATCTCTAGGTATACGATTAGCAATGCAAAAAGAAGTATGTACTCAGATGTTTGTTTCAGTATACTTTGTAGTGCTAAGAACCCTGGAAACCAAGTGAATACCCATCACTAGGGAAATGGTTACATAATATCTGACCAAGGCATACATTATAGATATGAAAGAGTCAGCTACAGCTACACTAGTCTATGTGGAGGAATTTCAACAAGATACAGACAATATATATGATGCAATCTCACTTTTGTGAAAGTTAAAATGACAAAAAAGCTTCTTGATTTGGTATACACGTATGTATATGTATATTATACATTTGTGTGATTTACTTCCATAACTATGTGTATGTTTGTAAATATGTGCACAAACGAATCATGAAAGGCTGGTCACCCCAAGATCGCTGGTGGTCACTGCAGGACATGAGGTTTCTTTCCTTTTTAAAAAATTTTTAAAGATTTTATTTGAGAGAGAGTGAGGGAGCGTGAGCGGGGTAGAGGGGCAGAGGCAGAGACTCCCCACTGAGCAGGGAGCCTGATGCAGGGCTGGATCCCAGGACCCGGAGATCATGACCCGAGCCAAAGGCAGACGCTTAACTGACTGAGCCACCCCGGTGCCCAGGACATGAGGTTTCTAAGTGACTCTAGGGGAGTTTGGGTCTGGAGATGGGCTGCAGAGAACAGCAGCTATGAGGATGGGCTGTGGAGCCAGGTCGGTTGGATGTGAAGTCCACCTCAGCTGCCTCTTAACTGGGAAATTTACTTGTGCCTCAGTTTCCTCATTGGCAAACAGATTTGTAATACTTAACTCACAGACTTGTTATGAGAATTTAATTAAATGAATCAATATTTAAAGCACCTAGAATAGAGCTTGGCACACAGTAAGCGGTATATAAGTCTTTGTTAATTAAATGTTCACACATTGCTTTATTTTGTTCCAATAAGAAGGTGTTATTTATGGGATCAGAACACATTTGAATGACATTAAAGGAACAAACCCAGAAATTGTTATAGGAGAATTTTCTGATTTAAAAAATCAGTTTTGTTCTTAAGTAGGCTGCATACCCATTGTGGAGCCCAACATGGGGCTTGAACTCACCACCCTGATATCAAGACCTGAGCCGAAATCAAGAGTTGGATGCTTAACTGACTAAGCCACAAGGCATCTCCAAAATTATACAGTTTTTAAACTTCTTTTCATTTTCTGCAAAGTGTGTGTGAAAAAAACCACAAAATTTCTCTTTCCGGGTGCGAAGTAAGAAAGAAGAGAAGAGGAGGAAGGAGGGAAAGAAAGAAGAGAGAACACTGTGTATGTCTCTAAAGTATGCAAGTGGATAGTGCCAGGTGCAAAACAGTGCCTATACCTAGATCTTCTGTGTAAGTCAAAATAAAGCTATGCAGAGCCATGTCAGCAACACGTGGGAATAGTAGGTCCCAGCACATGTTCCCCTACAAAAACAACGATTTAACAACTATCCATGGACTGAAATAGCTCTGCTCTGGCAAACGGAAGCTGCAGGGAGTGGAACACAAAAACAGATCCCCCCCCCCCAAAAAAAAAGCCTAGGCACCATTTTACCTGCATCACGCCATCTCCAGACCTGCAAACTCAGCAAACTCATCTCCCTGGACATGAATTCCTTCCACGGGACAAAAGGAGAGCAGGAGGCACCCAGCAGCCTTCCAGGGAAGCCCCCCAAGCCCCCCATTGCTACTGTGGAAGCACGGATGTGGATGACAGTTGCCAGAGTTTCCAGAGCCCATGCCACCGAGCTCCACCAGAGCCAGGGCCGCCATACAACGCCCCCCGCCCCCAGCATGCGCACCACTGCGCATGCACACCGTGTATCTGGTGGCCCTGCCCATTCTTGGAGCTGGTGCACGTGACCCTGGACCCAGCCCCAGACTCCGCACAACAAGGCACCCCATTGAGCCAGTGCCCTCACATCCTCTCATAAGATTTTCCCCCATGGAAGCTAGTTGATAACATATCGAGGAAGTGACTACTTCTTCAAAAGTGAGGACACCAATGCAAGACTACAAGGGCCATGACACCACAAAGGAAGACAACAAAACGTCCAGTGACTGACACAAGAGAAATGGAGGTCAATGAAATTTCTGACAAAAAATTCAAAGCAATTGTTTTAATGAAGCCCAGAGAGCTACAAGAGAATGCAGATCATTCAACGAAGTCAGGAAAATGATGCATAAACCAAAAACAACCCAAATTAAAAATGGGCTAAGGACCTGAATAGACTCGTCTCAAAAGAAAGTATATAAATGGCAAACAGGTATATGAAAGGTGTTCACCATCACTAACCATCAGAGAAATGCAAATAAAACCACAATGACGTATTGCCTCATACCTGTCAGAATGGCTGGTATCAAAAACACAAAAGATAGCAAGTGTTGGTGAGGATGTGAGAAAAAGGAACTCTTGTGCCCTGTTGGTGGCAATGCAAGCAGGTGCAACCACTGTGGAAACTGGTACAGAGGTTCCTCAAAATAGTAAAAATAGAATTACCACATTATCTAGCACTCTCACTTCTGGGCATATACGCAAAGGAAAGAAAATCAGTATTTTATTTTATTTTTTTTTAAAGGTTTTATTTATTTATTCAACAGAGATAGAGACAGCCAGCGAGAGAGGGAACACAAGCAGGGGGAGCGGGAGAGGAAGAAGCAGGCTCACAGCAGAGGAGCCTGATGTGGGGCTCGATCCCATAACACCGGGATCACGCCCTGAGCCGAAGGCAGACGCTTAACCGCTGTGCCACCCAGGCGCCCCGAAAATCAGTATTTTAAAGAGATACCCGTACCCCGTGTTCATTGCAGCATTATTCACAATAGCCAAGATATGGAAATAACCTAATGTCTGTTGATAAATAAATGGATAAAGAAAAGGTGGCACATATATATCACTGATGTGGCTAGATCACATACATACATGCTATTGGATTATTAGTCAGCCATAGAAAAGAAGGAAACCCTTCCATTTGCAACAATTTTCATGAACCTTGAGGATCTCATGCTCAGTAAAATAAACCAGACAGACATAGAGAGACAAATACTGCATGAACTCATTTGTATGTGGAATCTCAAATCGTCATACTCATACAACCAGAAAGCCGAATCGTAGTTGCCAGGGGTTTGGGGGCCATGGGGGTTGGCAGGCAAATAGGGAAATGTTGGTCAAGTGTAGAAAGTTTCAATTATGCAAGATGAGTAAGTTCTAGAGATCCAATGTACAGCATGGTGACTATAGTTAACAATACAATATTATGTATTTGAAATTTGCTAAGAGGGTATATCATAGGTGTTCCCACAACAAAAGGAAATAAACAAACAAACAAACAAACAAATAATTTGGTGGCTATATGGGTGATGGATTTGATAATTACCTTGGTTGTATAGGTCAATCACCACAGCAAGTTGTACACCTTAAATATATAGAATTTTTATTTGTGACTTATACCTCAACAAGGCCAAAAAAAGGTATGTATGTAAAATACTTTCCGAGAGGAAATTAAAATAGATTTTAATAGTTGTCACTTTTGAGGACTCTCAACTGGCAAAGGGAGAAAGGGTAATACACTTCTCACTATTTTGTGCCTTTATTGTTCGAATATTCTAATCACACACATTATTTCATTCTCAACAATGTCATCAGGATTTATTGGGGTGATAGGATTATTTGTGTTTCTATTTACTTTAAATATGTTATGAAAGTTATTCTTTGTTGTTATGAGAGGTTTTTTTTTTGTTTTTTTTTTTTGGTAACAGCTTTATTGAGATAAAATTCACATACCACACAATGCACCTACTTAAAGTATACAAACCAGTGGTTTCCCATATACTCACAAAGTTGTGAAACCATGGCCACAATTAATTTTAGAATGTTTTTGTCACTTCAGAAAGAAATTGTACCCTTTAGCTGTCTCCCACTTTTCACCCTCTCTCCTTCCACTTTCTATCCCGGTTTTAAGCGACCACAAATTTACTTTCTGTCTCTATAAACGTGCCTATTCTGGACATTTCATATAAATGGAATCATGCAATATGTGGCCTTTTGTGTCTGGCTTCTTTCACTTAGTTAATGTTTTTAAGGTATATCCATGTTGTAGCATGAGTCAACAATTGACCCTTTCTATGTGTCTGTTTATGGATATACCACATTTTGTCTATTCATCCATCAGTTGATGAATATTTGGATTCTTTCTACCTTTAGGCTATGAATAATATTGCTATGAATATTTTTGTATAAGTTTTTATGTGGACATATTTTTTTCATTTTCTTGGGTATAGAATTTGAAGTGTAATTACTAGGTCATATGGTACTTTAGTGTTTAACTTTTTGATAAACTGCCACACTGTATTTCAAAGTGGCTGTCCCAGTTGACATTCTCCCTAGCAGTGTAAGAAGGTTCTAATTTATCCACATACTCACCAACATTTCCTATTATTGAACTATTTTAGAAATTATACGTAATTTTTATGGTACTTTTAGGTTCACAGTAAAATTCAAGGGAAGGTACAGAGATTTCCCATAAACTCCCTCCACCCACACATGCAAAACCTCCCCCATTATCAATATCCCTCACTAGAGTGGTACATGTGTTTCAGTTGAACCCACATTTCAATGAACCTATATTGACACATAATCACCCAAAGTCCACAGTTTAAATATGCTTCACTCTTGGGTGTTGTACATTTTCTGGGTTTGGGCAAATAAATAATAACATGTATTCCTCATTATGGTATCATACAGAATATTTTCACTGTCCTTTGAAAACCCTCTATGCTTTGCCTATTCATCAATCTTCCACCCCAACCCTGGCAACCACTGATTTTTTAACTGGTAGTTTTGCCATTTCCAGAGTGTCATATAGTTGAAATCATACAGTACGTAACCTTTTCACATTGGCTTCTTTTGCTTAGTAATAGGCATTAGGGTTCCTCTATGTCTTTTCATGGATTGATAGTTCATTTCTTTTAGCACTGAATACTATTTTATTGTATAGATGTGCCAAAGTTTATCCATTTATGTACTGAAGGACATCTTACTTTCCTCCAAGTTTTGGCAATTATGAATAAAGTTTCTGTAAACATCTGTGTGCAGGTTTTTGGAAGGTATGTTTTCAATTGTTTTTGTAAATATCAAGGGGCATGATTGCTGGGTCATATTGCAAGCATGTGTTTAATTTTGTAAGGAACCACCAAAATGTCTTCCCAAGTGGCTGTACCATTTTGCGTTCCCACCAGCAATGAACGAGAGTTCCTGTTGCTCCACATCCTTGTCAGCATTCGGTGGTGTCAGTGTCCTGGATTTTGGCCATTCTAATAGGCATGGAGGGGTATCTTGTTTTGATTTTCATTTCCCTGCGGAAATATGATGTGAGGTATCTTTTCATATGCTTATTTGCCATCTGTTTATCTTTTGTCCGTTAAGGTCTTTGGCTCATTTTTTAATAGCGCTGTTTTTCTAATTGTTGAATTTTAAAACATTTTTTTTTTTGTATTTTGGGTAACAGTCTTTTACCAGATATGTCTTACAAATATTTTTTCCCAGTTTGTGGCTTGTCTTCTCATTCTCCTGGCATCATCTTCTGTAGAGCAGAAGTTTTTAATTTTAATGAGGTCCAGCTTATCAATCTCTTCTTTCATGGATCATGTCTTTGGTGTTCTATCTAAACAGTAATTGCCATACCTCAGGTCATCAAGGTTTTCTCCCATGTTACTATCTCATTTTGTAGGACTGCATTTAACGTTTAGGTCTGCGATCCATGTTTAGTTAATTTTTGTGAATGGCTTAAGGTTTAGATCTGAACTCATTTCATTGCATGTGGATGTTGTTCCAGCACCATTTGTTGAAAAGACTGTCTTTTCTCCATTGTAGCCTTTGCTCCTTTATCAAAGATCAGTTAAAGTTGATTATATTTATGTATGACTATTCCCACCGCTTCGAATACCTACTCTCAAATACCCAAGAGGCTCCTCCTTCAAGTCTGCTCAAACCATTTTGGCACCATTTTCACCCCATGAGACTCACGCTAATCACCAAAGTTAAAAATGGCAACTTCCAGTATCCCATCCCCTGCACTCCAACACTTTTCCCCTACGCATTTTCATGTATTCACCGTACACATCTTCTAAAGTGCTTATTAGTTTTAGTGTTTATTGTCCTCTCCTTTACTAAAATATAAGGCATAAATACAGGGACTTTCATATGCTTTGTTCACCGATACATCCCAAGCTCTTAGATTAGTGCCTGGTACATAGTGGACAATGAAAAAAATACTCGTAAAATGAATGAATGAGTGAAGAGCGGAGGCATTTAAATAAAGGCTGTAGAGGGCCTCCCCTAAACTCTCCCCCACACCTTGCCACTTCTTGCTTTAAAAAAGCAAGTAGAACATGAACGGCTTAGCCCTCTAATTGAAATTTTAAGAGAACACAAGGTATTCCATACAATGGGGAGAGAGTAAAGAAGTCACTCCCATTATGACAGAGAAAACAGGATGTCAGGGAAGGGTCAGGGAGATATAATTAAGATAAAAGAAACAGAACAGCAACCTGTAAACGTACCACAGGGAAAAATAAGGTAAAACTCAACTCTTCCATGCCAAAGACAAACACAGCCTGGTGTAAATAAAAATGTAACTTGAGGAATAGAAAGAAACTCCTCAGAGCTGTTTTTTGCTGTAAAACAATTACTAAAAACATAAACTCAATAAAGCAAGAGCTTGGAATTGTACTTTTGACAATGATGAACTATCTTGTAGTAAACCACCTCTCTTACTGACAATGTGTAGAAAAGCTGAACAGAATTAAAAATGCACAAGCACACACACACACACACACACAGACCATTTGAAGGCATCAAAGAGCTACCAAGTCAGTGAGGACTGATGAAGATGAGTCTAAATTAGGGAAGAGAAGTTGCTGAAACTGGCATTTGGCACCATTTTTTACTCCCCTCTCCTAGCTGGGAGGTTTTGCTGAAAAAAAAAAAAAAGCTGCAAATCTAAAGGTTGAAAATTATGGTTTACAAGAGAGAAGCTGAGTAGAATTTCTGGAAGGCTTGGGGGCTTGGGTATAAACACTGGTTTGCAAGACCAAAAAGGAAGAAAAGATCTGAGCATTCTATTGGGATCACAAAAGGATAGATACTCCAAATTACAGTGAATCATAAATTGCCCAGCCTTCACAAAAAGCAGGTTTGAATGAGTTCAATCTCTATTGGGATTAATGATCTTCATTCCTCTAACTGCTCACAAAAAAAAAAAAAACAAAAGTAAGTCCCTGTTGGAGGAAGATATAATTGAGAGCCTCAATTTATCTTGACTATATATCACATATAATGTTTGGTAGTCAACCAAAAATAACCTGCCATACCAAAAAAGGAAGGGAGGAAGAAAGGAAGGAAGGGGAAGAGAAGGAAAAAAGAAAAGATAAAGTAAAGAAAAAATGATTTGACTGAGAAGAAAGAGGAAAAAAGACAAGAAAATATTTAGATGGGAAATTCAATTATGAGAGTTATCAGATAAGAATATTAAAATACTTGTAATTAATACACTCAAGAAATTAAATGACAAAGTAATGAATTTCAGCACCTACTGGATGTTATAAAGAGCAATCAAATGGGAATTCCCAAACTGAAAGATATGTAACTGAAAGTAAGAATTCAGAAGTTGGAATTGTTTCACTGTTCATTAGGCTGTCAGTGTTATGTTGCCCAAGCAACATATCAGAGAAACTGAAAAATCTTAATTTTGAAATAACATTAAAGCGACACTGAAAAGCCAAGGAAACAATAAAGTCTAAATGATCTGTACTGCAGAACATGGCAAGCCCTTCCTGAGTGAGGAATGACTGGCAGCTATTTTCACATGTGGGAGTAATTGTCCTGTCTCGTAGCATAGATGTGCCACTCAAAATCTTCAAGGAAGGACTTGTTGGCTCAGCAGCTGGAAACACTGTCAGAAGACAGCCTTTGGTTGTTAAACCCTTTGGTGATTACCTGAATTGCAGAAAGCCAACTTGCCTAAAGTCATGCTCTTCGGAGGGGGTGAGGGGTGGCCTTTATCTAATGACTGATTAGGTATCTTGATTCAAAACAAAAAAACTGTGACTGGCCATTTTATTTCAGAACTCCTTGTGGGATTGCAAAGACTACCGGTCTGCATTGCAACTTCACTTATCTATCTAAATCTGCTTCATTCCTGTCCCTTCCATTGATGTCAATTCCTAATAAATATACTGTCCCTTAGACTCTTGCTTGAGACTGCTGTATAGAGAACTTGACCTGTGAGAGTTACTGCCAAGAGTGGACAAAAAAGTGAACATTAAAGTGGGGTTTTGGAGCTAGATTACTCTCTGTTCAGGTGGCAAAGAGGACCCCATCACTGGTGATAAGTAGAGCACAGAGGGTTATTAAAACTCTCAGTAGTGATGAATGCTGATGATACACACAGCAGAGTGCACTAGCTGGTGAAAGGAATCAGCCAATATTTAAAAAGATGTGGGAGAGGAAAGGACCTCCACATACTAAAGCCAACTATGAAAATTCCATAGCTGATACCACACTCAAAGTTCTAGCTACAGCAATTAGATAAGAAAAAGAAATAAAAGGCCTCCAAATTGGAAAGGAAGAAGTAAAATTGTCTCTGATTGCAGATGACACGATCTTATTCACAGGAAATCCTAAACACTCCATAAAACCCCACTATGGTACCAGCAAAAAGACTGCTAGAACTAAAAATAAATTCAGTAAAGTTGCAGGATATAAAATCAATATACAAGAATCAGAGACTGAGATGGCAGTGGAGTAAGAGGACCCTAGACCCCTCTTGTCTAGATAACTAGATAACTATCAAATCATCTTAAATATCCCAGAGACCAACGTGACAACTGAAAGAATAAACCCCACAACTAAATGGAGAGAAGAAGCCACTTAGAAGAAGGCAGGAAGTATGGAGACATGATTTAGGGAAGAAATGGATAGAGGGTGCTGTGGAGGGGAGGGAGTGATGGTCATGGAGGAGGGTGAGGGAGAGAGGAGCACGCAGGGGAACTCACAAGGAGAATGTTTTCCTAAAGCCATAGGCTTGGAAAATGAGAGGAGCTGAATTTCATGAGTTCTTGCAACCAGGGGGACTTAAAGCCTGGAGTTTTAAAGGTCAGCAGGTTCTGCTGGGATAGAGGCTGTAGGGCACTGTGCTGCTCCTAGAGAGAAAGCAGGGAAACAACCTGGGAAAAGACAGCATGGAAACCGTAAGAGCACCTGGGGCACACAATGCGGAGATTATTCACTCTTCAGAGTGTATCCCCGAGAGGCAGCATTCAGGGGGACACTTCTCTGGGAACAAAGGAGCTGGCTGGAGCCATTTCCTTCCCCTATCCCTTAGCATGGTTAGAGAGCCACCTGTGAGAATCAGAACAGTGCCCACACTGGCTGCCTAACTTGCATACACCAAGCCCCATCCTCCTGTCCTCTGGTGGGACTGCCTTTCTCAGTCATATTTGCCTCAGTCCCAGTGTGGCAGGCCACTCCCCAGAAGACCAGCACAAATTCCTGCCCACAACATGTCTACAAACCAGAGAGTTCTGCAGGGCCTAAGTTCTGGCGGAGGTGGTGTCAGGTCTCATTTCATAAGCAGACCAGAGCACACATACTTAAAACTCACCACATTCAGGCCAGGGACCAAGCACTGCCAACAGCAGGAGCTTTTGCAGACAACTGGCCTAAAGGATAGAACAGCCAAAACACAACAGCAGAGAGCACACAGCACACAATGGAAACACTACCTGAAGTGCCAGGCTTTGGGCACTACATGACCTCCTCTTCGTAAGGTCATTACTTTCAAGAGCAGAAGACATAGCTGGCTTTCTAACACAGAGAGAGCAGAGACTTAGACAAAATGTGAAGACAGAGGAACTTATTACAAATGAAAGAACAAGATAAGGCCACAGCCAGAGATCTAAATGAAACAGATATAAGTGTCAGGCTTGATGGATAATTTAAAGCAACAGTCATAAGGATACTCACTGGGAGAAGAACAGAAGACATCAGTGAGAATGTTAGCACAGAGATTTAAAAAAAAAAAGTTAAAAAGAATCAATCAGGAATAAAGAGTACACTAAAAGAGATTGGAAACAGGCTCAGTGCAAGGAACAATGGCCAAAAGAAGCAGAGGAATGAATTAGTGACCTAGAACACAAAATAATGGAAAGCAATGAAACTGAATGAAAGAAAGAATTATGCAACACAAGAATAGATTTAGGGAACTCAGTGACTCCATCAAACACAGTAACATTCATATTATAGAAGTCCCAGAAGAAGAAGAGAGACAAAAGGGGACAGAAAACTTATTTGAAGAAGAAACAGCAGAAAAGTTCCTTAATTTGGGGATGGAAACAAACATCTAGATCCAGGAGGCATAGAGAAGTCCCATCAAAATCAACAAAAGCAGGCCAACACCAAGACATATTGTAATTAAATTTGCAAAATATAGTGATAAAGAAAAAAATCTTAGAAGAAGCAAGGCAAAAGAATTCCTTAACTTACAAGGGAAGACCCATAAGGCTAGCTGGAGATTCTTAACAGAAGGGAGTAACATGATATACTCAAAATGCTGAATGGGGAAAATCTGCAACCAAGAATACTCTATCAGCAAGGCTACCATTCAGGATAGAAAGATAGATAAAGATTTTCCCAGACAAACAAAAACTAAAGGAGTTCCTGGCCACTAAACAAGCCCTGCAGGAAATATTAAAGGGGACTCTTTGAGTGCAAAGGAGAGACCAAAAGCAACAAAGACAAAAAAGAGTCAGGGGAAAATCTCCAGAAACAATGAGAAAACAAGTAATAAAATGGCAATAAATACATATCTATCAAATAATTACTTTGAATATAAATGGACTAAATGCTCCAGTCAAAAGACATGGGGTGTTAGAATGGATAAAAAAGCAAGACCCATCTCTATGCTGCCTACAAGAGACTCATTTTAGACATAAAGACACCTGCAGATTGAAAGTGATGGGATGGAGAAAAAAAAAAAAAAAAAAGCCAGAGTAGCAATACTTGTATCAGAAAAATTAGACTTTAAAACCAAGACTGTAACAAGAGACAAAGAAGGGGACTATATAATCATGAAGGGGACAATCCAACAAGAAGATATAACAATTGTAAATATTTATGCACCCAACAAGAGAGAAACCAAATATATAAAGCAATTAATAGTAAACATAGAAGAAGTAATTGATAACAATACAAAAATAGTAGGGGACTTTAACACCTTCCTTACATCAATGGACAGATCATCTAAACCAAAAATAAATAAGGAAACATTGGCTTTGAATCATAGATGGGGCCAGACAGACTTAACAGATATATTCAGAACATTGCATCCTAAAGCAGCAGAATACACATTTTTTTTTTCAAGTGCACATGGAATATTTTCCAGAATAGATCACAAATCAGGTCACAAAACAGGCCTCAACAAACACAAAAAGATTGTGGTTATATCATGCACTTTTTCTGACACAATGCTATGAAACTAGAAGTCAACCACAAGAAAAAATCTGGAAAGACCACAAATACACAGGGATTGAACATCATGCTATGAAATAGTGATTTGGTCAACCAGGAAATCAAAGAGGAAATTAAAAAATACATGGAAACAAATGAAAATGAAAACACAACGGTCCAAAAGCTTTGGGATGCAGCAAATGTGGTCCTAAGAGGAAACTATATAGCAATACAGGCTTCCCTGAAGAAGCAAGAAAAATGTCAAATAAACAACCTAACCTTACACCTAAAGGAGTTAGAAAAAGAACAACACATGAAGCCTCAAGCCAGCAGAAAGAAGGAAATAATAAAGATTAGAGCAGAAATAAATGATATAGAAATGAAAAAAACAGTAGAACAGATCAATGAAACCAGGAACTGGTTCTTTGAAAAAAATCAATAAAATTGATAAACCTCTAGCCAGATAGTCAAAAATAAAAGAGAAAGGACCCAAACAAATAAAATCCCAAGTGGGGAAGGAGAAATAATAACCAACACTAAGAAATACAAATAATTATAAGAGAATATTATGAAAAACTATATGCCAACAAATTGGACAAACTGGAAGAAACAGATCAATTCCTAGAAACATATAAACTACCAAAACTGAAACAGAAAGAAATAGAAAATTTGAACAGACTGATAACCAGCAAAGAAATTGAATCAGTAATCAAAAAACTCCCAACAAACAAAACTCCAGGACCAGATGGCTTCACAGGTGAATTCTACCAAACATTTAAAGGAGAGTTAATACCTAATCTTCTCAAACTATTCCAAAAAAATAGAAAAGGAAGGAAAACTTCCAAGTTCATTCTATGAGGTCAGCATTACACTGGTACCCAAACCAGATAAAGACACCATTAAAAAAGAGAACAGGCCGATATCCCTGATGAACATAGATGCAGAAATTTTCAATAAAATACTAGCAAACCGAACCCAACAATACATTAAAAAATCAGTCACTACACTCAAGTAGGTTTTATTCCTCGGTTGCAAGCAAGGTTCAATCAATAGTCACAAATCAATCAACGTGATACACCACATTAATAAAAGAAAGGATAAGAACCATATGATCCTTTCAATAGGTTCAGAAAAAGCATTTGACAAAGTATAACATCCATTCATAATAAAAACCTTAAATAAAGTAGGTTTAGAGCAAACATACCTCAATATAATAAAGCCATCTATGAAAAACCCACAGCTAATATCATCCTCAATGGGGAAAAACAGAGCTTTTTGTCTATGGTCAAGGACAAGACAGGATGTCCACTCTCACTACTGTTATTTAACATAACACTGGAAGTCCTAGCCTTAGCAATTAGACAACAAAAAGAAATAAAAGACATCCACACTGGCAAGGAAGAAGTCAAACTTTCACTATTTGCAGATGACAGGATACTCTATATAAAAAACCCTAAAGATTCCACCAAAAAACTGCTAGAATTGATTGACAAATTTAGTAAAGTCACAGGATACAAAATCAACATACAGAATCTGTTGCATTTCTCTACACCAATAATGAAGCTGCAGAAAGAGAAACTAAGGAATCAATCCCATTTACAATTGCACCAAAACCCATAAGATACCTAGGAATAAATGTAACCAAAGAGGTGAAAGACCTGTACTCCAAAAACTATAAAAGACTGATGAAAGAAATTGAAGATGACACAAATAAATGGAAAGATATTCAATGCTCATGGATTGGACGAATAAATATTGTTAAAATGTCTATACTTCCCAAAGCAATCTACACATTTAATGAAATGCCTATAAAAATCCCACCAGCATTTTTCACAGAGTTAGAAAAATAATCCTAAAATTTGTATGGAACCACAAAAGACCCCAAATAGCCAAAGAAAGCTTGAAAAAGAAAAGCAAAGCTGGAGGCATCACAATTCTGGACTTCAAGTTATATTACAAAGCTGTAGTAATCAAAAGAGAATGGGACCGACACAAAAACAGACACATAGATCAAAGTACAGAAAACCCAGAAATGAACCCACAATTATATGGTCAATTAAGCTTTGACAAAGCAGGAAAGAACGTCCAGTGGGAAAAAGACGGTCTCTTCAACAAACAGTGTTGGGAAAACTGAACAGCAACAAACAAAGAATGAAACTGGACCATGTTCACACATCATCCACAAAATTAAATTCAAAATGGATAAAAAACCTAAATGAAAGACCCTAAACCATAAAAAATCCCAGAAGAGAACACAGTAACTTCTTTGACATTGGCCATAGCAACTTCTTTCTAGATATGTCTCCTGAGTCAAGAGAAACAAAAGCAAAAATAGACTATGGAGACTTCATCAAAATAAAAAGCTTCTGCACAGTGAAGGAAGCAATCAACAAAACTAAATGGCAAACCTACAGAATGGGAGAAAATAGGTGCAAATGACATATCTGATAAAGGGTTAGTATCTAAAATATATAAAGAACTTGTAAAACTCAACACACAAGAAACAAATAATCCAATTTTTAAAATGGGCAGAAGACATGAATGGAAATTTTTCCAAAGAAGACATCCAGATGGCCAACAGACACATGAAAAGATGCTCAACATCACTCATCATCAGGGAAATACAAATCAAAATCACAATGAGATATCACCTCACATCTGTCAGAATGGTTAAATTCAACAACACAAGAAACAAGTGTTGACGAGGATGTGGAGAAAAAGGAACACTTGTGTACTGTTAGTGGGAATGCAAACTGGTGCAGCCACTCTGGAAAACAGTATGGAGGTTCCTAAAAAATTTATAAATAATACGACCCTATGATCCAGTATTTGCACTACTGCATATTTACCCAAAGAATACAAAAATACTAATTCAAAAGGATACATGCACCCCAATGTTTATAGCAGCATTATCTGCAATAGCCAAATTATAGAAACAGCACAGATGTCTACCGATTGATGAATGGACAAAGAAGATGTGGGATATCTATCTATCTATCTATCTATCTATCTATCTATCTATCTATGGGATATACATATGGGATAGATATATATGGCATATATATAATGAAATATTACTCAGCCATAAAAAAGAATCCAAATCTTGCCATTTGCAACAGCATAGATGGAGCTGGAGAGTATTATGCTCGGTGACATAAGTCAGTCAGAGAAAGACAAATACCAAGTGATTTCACTCATATGTGGGATTTAAGAAACAAATCAAATAAGCAAAGGGGGAAAAAGGGAGCGAAAGAAGCAAACCAAGAAACAGACTCTTTGCTATAGAGAACAAACAAGATTATGGGGGGCAGGGGAATGGGTAAATAGGTGATAGGGATTAAGGAGTGCACTTGTGATGAGTCCTAGGTGATGTATGGAAATGTTGAATCACTATAGTGTATACCTGAAACTAATATAACACTATGTTAACTAACTGGAATTTAAATAAAAATGTTTTAAAAATAAAGGAAAAAAATTAAGTTTTTAAAAAATTCTCTCTCTGACAAATAAATAAATGGAACCTTAAAAAAATAAATTAAAGAAGAAACAAACAAATGGAAAGGCAGCCCATGTTCATGAACTGGAAGACTTAATATTATTAACATGTCCATACTACCCCAAATGATCTATAGATTCAATGGCATCTCAATTGAAATAACAAAGGCATTTTTACAGAAAAACTATTCTGCAATTCACAAGAAGCCAAAAAAATGCCAAGTAGACAAACCATCCTGAGCAGAACAAATAAAGTTGGAGGCATCACACTCCCTGATTTTGAAATATATTACAAAGCTACAATAATCAAAACAGTACTGGCACATAAACAATTAGACCAACGAAATAGAACAGAAAGCCCAGAAATAAATTCATGCCTATACAGTCAGCTGACCTTCAACAAAAGTGCAAAAAATGCACAGTAAGGAAATAATAGTTCTTTCAACAAATGGTTTTGAGAAAACTGGATAGCCATAAGCAAAAGAAAGAAATTGGACCCCTAAAATCAACTCAAAATGCATTAATGAGTTAAACACAAGACCTGAAACTATAAAACTCCCAGCAGAAAACACAGGGAAGAATCTACATGATACTGAGGTTAGCAATGATTTCACAGATATGACACTAAAGGCACCGCCAACAAAAAAATAAACAAGTCGGACTCATTAAACTAAAAACCTTCTGCACAGCAAAGAAAATAATCAGCAGAGTGAAAGTCAACCTAGAGAATGGGAGAAAATATTTGCAAACCATACATCTGATGTAAGGTGTATCTCCAAAATATATAAGGAACACCTACAACTCAATAGCCAAGAAACTAATAACATGATTAAAAAATGGGCTAAGGATTTGAACAGGTATTGCTCCAAAACAGACAAAAAATGGCTAAGATGTATACCAGAAAGAGAATCCAATGCCACTAATCATGAGAGAAATGCCAACCAAAACCACAATATCATCTCACCCCTATTGGAACAGTTATTATTAAAACAAAACAGACAAGTGTTGGCAAGGATGTGGGGACATATTTGTGGCAATGCAAAATGGCGCAACCATTATAGAAAACAGTACTCAAAAATTATAAATAGAACTGCCATATTATCCAGGAGTCTTACTTCGGGGTATTTATGCAGAAACTCAAAGAGATATAAGCACTCCCATGTTCACCGCAGCATTATACACAATAGCCAAGAAACAACCTAAATGTCCATCAACACAGGAATGGAGAAAAAGTATGTGGTATGTACTCGCAGTGGAATAGTAGTTAGCCTTTAAAATCGAAGGAAATTCTACAACGTGCACAGCATGCGTGAACCATGAGGACACTACGCTGAGGTACATAAGCTGGTCACAGAAAGACAAATACTACATGATTCTACTTATATGACGTATCTATAGTCATTGTCATAGAATCCATGTAATGGTGGTTGTCAGGGGTTGGTGCGGGAAGGGGGATAGGGGAAGTTACTAATCAAGGGGCATAAAGCTTCAGTTAAGCAAGATGAGTAAGTTCCAGATACCTGCCGTGCAACACGGTACAGTCAACGATTATTGTTCAGCAGGTAGATCTCATGTTAAGTATTCTTTTCACGATAAAAATTTCAAATAAAAATAATTTTTAATAAAAATTTTTAAAAAGAGAAATAGGAGGGAAACAGTAAGTAAAATGATTATGGAGTACAATGCTTATTACATACTAGTAAAAGATAAGGAAAGGCTAAAAGCAATTAACTGGCAATTGAAAGACCAGTGAGAAAGACAGAGTACCCTCCTGGTAGAATGCAAAGAGGCTCTGAGAATCATCTTGCAGTGGGGGTGCCTAGCCATCTGAGCATGGGCCCAGGACTTAGTCACCAAAGTAGCAGAGCTCTAAGTCCTAAACTTGCAGCCGTGATGAGCCTTCAGTGCCAAGATTAGAGCCTTGTTTGGAAAAGACTAAGACATTGACCCATGAGATGGAAATTTCTAAGTTGAAAATCCTGAACATCTTAAAATCCACAAATTTCCCTAAAATTTCTGAGCCTTCAGAAGTGGCCCACCCCTCCCTATTGGGAGCTAGCACTCTGTTCCTCTGAAGATAATTCAAAGGCCTCTCCCCTGCAAGGCAAGGAGGTACCCCAGGATGTGCCCATCACTTTCCCCCTGGCTACTAGGCTTGTAATTCAGGTGAAGTCACATATCCCAACCAGTGATGGGCAGGGCGTAAAAAAGGAGGAGAAGACTATACAGCAAAAATTGCTGTTCCCAGACAGCATGTACTGGCAACATCTGGGGGAGGGTGTAGGGTCTGGATGCCGAGCATGTTTGATACAGAGGGCCTGGAATTTAAGATTGGATAAGGGAAGGTTTATAAATGGCACTCTCCTAAGATACAGAGTTTAACACCCTGGCAAGGACTCCAACCTGGCTCTCAGAAGCATGGAAAAAGTAATGGCCTAAGTGAAGGAAAATTAAAACCAGAACTACTATGGCAGGCAGTGGGGATGGGATTAAAGGACTGAAAGAAGTGGGTATGTTGGAGTGGATAGACTATACAAGGCCAAAAACTCAACAGGTTATCACGTTTGATGGGATGGCCTGGAAGACCCACCAGGGACCATGGTCATCAGGAATGCAGTGACATCACTAAGAAACTCAGTGGTGGCCTCTTCTGCAGGCCAGGGCTCAGGGGAAGTAGAACTAGGCCATGATAGCAATGGAGACGACAAGGCTCTGGTACAACAGAAGCTGGGGCAGAGGCCTGATGGGTGTTATTATCATGACACAAGATTGGAAGAGCTATTCCCCAGATGCATAAGGAGAAGTGCAACTGAGCCATATGATGCTACACTGTGATACACATGGAGATGTGATACCCAGATTCCCTTTAAAAGAGGCACTGTTGTCCCCACTGCTGGAAGTGCAGCCAGCACTTTAGGGATTGTCTCAGTTAAAGAGAGTCACCATACCATTCCAGGGGCAGCCCACATTTTGTGACTGCTTGATGCTTGAGTATAAAGGTCTGGACATTTCTGCACAATGCAGGAGAAACTGGATAGACCATTGCAGTTCCGGAGCTTTCTGTGTGGCTTGCTGAGGCCGTTGGACAGGTATTGCAGCTCAACTTCCTCCAGTGTCCATTCATGCCTCCTGCCCTGTGGTATCCCCAAAGAGCTGTCCATTGCCTAATCCCCAGAATCCCAGAATCTTTTACCTTATTTGTAAAAAGGGTCTTTGCAGATCTACTAAGGTAAGCGTTCAAGATGAGTTCATCTGGATTATCTGGGTGGGCTCTAAATCTAATGAATGGTGTCCTTATCAGAGAGAAGGAGGAGAGAAACACGCAGAGAAGGGGAGAAGGCCGTGTGCAGATGGAGGCAGAGACTGGAGTGAACAGCTACAGGATGAAGAATGTCAGTTGTCACTAGAAGCTGGAAGGAAGGAATAGAATCTCCTCGAGTGCCTAAGGTGGCAGCACAGCCCTGCCAACACCTTGATTTCAGACTTCCGCTCTCCAGAAACATGAGAGAATAAATTACCATTGTTGTAAGTCACCCAGTTTGTGGAAATTTGTAATGGCAGCCCCAGGAAACGAACACACTTTCTTTCATAGGTACTGATCCCAAGGAGCACTTCCTGTAAACAGCCTACACACTGAGCTCCATCTTAGTCTGCTTCCCTGAGAACCTAGTCTGTGGCATGGGTAGTGGACTGGGTCGGCCACAGTCAAAGTGACTTTTCCACAATAAGAAATCAGCTGAATGTTTAATGTGAGCTGGCATGATAGAATGGAATCTGCAAAAGACCTGTGGTTGGCAATTAATGGCTCCTCAAAGACATCCACATCCTAATCCCCAGAATCTGTGAATATGTCAGGTTACATGGCAAAGGGGAGTTAAGACAGCCAATGGAATTGAGGTCTCTAATCAACTGACTTCAAGATGGGGAGATTACCCTGGATTATTTGAATGCGCTCAATGTAATCACAAGTGCTCTTAGAAGCAAAAGAGGGAATTAGAAAAAAGAACCAGACAAATGGCAGCGTGAGAGCAGAAGGATTTGGATTGAAATTGCTGACTCCTGGGATGGAGAAAGGTCATAAGCAAAGGAATGGAATTCTAGAAGCTGGAAAAGACAAGGAATTAGATTCTCTCCTAGACCCTCCAGAAAGGAATGCACCCAACCGACAGCTTGATCTTAGTGCATTGAAATCTGTGTCAGACTTCTGATCTACAGAATCATATGATAATACACTTGTGCTGTTTTAAGCCACCAAGTCTGGTAATTTGCCGTAGCAGCTACAGAAAACCAATACAAGGCCCACACGTAAAGCTAGCCCTCTACACTCAACAATTCTCTCGGACTTTTTCTGAATTAGTGGTGGCTGGTGATGAAACTAAGACAGAGATATCTCTTAGTCTCACTGTGTCACAGGCCTGACATCACCTCAAAACACTTGAAACTAGAAGATAATGAAAATCTAAACCCCAGCTACCACTGCCTCAACTCCTGATGAGATCAAAGAGGTCAGCTCCACAGTAGTATAAGAAGCTGGAACGTGAAGAGATCTCAAGGTCTTGTAGTATTCTGATGAAACCCTTGCAAGGCCTGCTGGAGGGAGGGGGCCGACTTCATTCTCAAGAGGACCAAGGTCAACCGGAACCATCTGATGCTGCTACTAATCCCCCACCCAGCTTACCTCCTAGTATGACCAAAGCAATCAGCCTTTTACCTTACCTGCCTAACAGAAAATGCTATACCATCTGGGGGAGAAGAGTATTTGCTTCAACGTCTACTCGTTTACATGCAATGTCTGTCATGAAAGTGTAAGACACATGATCTATAATCTAGATAAAAAAAACAAAACATTGGTAGAATCAGACCTACAGATGCAGATGACCCAGATATTGGAATTAGAGACGCAAATTTCATCATCTCTCATCTTAACCTTAGAGAGGTATTTAGGAAATAATCTTTCATTTGTTTCAGCTTTACAATTCCTTCAGTTTTTTCCTCAGCCTTCAGATTGACAAAAATCCAAAGGCTTGATGAAATTAGCAAGACTGTGGGGAAACAGGCACTTTTATACCTTGCTGATTGGAATGAAAAAAGTACTAGCTCATGGAAAATAATTTGACAACCCGGAACAAAACTACATATGTATGTATTCTTTGACTTTTAGATTTCACTTCTAGGCATTTATCCTGAAGATACACTTTGAACAACATGAAAATACATATGCAAAAGTTATTCATTGTATCACTCTTTGTAATTATAAAATATTACAAATTACTCAAATGCTCAAATGTAGGAGACGGTGTTCATTGGCTAAATCTGGGTTAATTTGAGCTTCAAGATAAATCAGGCAACAATTGTTGGTTAAATAAGCTGTGGCAAATACATAATATGGAGTAGTACAAACTGGTAAGAAAAACGAGGACAATCTATGAAAAGGAATAATTTTGAGAATGTATTTTAAGTGAAAAATGCAAAAGAATATATATGGTATGCTACCTTTTTAATAAGTAGAAGATAATTTAAATCTGTATATTTATATCTATATAATTTAAAAAAAGATTTTATTTATTTATTTGAGAGAGAGAGCGCACATGAGAGAGAGATCAGGAGCAGGTTGGAGGGAGAAGCAGGCTCCCCGCTGAACAAGGAGCCCAACACAGGACTTGATCCCAGGACCCCGGGATCATGACCTGAGCAGAAGGCAGACACTTAACTGACTGAGCCACTGAGGCACTCCTTTATCTGTATAATTTTGAAAAAATAAACACAAGAATGATAATACAAACACTAATGAAATTGGTCACCCATAGCAATGAAGATGAAAGGGTTGTAGGGGTAGGGAAGAGTGACCCTTCCCTGGGTATAACTTTCTATACGATTTTGACTATTGAGTTCATATTAATATTCTATGTGTCTAATAACATTAACAAGAATGAAAGAAAATCTCAAACTAAATGAAAACAGTAACAAATGAGCCTAACCATTTTCAATGAATAAAGTGATTTTCCTAAGGAAGTTTTTCATTTTTTGTTGTGATAAAATATACATAGCATACAATTTATCATTTTAACCATTTTTAAGTGGGTAGTTCTGTCACATTAAGTACACTCATATTGTTGTGCAATCATCACCACTTTCCACCTGCGGAACTCTCTTCATCTTGCAAAACTGAAACTCTGTACCTATTAAACAGCAACTCCCCACTGCCCCCAGTCATAGACACCACTGTTGTATTTTCTTTCCTTCTTTCTTTCTTTCTTTCTTTCTTTCTTTCTTTCTTTCTTTCTTTCTTTCTTTCTTTCTTTCTTTCTTTTTTAAATTTGTTTGTTTTTAGAGAGAGAAAGAGGGAGAGCAAGCATGCCGGTGCACACGTGAGCCAGGGGTAGTGGCAGAGGGAGAGGGTGGGAGAGAATCTTAAGCAGGGTCCACACTCAGTGTGGAGCCCCACAAAGGGCTTGATCTCACAACCTGAGATCATGACCTGAGCCCAGATTAAGAGTCAGATGCTTAACCACTGAGCTAACCAGGTGCCCTGGCACCACCGTTCTATTTTCTGTCTCTATGAAGTTTGACTACTCTAGGTACTTCATATAAGTGGAATCATATGGTATTTGTTCTCTTGCGAAAGGCTTGTTTTACTTGGCGTTATGTCCTCAAGATTCATCCGTGTTGTAGCATGTATCAGCATTTCCTTCCTTTATAAGTCTGAATAAAACTTTGTTGTATGCATACACCGCATTGTTTATCCATTAGTCAATGAACACTAGAGTTACTTTTACCTCTTGTCTATTGTGAATAATACTGCCATGAACATGGGTGTACAAGCATCTCTTTGAGACCTTGCTTTAATTGGGGGGCATATACACCCAGAAGTGGAACTGTTGGGTCATACAATAATTCTATTATTAATTTTTTGAAGAAGAACCACATTGTTTTCCATAGAGGCTGTACCATTTTACATTCCTGCCAACAGTGCACAAAGGTTCCAACTTCTCCACATCCTTGCCAACAATTATTTTCTATTTTTGATAGGACCCATCCTAATGGGTATAAACTGGTATTTCATCGGGGTTTTGATTTGTAGTTTTCCTGATACTGAACATCTTTTCCTGTGCTTATTGGCCATACATAGGTAGATCTTCTTTGGAGAAATATCTATTCAATATCTTTGTCCATTTTTAATCAGGTTGTTTGTTTTTGTTCTTGATTTGTAGTTCTTTGTGAGTTCTGGATATTGATCCCTTATCAGATATATGGTAAACAAATATTTTCTCTGAGTCCATGGTCTGCCTCTTGACTCTGTTGTTTCTTTTGATGCACAAAAGCATTTAATTTTGTTGTAGTCCAATTTACCTATTTAATTGTGTAGTCCATGATTTCAGTGAGATATCAAAGAAATCATTGCCAAACTCCATATCATAAAACTTTCTTCTTATATTTTCTTTTAAGAGTGTTCTAGTTTTAGGTCTTGCATTTAGGTCTTTGGTCCATTTTGTATAAGGTAAGAGTCCAACTTCATTTATCTGCATATCAATACCCAATTTCCCCAGCACCATTTGTTGAAAAGAATGTCCTTTTTTCATTGTATGGCTTTGCCACTCTTCTTGACCATATATGTGAATGTTAATTTCTGGGCTCTCTCTTCTATTCCATTGGTCTGTATGTCTGTCTTTACGCCAGTACCCCAAATAAGTTTTGAACATAGCACTTTGACTTCAATCTAAAGAAAAATAAGGTAAACAAATCTTGACTCTTTTCAGTAGGTTTATTTGTTGTAGTGATATGAGCATTGCGAAACTGTTTTGTGGGTATTGCAGAATTGGGCAAATGAGGGACCATAGTGAGGTTTTTCGGAGCCAGAGCAATATGGAAGATAGGAGATACAGATAAGAAATATGGAATGGGGGAAGGCAAACAAAACTTAGGTTGGATCCAAATTCGAGGCATTAGTATAAATTTATTATTTCAAGGACACTCACTCAGTGGCAATGAGCAGAGTCTGAGCCCCGACTTTTATTTCTAAATACAATTCTCCACAGAAATGAACCAGAAGTTCATGGAGAAATGGCTTACTCAAAGGCTGGGGCAGTAAAAAAAAAAAAAAAAAAAAAAAAAAAAGGCTGGGGCAGGGAAAATATGAGATGAGCCTGGAACATCTTATTGTGCTGGAAAATAAGGAAGTGCCAGGAGAACGATGAGGATATGTGAGAAAAAAATGAAAGACCTTTCACTGGCCAAGTCTGGGATAATTTGGCCATTAAGGTGAATAAAAACAATAATAGAGTGAACAAATCACAAATCCATGGGTCCATAATGACAATAGATAATAAATTTATAAATACGTAGGAAGAAAAGGAAAGCTCTTCCATAGAGTAAATGCTGATTAATAAACACAGTAGCACTGATGGAATTAGAGAATCACCATTGAAAAATCATCTTAGTAAAGACAGATTTAGGCAAGAATTGTCACGCATGCCAAATTGGGGGAGGGAGAGTTTGACAACAAACAGGGGACTTGCATGGTCTCTGAGTATCCACCTAAAAGCTTCTTATATTTATTACAGGTGGGAAAATAGCAGCTGTACTGTGGAGAAACTTGACAACACAGAGGACCGTAACGTCATCGGTCAGGGACAAATGAATTGTGTTTAAATGTAAATGTCTGGGCTTCGAGGAGGATGACCAAGATAGTAGTAAGGCCCCTTCAGAAAAGTCTCAGCGCGGGCAGGGCGCATGAAAACATGGGAAGCTGAAGGAACGGAAAATGATATTTTGGAGAGACTGAAAGCTGTGCGAGGATCTCTACACCTGAAACACAGAGCAGGAGAGGGGTCTGCTGCCTGGATCCCCCTTCGAGAAGTCTTGCCGCCCCGTCCCTCTCTGAATCTGCCCAGTTCCCCGGGCAGAGAGCTTCCTGGCCCCAGTTCATACCCCTCCCAGGGCTACCCTCCTCCAGGGACCGGTGCGCAGGGGTGTAATGGCCCAGCCCTCGTACACCAGATGGGGACTACAGGCAGTGGTCACGACAGAGCCCCTCCCATTTTGGTCAAGGTTTCGTTAGGCCTGTCTGGCCACCGGACTTTCTCCTCTGCCAGCCCCGCTTCCTCCTCTTGCCTCTCCCAGTTCAATGCTCTAGTCGGCTTGCACCTGAACCCCAGCCTCTGCTTCCAGAGAACTCCACCTGCAACAGGCTCCCTCAAACGCTCCTGCTTTTTCTACCGAATTACTACGAAGGAAAATAAGGACAAATCATACACTTATGAAATACATTGTTTCAGAAGAAAGCAACAGATGAACACAGACTGTTCCCAGTAATGAAAAGCTTGTCTTTGGAAATTTGTTTGTTAGTTATTTGGACTGGGGGATACATTTTTCCCAGATGCACACTGCTAGGAAGAGAGAGGCTGGATTCTGTCTTGGTTTCCTGCTGTAACAAAGTAACACAACCTGGGCCTTGAAAGCAGAGAAATGTATTCTCTCAGTTCTGGAGGCTGGACGTGCACCACCAACGTGTGAAGAGGCCATGCTCTGTCTTCCCGCTTCTGTGTTTGCTGGCAGTCCTCAGCATTCCCGGCGTGTGGGTGCATTATTTCAATCTCCATTCCCATATTCCCTCTGTCTGTCTGCACGTGACCTCTGCGTGTGTCTGTATTGCTTCTCCTTTCTTTATAAAAACTAGTAAGGGACAGGCAAGGCTAGGTCGGGAGTGACAGATGGGGGCTGGTAACCAGGCTCCCAGAAATCCCAGGTGTGGAGAAATGTTATAGACAAGATATTAATCAGAGAGAAGGGAACAAAACAAATCCACCTTGTTTGTTCAAATACAGATGAGACATTTTCATAATATTTAAAATCCAGCTTGTTTGTCTTAAATGTTGTAGACAAGATATTTATCGAGGTCCCTGGTCAGTTTTCTATAAAAGACTGACCATAAAAGCCCTCAGGGGCAACCTGTTCCGGACCTCTCCCCCTCTTGAGAGCTTTTCTTTTCTGCTCTCACCTTCCCTTAATAAACTGTCACTTTGTTTCACCCTTTTGTCCACGAGATTCATTCTTCAACAAATTCTTCAACTCCATGAGACAAGAACCCTGCAACACCAACATCATATTGGATTGAGGGTCCACCCAACTCCAGTAGGACCTCATCTTAACTTACACCTTAATTGCAACTATCAAGGCCCTATTTCTAAATGAGGTTCATATTCACAAGTCCCGGAGGTTACGACTTCATCTCTTGTGGGAATTGTAAAGAAAAAATTCCTCCTGTGTGTTTCTTCTCTACTCTCAACACTTCTGGCCACCAAAATGGGGGGGAGGGCTCAGGTGTTCCCAGATCATGCCATTCTGCAATACCGCTGGGTGTCCTATAATTCAACACAGTACTGACACCATCTACCTGGAGTTAGCATCAAATCTCACAGATTAAGGGCTCAGTCCCACGAGCCTGCACCCACCCCAGCCCACTTCAGACACCAACTGCAAGTCCAGATCGTCTCCTGTGCTTCTAACCAACGGATTACCAATCAGAGGTTCCCACATCTCTCTTCTTGGATTCAAACAATTGGCTAGAATATCTCACAGAACTCAGAGGGACATTTTACTTACTAGATTGCTGGTTTATTATAAAAGGATATCACACAGGAATAGCCAGATGGAAGAAATGCATAGGGCAAAGTATGTGGGAAGGGGAGCGGAGCTTCCACGCCCCTCCAGGCCTGCCTCTTTCCTAGCACCTCCATGTGTACACCAACGCAGAAGCTCTCTGGATCTAGTCCTTCTGGATTTTTATGAAGGCTTCATTACATAGGCACGAATGATTAAATCATTGGCCATAGGTGACTGAACTCAAATCTTCCCACCTTAGGAAGGTGGGGGGACTGTAGGCATGGGGGGGTGGGTGGAAAGTTGCAACCCTCTAATCACACGGGTACCCTAACAACCAGCCTTCATCCTCAGAGTTTTCCCAAAGCCACCTCATTAACACACATTCAGATGGGGTTGGAAGGGGTTTGCTTTTGAATAACCAGACACCTTTTTTTGCTTTAACCCCCTGGGAAATTCCAAGGGTTCCAGGAGCACTGTGCCAGGAATAGGGACAAGGACCAAACATAATATTTCTTATTATAAATCATAATATTGCAGAGACTCAGTTCAACCCATGACCTATTGTGTCTTAGACTAGCTAACGGAAGCCTGTTTAAACCCATTCATGTCGGACTATAGCAGTAGCACTGAACGTATTACTTATAAGAGCTATTCCTACCATCCCCACCCAACCTGCCTGATTCCTTGGAGGTGGCTTGGAACAGCAACATGTTGGGGGTCTTTAGAGAAGAGAGGTGGAGTGAGCGGATTTTGAGAGGTGAGAATAGATAGAAGGTCACGTGGCCTCTGGAGAGCTAGGACGCTCTACTGCAGGGGAGCAGGCAGGCTGATATTTGGGAGAACACAATCATTGGTACAGGCTTCCTGCACATAAAATCTTATCATGACCCTGGATTGGCCTCCTTAGGGAGGGGCTTTGGCTGAAGTGCAGTCTTGAAGTAGAGGGACATTGTGGACAATGTGGGGATCCAAGGACAATTATGGTCCAAGGCAGGGCCTCGACTGTGCTGGTGGCCCCAGCTCTAGGAGCCGTCTTGGAGACAGAGGTGTAGGGAGTGGTAGAGGACGAGGTCAGGATGGGGGAGCAGCCACAGAAGGGCAGGCACATCTGGATAGCTAATAAGTTCCTTGAACCAAAATGTCTCTGCCAACATAAGATAAAATTAAGTATTTGTTAAGAGGTTTTGAAGTACATCATGGCTACAAGGCTGGGGTTGTCCAAGCTGAACAATGCCTGATAAAATAATCCAGATCTTGAAGCTATTAGGAGGGTGTTCTCGGTCACCCAGACAGATGTTCTCATTGTCTCATTCTCATGTTCTCACCCAGCACATTGCATATGGAATTTTTATAGCTTATTTGTGGTTAGAAAATAGCCTAAAATATTTGTAGGAACTTGTCCCCTTCTTCAGAAAGAGTTGCAGCTAATTAGAATTTCCATTTTGTTTTGCTCTCTGAACTCTCGATTGGCTTGTAAGCTATTAAGTGATGTTCCAGCCATTTGTTTGGGATACAGGAGTTGTTTTGCATCTACTTTGCAAAAAAGCATCAAACACGGTGTCAAAACACGTTACAGTTATTAGGCAATTTAATACAATGTCATTGTTTTTCTTAGTGGCCAATGGCTCTGTCTATGAAAAACAAAGCTCTTGACTCCTATTTAGGATTTTGGGATGCATTAGTGATGCATTATTAATATAGTGAGGAGGTTGCTATTTCTAGACCTGGTTAAATTAGGAATAGAAGAGGGCAGTCATACCGGCAAAATTTTGCAAAAATGTATGTGGGACTGAAATATAAATAGTTGGAATAATTTGAAGAGTTGACTGTGAATCCATACTTCAATGTTTTCACTTGAAATGTGCAAGAAAATTGGTCAAAATATGTATCTTTTTACAGGACATTCTCCTTTCACTGCTAGTTTAACATTTATGAGAGAAAATGAAATTGCCTCTGAGTCTTTGAACAAAGAAGTAAGTGTAACAACTACTCCTGATTTGGTTGGGGCCAAAATTCCAGTTAGGCTCTACCATGTGTTTAAAGGAAATGCCTCCTTCATCAGATACAATAACACCAAGAGTTTGTGGCTAAGTAGAAGATGTCGCATGTATCACAACTCTTATGAGTGCTTGCAAAGAGCAAGACTCATTTAAAAACGAATTTAAAAATCTCCTTCCTTAAGGGTCTAATTGGATTTACAAGATATAAAGATAGGCAAGGATAAAGCTCTGTGCCATTAAAACTTACGGAAAATGAGTTCTGTGATAACACAATAGTAATTCCGGGCCTATTCCAAATGATCAAAACTTACCATAATTCACACTTTTTACTTATCAACCAACCTGAAGTGCAATTTAGGAGGAAAGAAGGTAAACTTGGAAGTTAAAAATAATTCAGGAATTGTGTCTGGCTTGGATGAAGATTTGGAATTGGAGTCATGAAGTCAGTAAGTTTCGATGAAACTTACCTGAATAAATGTTAAATACAACTTGACACCTAAGCTTGTCCTCAACATGGGAAAAAATTGGGATTATTCCTCATTCATGGTGAAATCTACATGGAATGGCATGAGCCACATTTTTCCTTGACTGAGGATAAAAATGGGTGGGAACTAGGAGGGAGAAACATAAGCAAGCAAGGAATGTTGGCCCGTGGGCCCAGTGGTGTTGGGGATGAAGGAAATGCACACAAAAGCAAGTCTACAATTCTGGAGGCGGAAGGTGCCTCTAAGATCACTGGTCCTGTGGACTTCTGCTGAGTGCAGGGAGGTCCACAGGGCTGAAGATCTTCCTTAGAGACAGATGCACGGAATAAAGTCGTAGCCTAATGGTTGGGGCTCTGGGTACCCCACACCCTCCACAACCATAGAGGGGTCTACTTGATTATTATATTTGGGTCCTGCATGCGATTTGGTATGAAAAAAAGCCTCTACTGTATGGCATAACAATATTTAAACATCATTGTTGTTGGGGTCCCCTTTAACATGCTCCTGTTCCAGTAGCATTACTGCAGAAACAGAAGAAATAGCTAAGGATGGGTTTTCAAGATCTAGTCTCATGTACACGTGCGTTTTTTTCAACAAATATTTACAAAGCACCTACTAAGCGGCAGCTAAAGTGCTTCCTCAGTTTCCCAGGCTGGCTAGAATGACCCACACGGCAACCTGAAAATGGATACCATTCTACCTCTTAGCTGGAGGGAAATGATTTGATAAGTTTGAGCATAACAACTTTATAACATGCTCAGCATGTATTCCAAATTGAATTATCAAGAAATGACAAGCTTCCTCTTTCCACCCACGTTACAGACCTAGATTTGGGCATCTGAATTATGAGAAATGCTAGCTAGCCATTTGTAATTTTAGTTCAAACGATATTTGCTGTGTTCCAAAAATTGGTGGGGGAATAACTGCAAGGAGGGACAAAGGGACAAAGGTTGGTGCAATGGGAACTCATAGCTTGGGCCCTGAGTAAGCGGAGGAAAAGTAAACTTACTGCTTTGAACTCTGTCCCTTGCTTTTTAGAAAGAGGGCAGTGACATCCACAAGGGAAGCCATACCCAGGCCCAGCATGGGAGCAGAGGGGGCTGTGGAGCTCATAGTATAAAAGGGACCATGGACGGATGTGCTCCAGAACATTCTGGTGTAGTCTAGCATTCTGCTACACTCCTCATGGCAAGATCTCAGGGCACAACTGAGGTTCTGAAGCCCCTGTTTTAGAAAGCTGATTCGATTCCTGGCTTCTGGAGGCAGTCTTTTCTACAGAATGCTGACCAAGAGAGGAATATTCTCTTTCCCTCCCTCTGAAGTAAACTCCTGTTTACTTGGGATGTTGGAAGTAGGGTGACTGACTCATCCAGGTTTACCCAGGATTTTCTGGCTCATGCCAGGCAAACGGGATGAACAGTCATCCTAAGGAAATAACAGCCAAGAGAACAGACCGGGTATTTCAGCAACAAACCATTGCAAAAGTGAGTGGCTTAAAAACATTCTCATTTTGTTTACTCACCGCTCTGCCCTCTGCCGGGATCAGCCGAGCGGTTCTTCTGGTGCTCTTACCGATGACTGCGATGACTGCGTGGCTGCATTCAGGCGGCGGGTCAGCGGGAGGCTGAGGTTCCCCCCTTTCCACGTGGCCTCTCCAAGGGGCTTTTCACGTCAGGGTAGCTGACCATTCTACACGTTGGCACGGGGCTCCCTCAGAGCGCCCCACTTGCCTGGCTTCTCAAGGCTGAGGCTGCAAGGAGCACAGTGTCCTTCCACTGGGTCTTATTGGCAGGAGCCAGTCACAGTGTCACTGTAGTATCAAGGTGAGGGGACTTCTCAAGGAGTATCAAGGGATGGTTCATAGGGCGGCTACACATGGGACAGTCTACTCCCCAGGTGCACTGGGATGCTCATTTGGACTCACAGGATTCAGGTGCCTGATTCACCTCTGACCTGCTTGCTGGGCCCCCAGCCTTCCACCTTCGCACCCGCAGAGGGAACTGAATATGGATAGTTTCGCCCTTGGTCAGGGACTTCAAGAACTCGGGGTGAGGTATAGGACAAGGGTATCCCTATTATTCTTATTTCTGATCAGCGTACCGAGGAGGGTGAATCCCTGTTAAGGTGGCCGGAAGGTTTGCACGAAGCAACAGGTTAAGAGGCCCGGGGCTTACAGTGTTGAAGCGAGGCGGAAAAGGATTCCGCCACGCAACACTTCCGGGAAGTAAGCGTCCATGCCAGGGTATGGGCTCCAGGCAGGAATTACACACATCACCAAAGCAGAGCGCCTTGCTTAAGGGACTGACCCTTCTCAGCATGCAACCTGCCTACCTTGGGCCCCAAATCTCGTTTTAAAGTTTGAGCAAGTGTGCGCATTGGTTCCCTCTTTACTGCAGCTCTAACCCCTGAACTGACTTGGTTTCCCAGCCTGCTTTCCTCCTTGGGCTGTGAGCCTCCTGTGGGCAGGCCCTAAGCCCGGCTTTCTGGAATACACAGATGGGGAGGGGTGCACTCTCTGGCCGAGGCCCCCCCCCCCCGCCCCCACGTCAGAGCACCTCCATTACTGGCTTCCCCATTCCCATCCCCTCTCATCCCCTGACTCTTTTTTTTGGCTGGAAAGAATGGGGCCGCTCTCAGCTCCCCCTATACAAACTCCCCCCTGAAAGAACCCCGGGGCCGCCTCGGGGCCCTGGGACTGCTGCTTGGCGTCGCCCCCTTTCTCCTCCCAACCTCCTCTTCCACCACTGTGGGCACTCCCTGGGGATTTTGACTTCTGGATCCTTCCCTCTCTTTTTCTCGCCGCCCCGCCCCGTTCCGCCGCCAGGCCCCGCGCGTCCCGCCTCCGCTCTGTCGCTTTAAGCCGGTCCCGGCGCTGCGCCCCTCCCTCACCCCTCCTGGCGCTCCTCCGCCGTTCCTCGCCGCCCCTCCCGCTCCTCCTGCTCCTGCTCCTGCTCCTCCTCCTCCTCCTCCTCCTCGCCCGCTCCTCCTCCACCTCCTCCTCCTCTCCAGCTAGTCCTCGCCGCCGCCGGCCCGCCGCCCGCTCCGCTCCTCGCAGCCTCCGGGACCCGCAGCCATGGCCGACATCAAGACGGGCATCTTCGCCAAGAACGTGCAGAAGCGACTCAACCGCGCGCAGGAAAAGGTCAGGGCGGGCGGCGGGCGGCGAGGCAGGTGGCGGGGACGCGGCGGCGAGGGCCGAGCGGGCTGCGGGAGCGGCCGAGGCCGGGCCGGGGCCGGGGGCGCGGGGACGCCTTGCCCGGCGCCGCGGCGACTGCGGCGAGGCGGCCGCGGACGGGGAGGCGGGAGCGCCGGGGCGCGCGGTCCGCCCGAGTCTCCCCGCGCTCTCGCCCTCCGCACGGCCGGCCGCTCTCCGCGCACTCCCCGCTCTCCCGGGCGGGTGCGGGCGCGGGCGCGAGCGGTGGCAGGTGCGGCGGCTCGCCGGCTGCCTGCCCCGGAGACCAGCGCATCTCCCTGCCCGCGGCGCCCGCTCCCCGCTGGCCCGCAGGTTCGGGAGATTGCGGCAGCGGTCCTCCCTCCGGGGGGGTTTCCTGGGGACCTGAGTGCCGCAGAAACGACTGGGGTAGCGCAGAAGCTACTCTCAAAACCTGGAGGGATCGATAGGGCTCATCACGGAAAACCAATGGCTTTAATATAGTGCTGTCGAGTGAATCCTGGAGTTCAAAAATCGAGATCTAGAGACACACTTCTTTTCTTTTTCTGTTCTCTTTTTTCGGGTCTCTCTCAGTGTGTGTTCCTTTTGACGCCTGTGTCCTCTGGAAGGTCAAAAATAAATATGACCCGAACCTAACAGTTCTTCTATGCACATTTCTGCACAAAGGAGGGCGTTTTATTGCATTAAAAAAAGATCCGTATTGCACGTACAGGTTGGGTTTCCTAGTGTTTTACAAGCTCCCTAGCAAATTGGCACCTCGGTTTATTTTTCTGCCCCAGAGCTGGGCACAGATGCACCCCAGGTTTACACCAAGCACAGCCTTGAGCAGCTGAGGTCTTGTACCAGACTTTGGGCTCACCTGACGGCTGCTTGTCATCAAAACCTTGCCAGCACTGAGGTCTTCATTTGTGTCTCCAGTGAAAGGACATTCATATTGTAGCTTAAGCATTGTACTTGAAAATGAACACCGGCTCATTGAGCCCCATGGTTTGTATCCGCTGAACTGTATTCTCTTTCATGTGGCAGTATTTTCCGTCTCTGGGATTCTGGGTATTTAGTGTTTTCCTCTTTTACTGGAAGTCAGATTTGCCGCGTTGCTCAAAACGACAGAGAATTTCCCTCTTCTGACCCTGGCTCAGGCTGCTCCCCAGTTCCCACCGAGCTCGAGGAACTGAGCAGAAGGGGGCACTGATCCTTTTACGGAAGATCCCCAGGTCCAGAGGCTCTGTGGCTGCCTCCAGTCCCTCCCTCCCCACATGCACCCTCTCGATGCAGTAAGAGGATTGTATTTCTTTTAATATCTACCCAAGCTCATCCTCAACTAACGTGAACCTCCTCTTGCCACTCCTTCAGCGGCTGAATTAGCATGGCTTCCTGCCCTCTTCCAGTCCCTGCTTACTGGTCTAGAAAGTAGCTAGGATCCTCCGGCTTCCCTGCCAGGTGTTGTCATCATTTTTCCATTTTTCCTTTTACCCACTTGTAGGTATTCCTCCCACCCCCTCCACTTCCAGGTAATTACTTGAATCTTTGGTCTGAAGCTATTTATTGAATCCACTTCCCATCTGTGAAGGAATTTAGTGATATAGTCTGCCTTTTCACATATTAAATTATTTCTTAATCTAGGTCACCAGCTGTCAATATGCCAAAAATAAATGAAAAGAAAATGTAATCTGTCTTACAGAGCGTTCAAGCCCTTATGAATTGTTGAAAACTCACTTTGTCATTACTAAGGTCAGGTGTATATTACCATTGCAGTTGAGAATGGTGGTTACTTTTCCATGGGAGTGGAGGTCTAAGGGAGGCTTGCATAAGGCTTCACGTCTCCTATTTTCTTCCCTGGGGAGAGTTGCTGATGGAGAGTGCCTGCTGCAGTACGTTTAGGGGCTTAAGACACTGAAAGGCTGAGAATATGGGTTCTACCGGTGGATACCTTCTGCCCCTTTCCTGAGCCTGTGCAGCACAAGGAAAGGGCATGTGGGAATTCAGGTGAGGTAGCCCAGCCAAGCTACTGGAGCTAAACAGTAGAAGCTCCTGGAGAGTGGAAACTGCAGACAGTTGCTGTTGCAGGCATTAGACATCTCCCCCAGTGATTCCTTCTGTTTATATCTTTGGACGGTTCCTCTTCTCTGATGCACAGATGCTTTTTCGCAATATCTGTATGCCACATGTGTTCTTGAGACCTCGGCTCATTTTTACAACCAAATTTTCTCAAAAGAGACTCTCCTCCCATGACTTTCTCGTCATCTGTGCTACACCTAACAGCTGCATGCATTTTAGCTCCAAATTCATGACTGAAGCTATTCTCAGAGGGGTCTTATAGTTTTTTTAATGAATTTAAAATACATTTGGTTCTTACTGAAGGTCTGTGAAGGTTCAGTGGAGAAAGAGGGAACAATATATAAGCAAGAAAAAAAAAACTAGTAATAAATTAGGACAATCATAATTCTACTACCCAGAAATTTCACTATCATTTGATGGGTATTCTAGTGAATGTTTTCCCATATGTACATATATATATTAATACAACAAAAACAGGCTCGTGCCTTTAGTTTTGTAACCTGTTAATTTCATAATAATCATGTTACATGATTGTTAATAATATGAACATTCTTGAATATGTACATATTTTCCGTCAGCAATTTAAATGACCGAACAGTATTGGAATGCATGGATTTTAATGAATCTCCTAATTTTGAACATTCAGTTTCCAGTGTTTCTGTATATAAATACAAATCCACGTGAAAACTTGTAGGGAAAATGGTTGCACATAGTAGGGAAAATGTTTGCATACACCCTGAAGTATTTCCTTAGATAAATTCCTAGAAGTATTTGTCAAAGGTATGTTTATTTTTATTATAGCTAGATTGCCTTTCAGAATGGTTGTATCCATTAACATTCTCGCCAGGGGTACATGAAACACTTGCCAACACTGGGTAATAAAATTTAAAATGGTCTTTAGCTATGTCATTGGAAAAAAATTAGTTCCTACTTATTTCATTTGTTTGATTATTAAAAACCAAACATTTTATATTCCTTTTTTTTTTTTCCATTTATAAATTGTGTGTTTATATTTTTGCCCGTTTTGTGTAACTTCTCCCTGTTCTGTGTAAGGGCAAAAAGTATTCTAAAGGTTACAAATACAGTTTCTTCCTCTTCTATTTACTTTTTAATATTTGGATGATTTTTTTTCCTGCCATAGAGAATGTTTATGTTTATATTATGTCTATGTTTTATGTATATCTGCTTAAATCTATCAGTTGGCTTTGTGTGGCTTCTCTCTTGGGTGTTGAATTAATCGGGGCCCTGCCACTTGTAAATACCAGAAAACTCAATTCAAACTGGTTTAAGGATAAAGAGGAATATAATTACTAAAATTAAAAATATGGCTCTTGCACATATAATTCTAAATGAGATTTTTAACATGTAAATATATATATTTGTATTAAACTATAAATGTTCTTAGACCTATGTGCATATATAAATATATGCATATGTGTATTATATATATTAACTCATTTGATTCTATGAGGTAGGTACTATTACGATCCCATTTTAAAGATGAGGAAGGCATTAAGTGACATGCCCAAGGCTGCACAGTTAGTAACAGGGGTGAAGTTTGAACCCAAGCATTCCAGTGTTTTCCCATTACATGATACTGCCTCTTATAATTAATGGAAAAGTCTGGGGTAGACAAACCTCTGACCTGTTGGAACTTGGGGTTTAACCACAGACATTAGGGCTCACATGCCTTCATCTCTGCTGTTCATTCTGTCAGCTTCATTTTGGGCAAGTTTTTCTCCCTTGGTGGCAAGATGGCCATCAGCAGCTCTAGACAAGAGCATCTTTTTCCTTCAACATTTACAGAGAACTCAGTATAGTTCTTATTGGCCTACCCTGGGCCTTGTGCTTCTCTCTGGGAGGAAAAAAAATCTCTCTGGCCAAGGACCAGGACCATGGGTTGGCTTGGGCCTGAATCATAAACTACTACTGAAGCTGGGATGGAGAAGTTCCCCCTGGACTGCTGGTGAAGGAAGGAAACTCAGAGTATAGAGGGGGAATGAATGCTGCTCTGATAAAATAAAAAGTATCCACCGAGGGTGTCTGGTTAGCTCAGTCAGTTAAGCCTCTGACTGTGGCTCAGGTCATGATCTCAGGGTGGTGGGACTGAGCCCCACTGTGGCTCCACGCTCAGCGGGGAGTCTGCTTGTCCCTCTCCTCTCCCTTTGCCCCCCCCCAAATAAATAAATAAAATCTTAAAACCAAGTATCCACTGAGGTATACTTAAAAGGCGTTATCTGTCCCATGTTTATATAAATAATCCTATATTTAATAATTTATAATTTAACATTTGTTAAAAATTTCCTACCAAATTAACATATGCAGTTTAAAAAATCAAATATAATAAAATAATGTAATGTAAAGGGCTTGTTATAAAAAGTAGCAGGCCCCTGTCCCCTGCTGTCAACCTCTAGTCTTGTTTCCTCAGAGGTAGCTATTACTAACCACAACATCTCTGTAAAATATGTTTATATAACTACTTATTGATCCGTCTTTTCATATTTGGTGAAGCTAGGTAAAGATTTAGCTGTCTTACGTTCATCTCTTTACTTCTACATCCTCTAGTCATATATTACAGCAAAAACCGTAAGCTGAGGATTATATTTTTAAAAATTAAAGTATAATTTTTATTGGATAAATTATAAAAGTCTTAAGTATTCCACTTTGTGACTTTTTATATGTTTTGCATATCTGCATAGTTATCACCCAGATCAAGTTATGGAACATTTCTGTCATACCAGATACCCCATCATCCCTCATGCTTCTCCTGTTTTTTTTTTTTTTTTTTTTTTTTTTTTTTTAGAATTCCTTTAATTTAAATTCCTTTACTGGCCTTTCCTTAATAAGCATCTTTCCATGTACTAACTGGTAACTTTGATACCTTCTTTTGTGAACTCCGTTAAAGTCTTTTGCCTATGTTTTTTATTTGGGTTCCTTGTCATTTTATTATTGAAGAACTTATTTAAATATTCAGGATATGAATCTTGTAAAATAGACATTTTGCAAATACTTTCTTTCAGAAAGTGATTTGTCTTTTTGCTTTCTTAATGGTGTCATTGGATAAACTGAAAGTTTCAGATTTTTATAAAGTTTTACCTGAGGATTAAGTTTTTCATTCAGCTTTCTGTTTTTCCTGGAATTCATAATTGCTCTTCATTATTTGCTTATTTTTCTATGAACTATTTAGAATTATTTGTTCTTACCTCATCAGATCTTTCAGTGTCTATCAATATTATTATCAAAGGCTCACTATATAAGATAATGTAATTGTTCTGTTTTCTTCACCCGAAGGACCCCCCTGTATCCCCTTTGGGGGCCTCTGCCCTTCTGCTGTAATCTGGGATGATATTCTTTATAGGCTTGCTATATAACTGTTATCCTTTGTCTTTCCTTGTCAGTGTTGGGGTCAAGGAAGGGACTTGAAGGTTCGTCTATTCTATATTCCCAGGCTTTCAAATAGTCCTCTTTCATCAATGTTATGCTTCATCCTCACCCATGCAGTACTTAGTTGCATTGGGGTCTAAGCCTGAGTGTGTTTGTGTGTGTGACTGTGCAGTGAGAATTGGCTGCTTTTTCACTGGTTGCTCTGTACAGGTACTTTTTTTTTTTTTAATTTAATTTAATTTTTTTAACCTTTCTCTGTTTTCCTGAGTTGTTTCCATTCTTCCCTCCTTATTTCTGCTTCCTTAAAATGTATTAACATGTATTAAACTCTGATCCACTAAAGATGCCTCCCCTGTGTTTGTCATTGTATGTTCATACCTTCTTTATTTCTTTACTATAATTTTAGTTGGGTTTTGGGTTGAGATGGAAATAAACACAGTCTATCTATTTATCCATAAACCATTTTACTAAATACGTAATCCCTCTATAATTTATATTTTTGTCCATCTTCTTCCTTCTGTGAAATCCAGTGGCATTTATTTGGTCTTAACCATCCTTGACTTCTGTGCAGAATTTAAATTGGTGGAGAACTTGAAGCATTTGGAAACATTTAAATGTTTTTTTAACATGACTCTTGTGAGCAAAGAAACTTTTGATATGTTACAATATGAATCTCTTTAGGCATTTGTTTCTTTGCTTGTGTTTTGTTTTAATAAGGGAATTTTTTAAAAAGATTTTTTATTTATTTTAGAGAGAGTGTGTATGTGTGGGGGTGGGGGTGGGCAGCGGGAGAAGGAGAGAGAATCTTAAGCAGACTTTGGGCTGAGTGCAGAGTTGGACTTGGGGCTCAGTCTCATGATCCCAATATCACGACCTGAGTCAAAACCAAGAGTCAGCCATTTAATTGCCTGTGCCCCCCAGGTGCTGTAGACTATTTAAATTCTAAGGAAGTGTCCAGTTTGATATTCTTTGTGCCAGTTCATCTGTCCCAAGTGAAAACTACATAAACCTTAGATGCAATTTTTTTCATGTATTATATCTTCCTAACTAACTTGAGTATGCTTGGGACACGGACTAGATGTCTTGTGAATTGTACGTATTCGCTGATGATGCATCGATTTGACTTTCTGTGTTCTTGCTTGTTTATATTGCACCCCTGCAAAGCATCCTTCCACATTATTCTTTCTCTGTCTTCTGTGAATTATTATTTTGTGTCATTTTCTGTGTCATTTTGTAAAGGTAGTACATCGAATAAATTATTCTTACAGGTTCTGTACATGGTAAGAAATGAAACAATATTAGGTTGAACTGAGCTGACTTGTCATTTTTATAAGTCAAACAGTCAGATATTGGTAGAGTCATGTTTCAACCCAATGTTGATTGTGTGATATAGCAAGAAAAACAATGTTGTTTCCTCCCATATACCTAATTATGTGACGCTTGTGGGTCTTTAAAAAGAAAATTATTGCCTTGCTGATGCCTGCAGTTAGGTTTGTGCTCAAAGAGAAACATGTGGATGGTGTTTCTGTGTGCATGTGCTGTGTGCATGTGTGTATTTATGTCATGTATGTTGTATATAAATAGAATAGGAGAAGGAAGACCTTGCTGTGTCCAGGAGAGTCTTTCCATGGGACCCAGGGCCCCGTCCATAGAAGAGTATCTTTTATGACCACATTTACATCTGAAGACACTTTGAAGACAGAGTTGCTGAGGCAATCCAGGGTTTCCTCTTTCAAGGTCATCTGAAGACTTTTTTTTTTTTTTTTTTTAAGATTTTATTTGTTTGAGAGAGAGAGAGCGTGCACAAGCCGGGGGGAGGGGCAGAGGCAGAAGTAGACTCCCCTTTGAGCAGAGAGCCTGATGCAGGACTTGATCCAAAGGTATCATGACCTGAGCGGAAGACAGACGCTTAACTGACTGAGCCACCCAGGTGCCCCTGAAGACTTCCTTGTTGCCTGCTTTTACATTGTACAAGTTTATGCCTTCCCTTCTACTAAGATCATTTTCTCTCAGTGTATTAAAAACTTCCAAATTAAAAGTGACACAAGAATATTCTTGATAGAGGAAGGCTTCCTTCTTTCATTAAAAAAAAAATACTTAAATGCCCAGGAATCAATACAGTAGGGAATCAAAACTCAGATTTTAACACTAGTGAAATTACCATTCTCCTTTACAGGATAGCATATTGTATGCATGGTGTATTTATATATGAGATTCATAAATCATACTCTAGAAGTCAACTTTGTGGACCAATACAACTTAAAATACCTGAAATACTTGTATTTCAAATACCTTAAAATACCTGAAATACTTGTATTTCAATACAATACAATACAAATAATATGGCCCAATTTACTTGGGATATAAAACGAGGTACCGTTTCTTTGAATATTCAAAGTAAATGATTTCAACACCCCATCCAATGTATGGTAAGAATCTCTTACTTCCCTTTGGGGTTCCTGTATTATGATAAGTTCAGCAACCCTATAAGGCGTTCCCTCTCTCTAAAGGAGTCAGTGGTTTTTACTCTGGCCTTATGGAAAATGGTCCCAAAACGGTGTCTAGCATTCACGTGTCATTCTTGTCCTGTGGGGAGCACTGTAGGGATCAAGGAACGCAGTACCCTCACTATTGGCTCCCATAGTACAGGCAGGGGCAGGAAGCCTTTCTCTCTAGGTTATCCTCAACTATGGTCACTCTGTGCTGCAGCATGCCTGAGCTCCAACTGTATGCGGTCTTTATCCATGGGTTTATCATTTCCAAATACATCTGCACGTACACACACAAAGCTCCCCTGTCCCAAGATTTCCCATGATGCCAGGGTTCCTAAGTTAGGAAAGATTTGATATCATCAAACACTGATTATCCATTCTATCCACTACACTCTATTCCATTTCTAAGAAAATTCTTGTGGGAGCATACCAAATGGATCTCAGACTACAGTATGAAAATACTACCCTCGAGGATCTCTATCATCTTTTCCTATATGTTGACTTTCTTTTGGGTCACTTCAGTCCATTCAGAAACGGGCGGATGGGCTTGTGTACGTGTGTGTATGTGTATCTATGATTAAGTTTCAAACTGTTTTGGCCTTTTTTTTTTTTTTTTTTTTTTTTTTTTTTTTAAGATTTCATTTCTAAGTAATCTCTACAGCCAACATGGGGCTTGAATTCACAATCCCAAGATCAAGAATTGCATGCTCCCCTGACTGGGCCAGTCAGGCACCCCGACTGTTCTGGCTTTTTAAAGTCTGATAATTCACCTTACTGTTCAAACACAATTTTAATTTTTTTTAACCATTTCTAGGGGCCATCTGAATAGAACTTCTAAGGAAATAAGGGCCTGTTGGTTTCTGTGAAGGGAATAGCACATGGAAAGATTTCTTATGTTGCAGATAAAATTTCCCAAATAATCTCAATAATGGCTAACATTTACATAATGAAAATGCCATCATCACAGAGCTCAAAAATTTACCCATGAAAGAATATAATAAGACTATATACACAGCATTATGCAAAATTAAAGTAATCATAATCACAATTTCTTGAGAACATATCCACGGGCCAACTTTTAATATAGAAATGCTGTAACTTCATTCTTATTGATTTGAAATCTAAGTTTAAGTGTAGTACTTAAGTAGATACATTTCTTGAATACATATTGAGCGAATCTCTTCCTAGGAATGATGTTGGATAAAGCCATGGGTAAGATCTTAGTTTTGAAATATTTGCTATGCTATAGGCATATATCAATTTTGATTACCCTGAAGCAACTTAAGACAGAAGTACAAAAAAATCAGAGACCCACCATCTTATTCTCATGTAGTTATTTAGTTGAAAGTTTAGTTCATACATGGGAAGAACCAGAATTTATCTATGCCATACTTTTTTTTTTTTTACTTAAAAGTACCTACAATAATTTAATAAAATACACATGGGCCTATGCATAAATGTACTCTTGTTATAGCACCTAATACTGAGTAAAGGCTAAACTTACTTACTCTAGAAGTTACGTATTCTATTGTGAAGTCCATCTGGTAGAATTCATTAATTCTTGTAGAGTCATTTATTAAGAATCTACTGTGAGAGAGACACTTGCTAGATACTTGTAATATAGAATCCACGAAGCCATCCTGGTTGAGCATATTGACCAGCAGGAGTTGGTAGAGAGATAAACCTTTAAACATAATGATAACTACATGGTCAGTAATGAAAAATCATAATTAAAAATTCTGTGGGGAGAAAAAAAATTTTTTGTATAAGTAGAGAACACACCTAGAGAGAGGGGGGTTGGACACACCTACCCAAAGAAGGTAGATGTTAAGCCAAGATTGGAAGGATGTGTTGCAGTATTCAGGCAAGAGGAATAGGGTAAGGGTAAAGGTTTAATGATTATGGGAGTTGGGAAGCATTCCATACAAATATGGAATAAGAGCTGTGGAGACAGAAATAAGAGGTGTGGAATATAGATATCAGAATCAACTCTTAACATTGGCCTTATAAATGATCCTCTTCTACCATTTGCATACTCAGCGAGGCAAAGTGGACCCTAATTATTATCGTCCTGTTGTAGTAGCAATCCCAATTTTGTGTGCTCAGATTTTTACCCTTACATGTTGAAGGGTTCTTGTGGGGTGAAGTTCCTCCTTGACACAGAGGCAAGACACTGGTTCAGAGCTGACTTGCCCTCTGAACTATACATACATACTGAGATCATACATAGTCATCCAAAGATCCTTTTGTACAATAGCAGTAAACCCCAATCCCATCTGCTTTCATGAACTTGTAGGGTCTCTTATCCCAAACCATCAGAAATTCAAAATAAAAATGAAAGCCTTCAAATGGCACACATCTACAAAGACTAGTTTGTCTTTTGAACAAAGGGTTTGATCAAGAAGTTTGATTGCATGTGGATACCCAACATTTAATGAGAGACAGAGACAGAGGGAGGAAGGACGGGGAGAACACACATGGTTAAGGCTGTACCAAGTGGACTTTCTTGTGGGCATTGACTTGATAATTTTGCTGGCAGTGGTCTTGAATTAAGGAATGATCTGTTGGAGGTGATTTGCAGCTTGGAAGGAATCAAATTTGGAAGAGAATCATTTTGTAGCGGACTTTCTCTTCCTCTATGTAGTAATGGTTGCTAACGGTTGAATAGCATAGATAGTCTAAGCCTTGCAAGGATCTCCCATTTTGTGGTAGCACAGCCTAGAACAGTATGATACCTTTCACACACCCTGTAATTCCTCAATGTTTGAGACATCTGTTACAAGAAATCTTGCCCCTTTAACCTATGTATTTCTGTAGAAAAATATCAGTTTCCTGCCTGCTCTCTGTTCAGTGGGTTCTTCTCTGCGTCTCTAGGAAATGATGTCCAGACTCCCCGCCCCCCCCAAGGAAATGCATGTGGTTGTGGAGACCGCTAGCATTCTTAAACTGTGGGTTAGGACAGGAGAGGGCTTTCCTGGGAACCTGTATCGGTCTCTAATTGCTCCTGTTCAGTGTAGAGAATAAATCTAGAAATCAAGTACTTCTAGCCCAATGTTTTCTCCAAGTATAGTCAGGAATATCTGGGGGAAGGGGTGAGTTAAAATGTAGATTCCTGGGCCTAGTTACAAACTTACCATGATCTCTTAAGACTTGGGAATATGCATTTTTAATAAGTTCCTCTGGTAATTCAAAGGTTCAATGAGGTTTGCAAAGCACATTGCTTTAGAGAAAGGAGTTTGGGTGAGATTTTATGGTGACATATGATCTCCTAGGTCCCTTCCAGGGTTCTAATATGGCAAGTAAGCCTACCACACAGTGGCTATAAATTTATCTCCAGTGTAGTGAAGAGAGAAACGTGAAAAGCAGTACCGTTATGGGATACTTAAAAACTAACCTTATACTTAAATTTCAAAGATACCAGTCAGTTTGAAATAATGGAAATGTTTCATCAAAGGACAAATGTCTTCCTTGTCAGGAATGTTGTATAGCGTGGACGGTTGGATTCTGCATAATCTGATTCTCTAAAGAAAAAACAAAACCAAAAACCACACACACAGTATAATTTTGGAGCCATGCTAGTTAGTGCATGAATCACAAAAAGTGGAAATACCTCAACAACCTGCAGCATATTTTTGGTCAGTGACAGAGAAGATAAGGTGAGTTTGAGAGATTTATTTATAATTGCATTGATTTCATCTGTTTTATCATGGAGTTTATAGTAATGAGATTGCTTAAGTGCCTAGTAGAGAGTGTGGTCAAAACTCGGAGGATGATTTTAGTCTCCTGTGGAAGAAGCTCTATTTGCTAGGGACTAGACCATTTGATTCCAAATTTAATTTTTTAAAAATATTCTGTTTAGGATTTATGTGTCTATATTCTTAATGGATATTGTTTTATAGTATTGTTATGATGTCTTTGTCTAGTTTTTGTATCTGAGTAATAATGGTTTCAAAGAATGACTAGGGAAGTGGCCCCTCTCCTTCTGTTTTTTTTTTTTTGGAAGAGTTTGTGAAGGATTGGCATTAATTCTTTTAATATTTGTAGAATTCACCATGAAGCAATCTAAGCTTCATTTTTTAAAAATTTTTGGTAAGGTTTTTGATTGCTAATAAAAATCTCTTTGTTTTACCTCTGTGCAGATTCTCTAGTTCCTTTTAAGTCAGTTTCGGTAGTTTGTGTCTTTCTAGGAATTTTCCATTTCATCTGGTTTATCTAGTTTGTTGGCATACAGGTGTTCATAGTATTTTTTTATGTGGTAGTATTCCTTTTTGTGTTTGTAAGATTGGTTGAAAAGTCAGCTGTTTCATTCCTGGTTTTAGTAGTTTCAGTTTTCTCCCTTTATTTCTTGGCTAGTCTAGCTAAAGGCTGGTCGATTTTGTTAATCTCTCCAAAGAACCAACTTTGGTTTCATTGATCTTCTCTGTTCTTTTTATTCTCTATTCCATTTATTTCCACTCCAATCTTTATTTTTTCCTTCCTTCTTTTTGCTGTGGGTTTAGTTTGTGTTTAGTTTAACGTGGAATGTTAGGTCATTGATTTGACATCTTTTTAATATAGGTGCTTACAGTTCTAAATTTCTCATTAAGAAATTTACCTGCATCCCATACATGTTGGTAGGTTGTTTTCATTTTCATTTATCTCAAAGTATATCCAATTTCCCTTATGATTTTCTTTGATATATTGTTTGATATATTTTTGAAATATATTGTTTGAAATATATCTTTGAAATATATTGTTTGAAATATATCTTTGATACATTTCTTTGATATATTGGAGTGTGTTGTTTTATTTCCACATGTTTTTTAATTTTCTAAATTTCCTTTCTTATTAGTTACTACTTTCATTCAGTCATAGTTGGATAATATATTGTATGTGATTTCAGTTCTTTTAAATTTGTTGAGGGTGGGTTTGGGTGAAGATGGTCAAAAGGTACAAACTTCCAGTTTTAAGGTAAAGAAGTTATGGGATGTAATGTATTGCGGCAATGATAGTTACAATACTATATTGTATATTTGAAAGTTGCTAAGAAGGTAGATCTTAAAAGTTCTCATCACAAGAAAAAAATCTGTAACTTTGTGAGATGATGGATGTTAACTTGTAATCATTTTGCACTATATACATCTATCAAATTATTAGGTTGCACACCTTAAGCTTATGCAATGTTACATACCTAATCGTATCTCGATAAAGCTAGAAAAAATAAATTTATTGAGGCTTGTTTTATCGTCTAACTTATCATCTATCCTGGAGGATGTTCCATATCCACTTGAGAAGAATTGTAGTCTACTGTTATTGAATGAAATATTCTATAGATGTGTGTTAGGACTCCTCAGTTTGTAGTGGTGTTGAAATCTTTTATTTTCTTATTGGTTTTCTGTCTAGTTATTCTATCCATTATTGAAAATAAGTATTGGAGTCTTCAACTATTATTTTTGAATTCTGTGTTCTTCTCTTCAATTCTGTCAGTTTTGCTTCATTTATTTTGGTGTACTTTCATTAGGTGCATAAATATTTCTATTTGTTGTATCTTCATGAATTGACCATTTTGTCACTATAAATTATTCTTCTTTGTGTTTAATAACAGTATTTTTCTTAAAGTCTGTTTTGTCCGATAATATAAACACTCCAGCTCTCTTTTGGTTACTGTTTGCATGGCATATCTTTTCCATTCTTGCACTTTTCGACCTATTTATTTCTTTGAATCTAAATTGTGTCTCTTGCAGACAGTATGTAGTTTGTTATTTTTTATCCATTCTGTTGATCTCTGCCTTTTAATTGTAGTGTTTATTTCATTTACATTTAATGTAATTACTGATAAAGTAGGAGCTAGGTCAACTATATTTCAATAGTAATAATAATAGTAATAATAATAATAATAAATAAAATCAGTATGCTAAAAAGAAAAAGATTAGCCCAATTACTGTGTTTGTTTCAACATGTAAGTGTGGCACATGCCCACCACAACTCCACGTTCCTTATACACATGTTTAAAATAATTATTTTGATCTAGTATTTCAGGGCTAATAAAATTTCTTAAATTAATTCGGTCTTCGAGTCACTGTAGCCTACTGTTTTCTAGTTGTCCATCCCACAGCAGCTAGTGATATATATATAGAGGTGGCCCAGGTAAATGAAGAGGGAATCTTTATTGAAAGTGACCAGAAAGAAGTCTACACTGATCCCCAGAGGACATTAGAGAAGACCCTTTCAGCATGTGTATAGAGCAACCTCTTTGGGGTAACATAGTAACTCTGCTGACTCTCCTGTCATCACTAAAGACACTGATTCCTCAAGTTGAAATAGAAAGACTATTTGTACGTAAGTATGTGTGTGTGTGTGTGTGTGTGCATGTGTGGTTTTTAAGGGAACTTTTAGAATAAGGTATGGCATGCATGTATTTAGTTGCAAAAATCTTAGCTGTACAGCTTGGTAAAATTTTACATATATATGTAAAATAAAATGTGTGTTACTGCCACAGAGATGAAGTAAAGAGCATTTCTAGACCCTAGACTCCTTCATGCTTCTTCCAAGTTAATACTTCCTCTCTTCTCACTTCCTCTTACTAGGGAGCTGCTATTCTGACTCTACTCCTGTAGGTTGGTTTCACCTGGTCTTTATTTATTTTTTTGAAGATTTTATTTATTTGAGAGATAGAGCATGCGTGCCCATGAGCGGGGGTGGGGAAGGGGCAGAGGGAGAAGCAGGGGCTTGATCCCAGGACCCCGAGATCATGACCTGAGCCGAAGGCAGATGCTTAACCGACTGAGCCATCCAGGTGCCCCTGGTCTTTCTTTGTATAAATGGAATCATACTGTGTGTACTTTTTGAGTTTTACTTTTTTCACTCATCATAATATATGTAAGATTCATCCATGTTGCTATGTGTAGGAGTTCATTCTGTTTTATTCATGAATAGCATTATACTGCACAATATCCCCCAATGTAGACATCCTCCAGTTGACAGTCATTTGGTTTTTTTCTAGGATTTGGCTCTTATGAATACTGCTGCTGTGCACATTCTTGTACGTGCCTTTTGGTGGTCAAGAGCTCTCATTTCTCTTGGGTTAATACCTAGGAGTAGAATTACTGATTCCTCAGGGTAGATGTCATTTAGCTTTAGGAGATACTACCAAATAGTTTTTCAAAGCAGTATACAAATTTGCACCCCCATCAGTGTTGCCGATGGAGTTGTGTTTCTTCATTGCTCTATCTGCATAGGACTTGTACTGCTTAATGCAAAAATGGTTTTATCTTTAGGATTTTACACATAGTCATAGGAACATTTCTCTCTCAAGAACCTGTCAATATTTAAGTGAGGTGGTGGAGTGGTCACCGGTTTTAACTCACAATACAGTTCACATGAGCAGAGGAAATGTACAGATGGGGGTCTGTGTAGTTAGGGTGTGGGGCCAGAGATTGTGTGCAAATAGTGGGCAAAGGTTCTGTGGCGTGCTCTGCTCTGCCTCCTGTCCTCTGGGAGCAGTGTCTCTGGCCCACAAGTGACTTTCTCTGCAGGTGTATGTGGTTCAATAACTTATGATCTGCATCTCTGGGCTCAAGCAAGGCCCAGTGGCATACTCCAACTGACTCCGCCTCATCTTAGTTTCTCTTGGTGGTATACGATCCTCTGCCATCTGGCTGGACTGACTTTAGGCACTGATCCCCAGACACGTGGTCACTGCCACAGTAACTGGCCTCTTTTCCAATCTGGCGAGTTTCCTGGCCGCACTTCCAAGAAACAGTGTATTCACCACATGAGTATCAAGGGCATCTTGGGGAATTTAAACTTCAGGGTCTCTTTCACCTGGTGGAATACTGTCGCTGCAGTGATGTTGCTGTGTCCGGCATTGGTGAGAAGGGCAGGCTGACAAGTGATCTTTATATAGAGCGCTCAGTGGGGTGTGAGAGCCAAAGCTCTTCTTTGCCCTTGACATTATCCTCACTCCAAAGGGTGAATAAAGGTGTGCCCTTATTCTCCTCTCTGTGGAGGGGGAGGCTCTTCTCTTCCTTCTCTTCTATCTTCCTGCCACAGAGCTTGCCCCGCTGTCCTGGTGAAGGAGGCATTTTATTCCACTGTGGGGGCAGGAATTCTCTGAGCCAGGCTTTGTTTACCTCTTTAGCATTTGATCGACTAAAAAGAGAAATGGAGGGTTATGGAAAATTTGCACTCAAGACATCTTGTGTCTTGTGCTTATCTGGTTTGCATTAAGAATTGGGGGCTTTCATGTTCATAGAGAGAAATTATAGTAGAGGCATCCAGCGGCTGGGGAGAGTGGGGGGCAGGGGACTTACTGTTTAATAGGTGTAGAGTTTCTGTTTGGGACGGTCAGAAGTTCTGGAAATAGGTCGTGGTGATGGTTGCACAACACTGTGAATGCACTTGGATGCCAGCAACTTGTACACTTAAGAAATGGTTCAAATGGTAAATTTTATGTTACATACTATTTATTACAATAAAATCCACTAAACAAGCAAAAAAAAAAAAAAGAAGTGGGTACTTTCTGTTAGGCAGTATTATGAATGATTTGCATATATTAATTAATTTAAGCCTCACGAACCCATGTAGTAGGTGTTATTACTGTCCCTAGTTCGCAGACGAGGCACCTGGAACCCAGAAAGGGAAAGCTGAGGTGGTTTGCTTGAGATTACTTAGCCAGTTAAGTATTGTTTGGGACTTAAATATGTGTTTGGATGTTTTGTTCCAGAGAGCTCACATTTTCCGGAATATCTGAAAACTTTGCAGAGCAATGTTCTTTTCATCAGTTTGGGGAAGTTCTTTTGCAGTGTTGGGTTGAGAAAATGTCAGGTCTCATGTAGTGGCTGAGGGTAGGGGAGAAGTACCCGAAAGGGTTTCATTCCTTTATGAGTCATTCATTGCATCATCATATTTAATTCCTGGGACCTCTCAGTTGCCTTTTTTATTTTTTTCCAAGATTCTATTTATTTATTTGAGAGAGAGAGAGCATGAGCTGGGGGAAGGGCAGAGGGAAAAGGGGGAAGCAGATTCCCCGCTGAGCAGGGAGCCTGACACTTGAGGCTCAGTCCCAGGACTCTGAGATCGTGACCTGAGCCAAAGGCAGACGCTTAACCGACTGAGCCACCCAGGTACCTCTCAGTTACCTTCTTTTTAACTTTTGGGTTTTATATACTATATTTTCTTAAACTGGGGAAAACTTATGTGACAGTCACCTGGTTTTGATTAGGTGGTGGTTTTATCTGAATAGCTCAAACTACTCAGAATGCGACGTTCAGAATCTTGTGGAACCTTGAAGAAGGTTCCACTGGTAATTTGGGGTCTTTGCACCTCGAAAGACAGGTTTGGGAAAATCATAAAGAATTTTTGAATATCTGAATTCATTTCATTTCTTACTAGATGGTCGCCCTACAAAATCTTTGCAGCTCACCTTAGAGTTGAGCACCGGGAGGAGTAGGAGAAAGAAGTGCCACCAAGCATGGCCTCACAGATAGGGGCAGAGAGCAGAGCTTGGATGCGTGTGCTCCCGCAGACTCACAAAGGGCAGATTTTCCCTGAGCTGTCAGTGAACTTGTGGATATAGCTATATCTGCTTCTTAGAAACTTGTGTATCTTGGGAACGTGAGCTCCTCTTAATTCCAGTTCCTTTGAAAAACTCCATTTACATCTTTCCAGATGCTTTTCCCAGAACCTCCCAACTCAGTAAGTTGTTTTTTTTTTTAAGAGTTTTTATTTGTTTATTTGAGAGAGAGAGTGAGCGAGAGAGAGAGAGAAAACATGAGTGGGGGGGAAGGGCAGATGGAGAGGGAGAAGCAGGCTCTCCACTGAGCAGGGAGCCCCACACGGGGCTCAGTCCCAGGACCCTGAGATTGTGACCTGAGCCAAAGGCAGATGCTTCACTGAGCCACCCAGGCGCCCAACTCAGAAAGTTTTATCTGATCCATCCTAGAAACTCTGCAGCACTGTGTACCAGCTTCCATTCTTTCTCTCTGCGTGACAGAGATGGCAGGTTGCACCTGGTGTCACTTCTCTTCTCCTTTGGTAACGAAACCCTAATTTTTGCTGCACGTGTGGCTATCCAGCTAAAGATAGCATTTCCCCACCTCATTTGCAGCTAGCTGTGGCCACGTGAGTCGCCTCTGCCCAGTGGGGGAAGGGCAGAAGGCACAGATGTCAAACTTCTAGGTCTTGATTTGTGTTCCCCCGCTCCCTCTTGTGCCCCCCCCCCCCACTGTCTGGGATGTGGATGGAATGGTGGGAAGAGGGGCTGAGACCTGAGACTATTCAGTGATCATCATGCCATCTCATATGCTGAACATGGCAGGAAAATGAGAGCGGAGGAGCCAGGGTCCACCTCACTGAGAATCACCACAACAGCCCAGGTTACTTACTCATCGGACAGGTGCATGACGGAGCAAGGGAAATCTGTCTCTGCAGAAGCAGCTGTGCTTTTTGGCTTTTATTCCTGCAGCTAAACCTCTGTCTTAAGGTTTCATTTGAACCCTTTGAAATTGCTTTTGTGTGTGTGTGTGTGTGAATTAGAAAGTGTCAGATATCATCAGTTTCCTGTAGTTCAGCTTAAGAATACACATTCATTTAATCATTTCTTTTTCCATTGAGTTTTGTGCCTATTGTCTGAGGAGGCATATTGTGAAAGGAGAGACTGTTTTATGGAAGGTGCAAGGATGACTCAGACAAGGTGGAGAAATATTATCAGTTCAGAACAAGGAATGATGAGCTGGTGCTTGATTACTTAGAAATTATCCAGATTATATCTATTGACAAGATTGATTTCTTTCCTTAAGACCTCCCTGGAGTCATCACAAAGTATTTTTAGTCTAATCAGTTGGAAGGCAGCCACCTCCTTGGCCAACTATACCAATGGATGGCTTTGAGGTTTGACCTCTCGGTGGTATTTTCATATGAATTGTGATGCTAAAGGTCCAACTGTGTTGGGTCCAATGCCAGTGGTAGTTGCTGGAGATGGCAACAAGAGTCTATTTTGAGGGGTGTCTTTGGTAAAAGATAACGGTGTTGCTAGAACTGCAGAAAGATTTGCTAAGATTTGGAAGCAGTTCAGGATGGTGGAAAGGGCTTCTGGAATGAATCAGGTGTGGGTTCGAATCCCTACCTTCTCGCTTCTCAGCTCTGTGGTCCTGGGGCACATCTCTCTGAACCTGTTTTCACTTCCGTCAAATGCAAATAATGATGCAGATTTTTCAGACTGCAGTTAGAATCTGATTTAATATTTTAAGTAATTGGCACAGTATGTGGTATTTCCATAGAATATAAATGGTAGCTATTTTTAACTTCTTAGGATTTCAGTGTCTTTCTCAAGGTAGCAAATTAGTGCTATATTTACATGTTTCTAATCTTCCTTTAGAATAAATGGCAAAAAGAGGATCTAAGTGTATACTCCACACATCTATTTGGGCCAACTGGGGAAGCGCCCTGCTTCAACAGAGAGAACCTGGTGCATAACACATATTTCCTTTGCTCACACGCAAGCGTGCTAAAGAGGTGGCCCAGAACCATGGGTGGGGACAGACCGTTTGACAGCTGTGTTCCTTCGGGTACCTCACAGACAGCATGTGGCCCTCATCCTCAGCTTTAGGAAAACAGACCCATGGAATCTTTTGAAAACGCTGATTCCTTTTCATGCAGAGAACCACCTTTAGGTAAGACCAAGATAGAAAGGCATTTTCCCTCTTTCTCTCCTCTTAAAATCTCTCTATATGTTGATACCATGAGGCCCTTTGGGAAAACTGTTCAGATTATAGGGAAGAAACTTGATCCCGTGGGTAAGATTGAAAAGAAGTCCACCTTGTCTTCTCTTCAAGCTCTGAACCCTCTTTGAAACGCTAGTGGAATTTTCGTGTTGATGACGATGGAAAACCAAACCAGTCTTACTAGCATCCTTACTGAACTTAGACTCCGAGTTTTAGAGCGGGAAGGGAAGTGAGCGATCAGATCCGTGTCCTCAGACCTGGGTCGTTTGCTAGCCAACTGCTGGAGCTGTGAACATACATTCCCAGGCTTGTCTCTTTTCCTGTGACTTGACTGTTTCTCAGTAGAATCAGGGGTTTCATATTTAATTCTTATTGCTGACATTTATGAAGCAAGGAATTAATTAAACCCTCTGCCCCAGTCCAGTGTATAATATATTTGGAACACCTGTAGACAAGATGAGCTCATCTAAGTAGACACACGTAAGTGCGGCTGCCTGTGGCCGGGGGCTAGGGTTCACCTGCGGAGTTGCTCTTGTCCTTGGCTGCTGCAAATATCAGCTGTGCACTGACTGCACAGGCAGGCTGTAGAAGTTGAAAGAATATTTCCCATGTTGGCTGTGCCTTCTACAGTGTGGACTGGAGATTTAGGAATCAGAGCGATACACAAGGATTCATCCAATTATCATAATTTTGTAGAACAAAAATGATCCAGGGGCCTGGATAAGAGAAGTTACCTCCTTTTAAAAATCATTTTTATTGTGATAAGAACACACTATGAGATCTGCCCTCTTAATGAATTTTAAGTATACAAGGCAGTACTGTTAACCTAGGTACAGTGTTGTACGGTGGCTTTCTAGAGCCTGTTCATTGTGCTGGAGGAAACTTCATGCCCCTCTATTGGCAACTCCCTGTTCCCCCTTCCCCCCCCCAGCCCTTGGCAACCACCATTCTACTCTTTGATTCTATGGATCTGACTATTTTAGATACCTCTCAGGAGTAAAATCATGAAGTAGTTGTCCTTTTGTGACTGGCTTGTTTCGCTCAGCATAATGTCCTCAAGGTCCATCCATGTTGTAGCGTATGTCAGAATTCCCTTCTTTTTCCTTTTTTTATTTTAGAGAGACAAAGCAAGCAGGGGAGGGGCAGAGGGAGAGGGAGAGAGAATCGAGCAGACTCCACAGTGAGTGCAGGAGCCCCAGCGGGGCTCGATCCCACGACCCTAAGATCACACATGACCTGAGCTGAAACCAAGAGTCAGGCACTTAACCGACTGGGCCACTCAGGGGCTGCCTTCTAAGGCTGCCCAATATTCCACTGTATGTATAGACCACATTTTCTTTATCCATTCATCTGTCAATGGACACATAGGTTGCTTCCGCCTCTTGACTACTGTGAGTAGTGCTGCAGTGAACAAGGGATGTAGCTATCTCTTGACGATCCTGATTTCCGTTCTTTTGGGTACATACCCAGAACTGGGGTTGCTGGATCACTGAACCTGATATTTGACCTGATGGCTGGGTGCTGCTCCACCTCGCTTCAATTTTCCTTCCTTTTTGCTCTCTCATTCGGCTGCTCTTGTTATACTCCTCGGCTCTTTTCTGTATGAGCTACTAAGATGAAAATAAGTAATATTTTTGTCTGCTATATTACTGAATGTTTTATGTTCCTTTTAAAAAAAATTTATAAAGCTGGTAAAGACGGACAGACCTGTGTTTAAAATGTGACTCTTCTGGGGCACCTGGGTAGCTCAGTCGGTTAAGAATCCAACTCCTGATTTCTGCTCAGCTCATGATCTCAGGGTCCCGGGTTTGAGCCCACATGGGGCTCCATGCTCAGTGTGGAGTCTGCTTGTTGGTCTCCCCTCTGCTTCTCCCCCCCGCCGAACTCTCTCTGTCTCTCAAATAAATAAAAATCTTAAAAAAAAAAAAAAAAGTGACTCTTTGAACTACTTGTTGTTTGGCTAGAGAAAAGTCATTTAACCTCCATAATTTCACTTCCATCATTTGTAAAATTTGTAGAACACTTAAGAGACTATTGAAAATATTAGTAGATAAGGCAAGTAAAACATTTAGCACAGTGCCTGGGAGACTGTAAGTTCTACATACGTGATAGGTACTATTTTTTAAATCACATAACTTGAGCATTTTACATTCCTCATAGAGTAAAATCTCAGCTCAGCTGACTGTTTACTTGCATGGGCCCTTCTATGGATTTTAATTTTCTGTAAGTCACTGGATTTCCTTTATATTTTCTTTCATATTTTATATTTTATACTAACCCCCTTTCACTCTGGTTTTTTAACAGAGTAAATTTTTAGAAAGTGGTTCTGGAATGGATGAATTAATGATTATCTTTTCAGTGTTTTCAATGCGATCTGTAACTAAGTTTCCTTTTTAAGAAGGGGTGACTTTACAGTTATGAACATATTCCATGTTCATTGCTGAATATCCATTCATTAACCTATAATCCATTAACTAGGGATAACCACTCATGTAAATGCGTCTATACTCTATGCCACCTGACCCCAATTTTGTTAGAAAAGAGAGAGAAAGCTTTTAAATTGAGATTATAAAGACCACAGCTTTAGCTCCAGCTTTTTTTTGCTTAGCACCGTATTCTTGGTTCAGTACACTTGAAGAATGCAGTGTTCATGGTTGTAATAAGGAGGGACCAATGTTTGAGTCAGATTCCTCACCGATTGCCCTCATGGAATTCTAGGGATGGCCCCAGGCACTAGGGTGCCTGATGCTTCTGGTGAAATGTCTGAAAGTGTTGTGAGCCAGTGGCCACTGCAGCCGAGTGTAGGCAGGAGGATTTCCGGGTGTCACTAAGCATCAGGAGAAAGTCTAGCAGATGTCTCTCAAGTTGGCTTTGAGGGGCTTTCTTGGCACTGAGTCAGGCAGGAGTAAAAGAAAACCTCCACTGAAGAAGAGAACCCTTGTTCGTCCAAAGATGGCTGTTCCCTTGCCCTTGTGGGTGCTGCCTGCATATTCCTGCTTGCACTAATACTGTTAACCAGCCCTGAAAGGAGTTCCTACTGAAGGGTCCAGCCTGAAAGCAGAGATGGGTTTTGGAGGCCTGCCTCTCTCTTAGCCCAGGAATTTGATGATTAGCCTCTTCACCAGTCATCTTATCTTCCAAGGGAGTGGCACTGGTGCCAAAAGCCCATGAGTCTTTGACCAAAACTTTACTTTTGCTGAAAATAATGTTCTTTGATCCATGATGACTTATTGACTCCATAAAGCACAGTTAATACAGTAACAGAAAGAGAATAGCTCATCTAAGCTGCCCATTGTGTTGCTCAGAAAACCTGTATCCTCTTTGTCACCTGTTCTTCTGTAGGAGTGTTCTGCAGGCTTGCCCAGGGGAAAATGGACCTGGCATGATTTTGATTCCCAGTGCAGGCTGGGCATGTGGGTTAAAATAATTAGCTGCTGAGGCATTTTTATCATGCATGAGAGAGGCAAACAGAAGACTTCAATGCACGGGTGACAGCATCTAGCAACTAGACCCTTCCACCCTGATTTATTTCTGCATGAGATCTCAGCTTTGTTTCTGTGGTTTGATGGCAGTATTGATACTTGGTGTCCGTAGGGACAGTTGGTGGCATCAATATATTGGGGGATTGAGGAGATCCTGACAGAGATTAAATGATCAGCCTTTCTTGCTTTAAGTCTCGAGGCTTTTTGATGTGCTGATAGGGACCATCGAGGTTGCTCCAGACCTGAAAGACCTCAACAGGGATCAGCGTGATCCATTACAAGGGTGGGGAGCTACTCAGGGAAGGGGAGGTGGGAGGAGGGGGCAAGAGAGGCAATTTATCTAACTTAATATTCACAGCAGTACTGGGAGATAGCAAGCTTTAGCCTTATTTTTACAGGTGAGGACCCTGAGGTACAGAGAAATGAAGTGAGGATAATCAGAATAGCGGTCAGTGACCGTGGGGCAGCATCTTGGAAAGCTGGCCCACAGATTCACGCTCAGACGCCCACAGTCCTGCATACCAGCAAAGCTCACGTCTTACACAAGCAGATACCCACAGAAGCCCTGATCACAGGGATTTTATGAATAGCCACAGAGAATGGCTGATTTATATGAGCCTTTTCGCCAAAGGGGAAAATGAAAGAAAGTTCCATCCTTTTAGTAATTTTCGTCACGTTTTATAAATGGAGTTTTTAATAGTAATGTTTCTAACGTCAGGAATTAGTCCCACAAAGGCCTGGCTATTATTTTCTATTTTCAGTATCTTCAGTGGTATATGCAATTAAAATAAAATCCATTACCAGGAAAATGGTGCAAAGTTGCAGGAGTTCCTCCTTGTAGCATCGAGACCCCCTACAGTTTCATTTCATCGCGTAGTCACAGGAATAGATGACTTCGCAGACGTTGGACCATTCTCCAGTAATAGAAACAAACCCTCCCAGTTTCTGTCACCTCCCTTCCTCACCTGTCTGTAGCTCTTGCTTCACTGGAGGCCCTAATGACTTCTAGAAGGGCCTTCTCACGCTCTTGCTTTTGACCATAGGCTCTTTGATGTTAGCTTGAAACACTGCATGAAAACACTCTGCTTTCAAAAACTGGACATGCATTGTTAATGTACAACCCAATGCACATTTAACAGTTTTGGCATTTTGGGTGTCCTGCTTTGAACATTTAGTTACAGGGGAGTTTGTAATTTAAAAAATGAGGTGACTTTAAGTGCTGGTTAGATCCTTTGGTATCGGGGATAGCTTCTATAATTATTTGGGAATTTCAGAAATTAGTAGTGAAATTGAGAAAGGTTCAGTTGGTAGAATTTAGGACATTTCTCTGAATGTGTCATTTCTGTCACTGTCCCATCAACAAATACTTTCTGAGCCTCTTTGGACACCGTGTAGCAAAGTTGTTGTCACGAGGATCCATTCCATTTTGGAGTCAGGGCAGTGCAGCGATGAAAAGTATGGGGTTTCCCAAATGAATCGAAAACAGTTGTCCAAACAAAAACTTGGACATGAATATTCATAGCAGCATTATTCATATTAGCTAAAGGTGGAAACAGTCCAAATATCCATCCCATAATGAATGGATAAACAAAATGTGGTGTATCTATGCAATGGAATATTACTGTCTTAAAAAGCTTTATTATTCTGACACGTGCTGCAGCCTGAATGAACCTAGAAAACATTATACTAAGTGAAAGAAGCCAGACAAAAAAGATGATTCCATTTATATGAAATATCCACTATAGGCAAGTCCATATAGACAGAAAGCAGATTAGTGGCTGCCAGGGCTGGGGAGGAAGGAATGGGGTCTCCCTGCTTAAAGGGTACAGGATTTCCTTTTGGGGTGCTGAAAATGTTCTGAAACCAGACAGTGGTGATGGTCGCACACAGTATGAATGTACTAAATGCCACCAAATTGTTCATTTCAAAATGGTTAAAATGGTGAATTTTTTGTTATGCGAATTTCACCACAATTAAAAAAATAAAGGCAATAAAACCAAACCCAAAAGTGTTGGGGTTGGAGCAGGCGTTTGAGTCCTGGCTCTTGCGTTGGGGAATCTCTCTAAGCTTCTGTTTCTTCGTTTGGAACAGTAGTGATTTCTACCTTACCCAGTTGTGGGGATTACATGTGATAGTGTGTATTCGAAACTGTGATAAGCCTAAGGTGACAGTTTCCTTTTCTAGTGAGCTTAGGCTTCAAACACTCAACATAGCGCTGTAAGTCCTAAAGGAATATTGGGTCAAACATCTAAAATGAAAAGTACTAAGCACATTCTTCCTTTAGGTTTTCTGACCTGCAAAGATGCCTTAGAAGGTACTAGAAGTCTTTGCTGAAGTCTCTCAGGAGGTGCCAGAGGTGGTGTATATCGAGCGATACATGGCGGGGCATTCTGGAGATGCTTTTCACCTCATCCGTCTTCCACCTGCCTATTTATCATGGCAGTGTGGCCCCCCAGACACGCTCTTCTCGTCCTTTGCTTTAGTTCCCAGTGCCTGCTCCACTGTCTCCTCGCATTTCCCCTCTTGCTTCCTTTTCTTTTTTTTTTTTTTAAAGATTTTATTTATTTATTCGACAGAGATAGAGACAGCCAGCGAGAGAGGGAACACAGCAGGGGAGTGGGAGAGGAAGAAGCAGGCTCCCAGCAGAGGAGCCTGATGTGGGGCTCGATCCCACAATGCCGGGATCACGCCCTGAGCCGAAGGCAGACGCTTAACCGCCGTGCCACCCAGGCGCCCCTCTTGCTTCCTTTTCTTACCTCCTTCGCTTGATATAGCTCCCAAGCTTCCTACTGTGTATCTATTCGCCCTCTGTCCAGGCCTTTTCAGTTCTGCGGAAATATCCACTCCCCTGCTCAGCAGCCCAGGGCTCTGGACTTCAGAGAGGAAAGGCTAATGGTTTTATCTTTGTTGCAGGAAATTTGTATTTAGGTGGTAGATAGCCTTCATTAATCGTCACTAGGCTTAGAATGAATCACCTGTGAATCCTTTGTCATTATTATGAAGGATGGAGAGGTGTTACTTAAGAAAAATAATCATCTACTTTGATTAATGACCTTGTACCTCCACATAGAAAAAAAAAAGCATTAGAAAAAATGAAAGAAAATGCTCTTCTTAGAATGGGAAGAATGAGAAGAAAAGAGTGAGAAAAGAGAAAAACTTTGAATGGGGCTCTCATTTGATTCAGACGACAGTCCTTATGAGGCTGCCGGATGGATGAAGAGTGAACGTAGTTGATGTGGGGTGGAAATTGTATTATGGGCAGCATTCTTGCTCATAATAATAAGTGCTGGGTCTTTGGATGAGAATCTCATTCAGATCTCAGGAACCTTAATAGGGCAGTTCTTGAGGAAACTGAGGCTCCCAGAAGCTCAACTCATGAGTGTAACGTGGCTGAGTGTGGATTCCCACCCAGGCCATGGGCCTCAGATTCCAGGCTCTCACCCTCTCTGTGCTGGGCCTCAGGTGGCAGTGGGCATCCCCATTCCTTGTGTCTCCTTTCTCCGTCCCAGACCCCCAGGTGCTTCCCAGCAGGCATAACCCCGTTCACAGACGTGGTGAGCATGCAGAAGGAGCAAAGTTTTGGGTCTGGGGACTTAGAAGGGTCATTACTCTCTCCTTTCCTCTTGCAGTTTCCATTTGTCTTAGATTCACTGTCATCTGAGACTCTGCTTGGAGCTTCTAGGAGGAGGGCTGGGTGTCTGGGGACACCTGCGGCAGACTACCTGACAGGGTGTCTAGCAGGGGTCTCATGACCCTGCTTCTCAAAGACTTCTCGGGGCACCCCTCTATGCTTCTGTGCGTGGTTTCCTCCCACTTATCCCCCACTTTTGTCTCTCAAGCCTTTGGTGGATAAAATTTGGCTGCCTGCCTGATGTGTGATTATTCTTTGTTTTCTAGGTCCGTTTATGATAGGTTTTTTTTCTGTGTGTGCTTTGTTGGGGACCATGAAAGTCTCTCTTATTGAGAAAGATTTTAGGCACAGGTGAATCAGGACCAACATTTGAAGGTTCGTTTACCACCTGTGGTCTTCATAAAGGACCATGTCAGCCTATTCCAGACGGGCGCAGATGCCCTTGTTTGCCTCATTCTGAAGCTTTCTGGAAATTCCCTCAACATCTTAATCAGCACAGAATATAATTCTCACATTGAGCTAATTCTTTCTATCATGTTCCCTAAATGCTTTATGGTCTGTCCTGCGTCCACTGAAGAGAAAAGACATTGCCTATTGTGCGTAATATATTCACAGATTTTGTGAGATTTTTATCCAAACCTGTAGCTCTTTTCTTGTCTTTGTTTCCAGGATGAGAGCAGGGCCTAAGCACAACTCAGCGGGTTGCATGCTCGACTCTGAAAGCTAGGAACAGTCGTGGGCCTCAGGAAAGTGTCACATGATTGACCAGGTTGTACGGTCAGGGAAAGCTGGAACTGTGTGAGACTGGGTCCTAGCAGTGAGCTGTCGTAGTGGGTTTGATGAGCCCCTTAGCATGTCAGATTTCAGAGCCTGCTTGGTGGATGGATCTGGAAGCCTGGCTTTTCTCCTGGTGGCTTTAATTACTCCGTGGTGCCCAGTCAAGGGACTTCAGAAACCAAACACTATACTTGTTTTAGGTTACCGCGGAAGCGTATATGCTCACAGCTGTAACTTTCGCCTAGCTCATTACCAAAGAGGTGCAGGCACTAGAAAGAATCTGATTCCCATAGAGCCCAAAGGAAGTTGAAGAAATAGAAAAGAATTTCAAAACCGCTGAGAATCGCTTTCTCTTTTGCTTTGGAATTTTGAGAAACAAGAATTACGTGTTTTAGTATGACTTTTAATGTGATGTTCTTCTGCCTTATTTTATCTTAACTTTTTATTTTGACATTACTTCAGATTTATAGAACAGTTGTAAGTGTCCTATTCAAAATCAGAAAATTGGTACAGTACTAATATACAGGCTCGAGACCCGATTCACGTCTCCCCCCTTGTATCCGTTACGGCACCACATCTTTTTAGTCTCCTTTGATCTAAAGCAGTCCTCAGCCTTCCTTGGTATCAGGATATTGACAGTTTTGAAGACTCGATGGCAGTTGTTTTGTAGAATGCCACTCAGTTTGAGAATGCTTGTCTCCTTGTGATGTGATGATTTTGGCAGGAATACCGTAGAAGGGATGCAGTGTTCTCAACGTGTTGCTTCAGTGTGTCACGTCAAGGTCTTGGAGATCATAATAAGCAGAATGAGGCACCCTCATGATGTCTACATCCTAATTTCTGGAACCTATAAATATCTTACCTTATCTGGCAAAAGGAACTTTACAGCTGTGATTCAATGAAGGATGTTGAGATGGGGAGATTATCTTAGAATAGCCCAAGTCATCACAGGGGTCCTTAAAAAGGAAAGAGGGAGACAGGAGAGTCAGAGAAGGAGCCAGATGAAAGAAGTGGAGGTTGTAATGATGCAGGGCCTGGAGCCAAAGCATGTGGACATCCTTTAGGAGCTGGAAAAGGCAGTGGAACAGATGCTTTCTTTCAGCCTCCAGAAGAAACACAGCCCTGCTGACACCATCATGTTAGACGAGCAAACCCATTGTCAGCTGACCTCCAGAACAAATAATGGATTTGTGTTGTTTCAAGCCACTGAGTTTGCGGTAATTTGTTCTAGCATCATTAGGCAACTGCTACAGAGGTCCACCTGGAAAGCTGGGCCATGGAGATAATATGAAGAAGAGCTCTAAGGGAGGGCTCTGGTGATCAGGATAGGCCTCTGCAACCCTTAGGACCGCAGTTTTCCCATCCTCAATGGACTCTGCTGTGCAGTCCATTGTTGGCCACTACAGTGGTCCTGGCCACCCTCAGATGGCCGTTCTTCATATTTTCCAGTATGAATTGCATAGGCAAGGCTAAGATGATCAGTGGGCTCCCAGGGCTTTTGTTTAGTGTCTTTATTTGGGCTTTCCTTTAGATCCTTTTTTCTTTAGATGTGGAAAATTTGCCGGTAGTTTTATGCTGATTCTTGGAGGTAATTCCAATTTTGCTTTTGAGATCTAAGTAATCCGCAGGGTCCTCTGTAGCTTTCTGGCAATCTTTGTTGTCTGTTACCTTTGTTTTCTTCCTTGAGAGTTGTCAGCAGCGCCAAGAGGCAGCTTAGGATGAACCCATATTACACGAGTGGGAGCAGACACTCCGGGCTGGAGTCACTTGCACAAAATCACACAGGAGAGCTGGGGTTTTAAGGCAGGTCTGTGGGACTCTGAGCTTCTAGTCTCTTCATTACACTACCTGACCTCTGAGGAAGGGGACCATTTTAGCGTTTTTATGTTTTTTAAAATTTTTTGTTTTTTAAGTAGGCTCCATGCGCAGTGTGGAGCCCAGGGTGGGGCTTGAATTCACAATCCTGAGATCAAGACCTGAACTGAGATCAAGAGTTTGAATGCTTGACGGACTCAGCCACCCAGGCGCCCCGCCATGTTAATGTTTTTAATCCAGCAAATGCATAATGAGTAGTTCTGTGCTTATGACATGGTGTTATGACATGGTGAGGGATTCAAAGAATAAGAAGGTGAATAAGGCACAGCTTGTCTTCTCAAATATCTTATAAATTTGATTATTTGAACATACCTTTGAGTGCCCTAGGATGTGGGAAAAAAACAAACCTGATTTTAAAGGGCCTCTAACAAAATGGAAACTTAGATCGTGCAAAGAAAAACAAGTGAATTTTAGGTGAGAAGTGAAACACAGGTGTTCAGCCTTGTCTTCCAAGGGAGGCTGCTTTTAATGGGGTGCTATTTTAGCAGATCTGGGCAGAGGAATGCAGTCAGGCACTTGTTTCTGGGGGAAAGTGCTTCCAGTTAGCATCAGGGTGAGTTGTGGGGCAGTTCTTGCAAGAGTGAACCGGAAGGGCCAGGAATGATGACTGTGAACCCTACTTTGGGTTTGGATGCCTGGACATTCTCTTTGGATTTCCATCCCAGCAGGACAGGTCTTGGCTGGGCATGGCCAATAAGGTGCACCCCACACTGACAGTGGGAAAGGCTGCTTTGGAGCTAGAGAGGAGAGCCAAAGGATGACAAGGAGCCTTGGGAGACATCAGAGTCTTGGTGCTAATAAGAATGGACATATAATGAGCAATACCGTTTGAATACCTCCCCCTGTTTAGCAGAAGAATATACTGTACCTTTGCCTCGGTACTGCCACGGGAAATGTGTGTTTGTTCAAGAATGGACGCACAGGTTGGATTAGAACACAAACCCCGGAAAAAGGCAGACCCCTCAGAAGCATCACTGTGTTAAGGGGAGGCACTCCAAAAATATGTGGAAGAAATAATCATCAATAGTCGGTCACAGAAAAAGCTGCTAATTGGGGAAACCATGAATTACATAAGCCTTTATCTTAACACCATAAACAAAATTATTTTTCAAATAGAGAAAGTATAGAAATGAAGTCAGACAATCCTATAAAAATTAATGGTGAATATATAATTCAACTTGTGAAGGGGATGAATTTCTAAGCATAAAAACAACAAAACAGTTGCGTAATTTTGATTGACTAAGATTTAAAATGTAGATTTCCTTGAAATATATGAAACAATATTAAAAAGCAAATAACTTGGGGCACCTGGGTGGCTCAGTGGGTTAGGTGTCTGACTCATGGTTTCTGCTCAGGTGGTATTCTCCTGGATTATCTGTGCTCAGCAGGGAGTCTGTGTGAGATTCTCTCTCTCCCTCTCCCTCTGCCCCTCTCCTCCCCCTGCTTGCATACTCCCGCTCTCTCTAAAGAAATCTGTAAAAAAAAAAAAAAGCAAATAACTTAAAATATATTATTTGCAACCTATATGAGTTATTTTTGTGCTACATCAAAAGCTCTTAAAAGCCAATCCAAGCGACTTCTTTAAAATCATGGCGGGGCGCCTGGGTGACTCAGTCGTTAAGCGTCTGCCTTCGGTTCAGGGTGTGATCTTGGAGTTCTGGGATCGAGCCCCACATCAGGCTCCTCCGCTGGGAGCCTGCTTCTTCCTCTCCCGCTCCCCCTGCTTGTGTTCCCTCTCTCGCTGGCTGTCTCTGTCTCTGTCAAATAAATAAATAAAATCTTTAAACAAAAAAATAAAATAAATAAAATAAAATCAGAGTACATTATTTAAAATTAAAGTGAAATAGTTAATGTAGTCTAGCAAGGAAATGGACCAATGACAGGTTTAGATGGTTCTTAAAAGAAGCAATAAAAACAATTTAGAATGATATGAAAAAAGATCAGTAATTGGTAATAAAAGAAATACATTGAAATTGGAATTTTTATCCCTTACTTGAGTATACTCTCAAAGAAAAAAATCCACAGCAGCTCAGTACCGCTTGGTGTGGGCCCAGTCTAAAGGCCACTCTCCCAAATTGCTGGTTGGGAGCACAGCCCTTAAAAATGTCTTCAACTTTTGATTCAGGAATTCCAAATTTAGGATTATAAGAAAAATAAAAACTATAAGGATATTTAACAATGCTTTCCATAGGGAAATGTATAATAGTGAATGTTAGAATAAATAGTGTTGGGAAATCAGAGCTTTGTTGATTTATTATTATTAAGTTACTATTAAAATACCATGTCCTGGGCTGGGTTAATAGGTGATGGGGATTAAGGAGTGCACTTGTCGTGATGAGCACTGGGTAGAAGTGTTGAATCGTATATCGTGTATCTGAAACTAACATAACACTGTATGTTAATGAACTGGACTTGAAATAAAAACTAAAAAAAAGTAAAGAAAAAATGTACAAAATTTATCTAAAGAAATATTTAAAATATTTGAAATCTATTTAATGTTAACGATAAAATATTAGGTGAAAGTGCATACTACAGACTCAATGTAAATGATCATATCCATTTATATAGGTAAATGTTCATGTATAAATAGGAGGACATGAGCCATTTCATGTGCTCTGCAAATCAAGAATATATGTCTTTTCTTAGTTCTTCGAGAGTATTTAGACAGATAATACTATATTAAGATATAAAGATCATTTTACTATTTTGCTAAAAGCAGAAATCGTACAGACTACATTCTCACCACAGCTCAGAGAAGTAGAAAGAAATTCAAAAGTTTTGTCCACAATTCAACACTTGAAAAATTACAAAGAATTCTGTTTAGTAATTTAAGTCAAGTAGAGGAAATCAAAACTACATTTAGACACTGTGTAGAAATTAGTCATTTAATACCTTACATACCAAAAGTCATGAGATACATGCGGAACTATACTGAGAAAAAGCAATTGCTTTAAATGCTTTTGTATTAAATGGGAAAAGATAAAATTCTAACCAAGAAGTGAGGAAAGTATAATTTAAGGAGAGGAGGAAAAAGGAATGTAAAGATTAAAAGAAAACAAGGAACAAGACAATAAAATAATACAATAAAATGATACGTTAAAGTAAGGCTTAGTTCTGTCTTTGTTTAAGTTTTATATAAGTTATCTCTACACCCACCATGGGGCTCAAGCTAACCCTCCCCGGATCAAAAGTCACATGCTTTTGGACTGAGCCAGCCAGGAGCCCCAGGCTTAGTTCTTTGACAAAAGTAGTAACAGAAATGGAACTGGGGTGACCAACCACGCACAAATACTAGAATACACATCAAGGAAACAAGGAGAAAGGGGCTGGAACCACAGATGGAGCACTGATAAAAAAGTAAAATAGTCTAAGTTGGAAAATTTTGGTGAAAGGATGTAGACCTTGTCTTATCAGATATTAAAACATCGCAAACACAAATAGTGACTTAAATACTGATAAAATTTTGGTGAAAGAAAGTGAACTTTATCAGATATTAAAATATTACAAACATAAATAGATCAGTGGAAGATTATAGAAAATTGAAGATATAAACGCAAAGATACGTAAGGATCATTCAACAAGTCAGTTTGGGTCAATGACTCATCATTTTGGGGGAAAAACACCCCGTTCTTTTTATTCTATACACTATATACAAAAATAAGTTCGTCGCTCAAATGAGGATTAATGTGCAAAGGATAAGGTGTTCTAAGAGCCAGTGAATACATCCAGAGGGAAGTTTCCCTGAGGCACCAAGGCAGGCACCGCACCAGAAAACACTGACAGATTTCACTCTTTTAAAAACAAAACAAGAGGGGCACCTGGGTGGCACAGCGGTTGCGCGTCTGCCTTCGGCTCAGGGTGTGATCCCGGCGTTGTGGGATCGAGCCCCACATCAGGCTCCTCCGCTATGAGCCTGCTTCTTCCTCTCCCACTCCCCCTGCTTGTGTTCCCTCTCTCGCTGTCTCTCTCTCTGTCAAATAAATAAATAAAATCTTAAAAAAAAAATTAAAACAAAACAAGAAAATTTGCCATAAACAAGATTAAGATATAAATAAAAATATCTTCACGTTATAAGACCGCTCATAGCGGGGGGTATCATTATGTTCTAATGAGTTTTGGTGGATGGGTGTTATTAAGACCAGCTCGGCTTATCAGACATTAATCTTGCCTTCTGTGCATATCTTAGTGTTTGGTAGGAGTGATTTCTGCCTCTGCTTGTGAGAGATTATAAAAATTTATTTTAATTGTGGAAAGAAATTTTAAAAGATAATTCACCTCAACATGGGAGATATATATTTAATTCTGTTTAAGAAATCCCAGCCAGTGTATTACTTCAAAGTGTATTTCTTGAATTAAAATATTCACAATGGACTCTGTAAGTATTTTTTTTTTAACCTCAGACTCCTAATTACAGAGCTGATTCAGACCCATGTAGGTCAAGTGCATGATCTGCTGAGCTTAGTGATTCATTAGAGCTCTTCTTTCATTACTCTTATGTGTCAAATATTCAATACGGAGCAGTAATTTGACATAATATGACTTCCACGACAAAGTCTCATTAAAAGGAAGTAGAATAATATACATAAATATGCATGAATTCCTATGATCGTGTATGCCGTGCAGTTTCACAGATAAACAAGAGGGATGACTGTGAATGTGAAGCTTTTATTTAGGTACTGGTTGTATCAGAACCACAGGAGGAAATGGATGCTGTGTTTTCGGCTTTTTCAGTTTCCCGTACTGGCTGACAAAGAACTATGTATGCCTTGTACTATTCAGCTCAGAGGTTTATACTAAGGCTGAAAGAGAGGTAGCCCACGTGGAAATGATCTGAAATAGATATTTCATTTATTCAGTGACTGTTGTTCTGGGCCGGGTGGCATTGGACTTTATCCTAAAGTCAGTGGGAGGCTGTTAAAGCCAGAGCGGGATGTGAGTAGGGTCAAGTGTTTGAAGGGCCATTTGGACCGTGGGGTGGAGGACGGATCGGGAAGGTAAGTTGGACCGGAAGCAGAGGGGTGAGTGCATTGGTGAAGGGACAGGTGGCAGATGCCATCTGTCCAGGGGGAATGGCAGTGGCTGGAGAGGGGTGGACAGGACCGAGGGGTCTTTGGGAGGTAGAACTGACAGGATTCGGTATGCAGGAGTGGACGGGAGGGATGGTCAGGACAATCTCAGACTTCCAATCTGAGAAAGTAAATGTGGAAGAGGATTGGGCTCCCCTCCTTTCTTGTCCTGCTGTCCCCATCGGCGGTTCTGATGTCATTGATCATGCTCCTGGGCAGTGAGAAATTCTAGAGCCGTAACGTGAAAGCACCTTTCTGAGCTTGTTTATAAGGTAGTGTCCCAGTTTAAGATTTGGTGTGAGTAATGCGCTCTGTCTGTCTGGGACCTTTTTTCCCGGATGGGTCTGAGAACTCCCTGGCCCTTTCTGGTCTAAAGGGCCGGTTCTGCATGCTCCCACCTGGAGCTGAGACTGAGAGGAGAGGCTGGAGGACCCCCGGCCGCTCCTAGAAGGCGGTGGCTTACGCACAAACTCTCTCTTCTGGAGACTCCTGTCTTCCCTCCTACAGGCAANCATTCCTGCCTCCTTCCCACTGGTCCTCAAACCCTGCACCCCAGTAGTTCCTTTCTTGCACTTACTCATGTCCATGTTCAAGTTGGGCTTTTCTGGACACCCCGATTGATGTCTGCCCTTAATTCCTTTGGGAGGATTCTTGCTCTTCTCCCTGGCCTCTGCTCTGTATTTGGGCTTCTCTGGCCATCCTCACCTCCCTTCTATCTGCAGGAGAACCGTGTCAGGGACTGTCCTGTTGGCTGCTGAGTTTCAGCCCAGATCCCGGACACTCTGGTTTTATACAGCCCATTTTTTAACATGACTGTCTTTCCTCGCGCCTGCTACCCTGTACCCCGGCATAGACTGTGTCCATACTCGTCACTCTGCCTACTGAGGGGAGAGCTGGAGGAGGGGAAGGGAAACATGTAGGCACGTGACGACAGGCAGCTTCCATCAGAGGGGATCAGAGTTCATATTTTGAAGTGTAATTGGAGGGCTGTTGCCCTCTGGTCCTCTGTAGTCTTCCTGCCCCAGTTCTTGGCAGATTTCTGTCCTGGAGGGAAAGGCATGTGGGCCCTTTCTCTCTTGTGCACTTGGGTTGTAATACATATCGCTACAGTGGCCCCAAAGCCACTCTTCAAGTCAGGACTCTTTTTGGACTCCTCTCATCCCTGCCTTCGTTTCTCTGAAGGGTTCCTTAGATTCTTCGATTGTCTCTGCATCACCTAGGATAATCATTCCAAAAAAAAAAAAAATAGTCCTAATTAAAAACATCTAGAAATACGTTAGAAGTAGCATGGACTCCCCCATCTGGCTAGGATGGGCCACCCTGAGGTGGAATTTGGCTCACAGCTGTGTTTGTTTAGCCCACTTCGTGTTAGTGTTTCCAAACTGTGCATTTCAATATTGGGAGATTCCACAGTCTGTGGATTTCAGAGTTCTCTAGAGGAACATGAAGACGTGGCTTTACTGACCTGGCTTCTCTCTCCTGGCAGCAAGCTGCTGGAGTGCAATAGACCCTTTATTTTAATTTTTTTAAAAGATTTTATTTATTTGTCGGGAAAGAGAGAGAAGGAGAGCGAGAACAAGCAGGGGGAGCAGTAAGCAGAGAGAGAAGCAGACTCCCCACTGAGCAGGGAGCCCGATGTAGGACTTGATCCCAGGACCCTGGGATCATGACCTGAGCTGAAGGCAGACGCTTCACCAACTGAGCCACCCAGACGTCCCTGGAATAGACCCTTTAGATGAGCCCTGTCCTCCCTCGGTCCAGCTTTAGGCAGGTCAGGGATCCCTGCTGAACCGACCCGCTGCTCTGTGCCATAAAATGTGCATGTTTTTCGTGTGGATTATGTGTGCAGTGTCTGATAAGAGGTAGACAAGCAGGAAATGTGGGTTTCCGTCCCCCAGAGAGTAGTTTACAGGCTTCAGAGAAGACGGTGTGTTTTGGGAATGTGTTTTGGGACATCAGAGGAGGCACATGGAATCCGTTGGGATCATACGAGTGTCTCGTGTGCACACCTGGCAGAAACCTTGTCATTCTAGACTCCTCTCTCTCTCACCCCACATCCAGTCCATCAATAAATCATATGTCAGCTCTGCTTTCAGAACATACCTCGAATTCAGCCGCCCCTCATCACCCTCCCGGACCCAGGGTGCTGTCATTTCTTGCCGAGTTATGGCAGTCGTCTCCCAACTTGACTTCCTGCTCCTGCCCTCGAGACCTGCAACCTGTGCTCCACACGACCACCAGCTTGCCAAGGGCAGAACATGTCAGGCCTCTCCCAGAACCTTCCAGTGGCTTGCCATGTCGTTGGGGGCGGGGGGAGCCACCGCTCTCGCCAAGTCCCCCAGGTGTCCTCATGGTCTGGCTTCTCCTGACCTTTTCCACCTCATTTCCTGCCACCCTCCCCGAAGCTGTCCCCTCCGTCTCTCTCCTCTCTGGGTTCCTTATCACATCGTGAGCATTTCTAACACACTCTATGTTTTATCTATTTGTCTTATGATTATTTCTCTCCCCAGTTGCATGTAAGCTTTGGGCAGGCATTTTGACGGTGTGATCGCTGTCCCCAGTGTCACCAGTAGTACGTGGCACGTAGTGGGTGCCCCACACGTTTGTTGACGACAGAATCCAAGTTAATGAAAGCCTGTTACCAAGTAGGATCTGATGTGGCATTCTTCTTTCCAAAGCAAAGCTACGAAGTCACGCAGCAAATGAATGCTTGCTATATTTAGAGAGGCATTTAACTCCTGGGATAGAACTGAAAGCAATAAAGGGAAAATTGCAGGTCCTTTCATATTTTTATTTGATTAAATGTAAGAGCCACCCAGGAGCACTGCTTGTCATCCCCTGGTGCTGTGGAGGAAACCTTGGTTAATTTGATGGTGCTTGCTCCCTTCAAACACGTGTTCATTAGAGGGCCTTGGGAGCTCCTGCAGCTTTTTTTTTTTAAAGTATGTCAGAGCAAATTAGTGGATACGTTTCTACACTGGAAGAACAGCTTGGGTTTCAGGAGAGTGAAATTGATCCTTTTATAAATACAAAAATAATTAAATGTTTCACCCATTATTAAGATGCTTTATGGTTTTTTTTTTCCTCTAGAGAAGCTTTTCTTTATAACATTTAGTTAATATTTATTATATCCTTACTGCGTGCCAGGTGTTTTCTAAGCTATAAAGAGAAGTATTAAAGCACTGTCAGCACTTGAGTAACTTGCAGCTCAGTGAGGTATTGTGGGTTCGTAAGCAACTGCAAGAGAAGATGTGTGAGTAGAGTAAAAAAGATACAGCTTTAGCAGTCATCGGGGTCTTAGAAAATGCCAGATGCTGTTCTCACAGCAGGTCAGAGCACCTGCCCTTATTTAATCAGCTGGGCGGTAGGGACTGCTATTCCTGCTTCGTGACCAGTGAGGTGAGATGCAGAGAGCTTCAGTAACTGGGCAGGACCCCACAGGTAGGAACCTGCGGGGACAGAAACTGAATATGAAGCAGGGTCCTTAGACCTGAAGGTCATTTCTCTTTCCACTCAAAGATGGCTGAGAAGGTCGCATGGTTCATGGGGAGGGAAGGGTCCTATCTGTGCAAGGGACCTCAGAGAAAGCTGAATGGAGGGACTGGCTTTTGAAGGAGCTGCAGTGTTGGGCAGTGAACAGAGCAGAGGTGGTAAGGGGCTGGCTACTGGGAGCAGCAGTGGGGTTGCCAGCGTATTGTCCGCAGGGTAGGGGAAGGGGATGAGAACTTAGGGAACTTGACAGTATTTCCCCATTTTGGAGACCTTTCCAACGTATGAGAGCAGAATTTACAGAATGTAGGCATTGTGCTTCCAAGATACGAACGTTATTCTCTCTCTTAGTTAAGGTACTTTTTACTTAGAAATTGCCTTGGCTTTGGAAACTAGTGAGCTTGCGGTGGGAGTCAACAGATAGCTTAGCTGTGAGCTGAGGAGAGAAAAAGTCATGGATCTTCACTTTGGAAGAGCTTCTGTGGGATAGTGGAAAGATCACTCTGGGCTTCGGACACAGCTCAACCTGGGCATTGATCCCACTCCCTCAGTGAGTAGCTGTGTGGTATGTTTCGCCCTCTCTAGAGTGGCAAGAATGATATGGATTATGTTCTCCTGAATATAAGGCGGCCAACGAGAAGATTCATTCTCAATTTTTTCCCTGTGTATTTTTCTTTATTTTTGATAGAGAGCGTGCACACGAGTCGTGGGGGGGGGGATGGTAGAGAGAGAGGGAGAGAGAGACTATTCAGTCCCAGAGAATCATGACCCTGAGATCATAACCTAAGTCGAAATCGAGAGTCAGACGCTTTACTGACTGAGCCACCCAGGCACCCCTCCCTGTATATTTATGAACTCAAAAGGTTGTAGTTAAAATAGTTGAATATCAACTTATAATATTAATGTATTAATTTAGTAACATTTTTAAAGTCTTTTATGTATAATTATATCTTGCCTTGGAGAAATAGCTTTTTCTATTCTTAAATTTAATGAAACAGTTTTTTTAGTCTATCCCCATCACGTACATCTTTGACCTCAGTGTGTATGTTCCCAGTAGAACCACCTTTTGGCTAACTCAGTTTCCCAGAGCATTTCAACACTCTGTTAAGGTTGTTTGAGATAAAACACCCTTTGAAACTTGTATGATGCTGTCCCTGAAATTTTATTCCAAGCAGCAAGAATCCATTAGGATAGTTTTTTTTTTTTTTCACTCATCCTGCTTGCAACAGCTTGCAATTTCCACCCACAGAATTATTTTTTTTCAAGATTTTATTTATTTGAGAGAGAGAGAGCGAGCACATGTGAGCATGAGTGGTGGGGGAGGGCCAGAGGAAGAGGGAGAAGCAGACTCCCTGCTGAGCAGGGAGCCTGGCATTGGGCTCGATCCCAGGACTCTGGGATCATGACTGAGCTGAAGGCACACTCTTCACTGACTGAGGCATCCAGGTGCTCCCACCTACAGAATTATTTTAAGTGAGCCCTATTACAGGGTCCCACATTTGCAACCATGTGTTCACAGGCGCCCTCTCTGGGCCTACAGAACTTATATTGATTAATATTGGGTTGGGTTAGGATGCCTACCCCAAACTGCACCGTCTTTAATAATTGAGAGCTTTTTAATAACTGAGAGCTCTGTACTATGAAATCCTGTGTTAGCAACCAAATACAAGGCCTTTATTCTTGGAAGGCTAGTTTTGTTGCATAAAATCTCATTTTCAGGTCAGATAAAAACAGCATTCTACAAGAACTCAGATGCTGACGAGACTACATGACGTTTTGACATGACCATTCTGGTTTAGATGCAGCTGTTTCGATGCTAGGGGTAGTTGACAGTCTAGAAACCAAGCCATTAAACAGTTTGCTACTTGAAAAGATTACCAAGTAGTGTGTAGAATGGTCATCTTTACCCTGTGCCTACGCTTTAGAGTCCCCTCCAACCTGAGACGAGGATAAAGGCCTACGTGGAGATGAGAGATGGGGGTACATGGTGGTGTGGGAGGTAGTCATGCCTGGGCGGCGAGACCCCACCTAACCGAGAGCTACAGGTGCACTGCACACGGTTATCCCAGAAGGGCACACGGATCGTTCTCTATGAGCGTCTGCTCACACTGCACCTTATGGTCTGGATTTCAGATTATAGGATTTCTGTCTTAATATTTGGTAGTAATATTTTGGTATCAATTAAAACACTTAGTAATTGAGGGGCACCTGGGTGGCTCAGTCATTAAGCGTCTGCCTTCGGCTCAGGGCATGATCCCAGAGCCCCGGGATCGAGCCCCACATCGAGCTCCCTGCTCCACTGGGAGCCTGCTTCTTCCTCTTCCACTCTACCTGCTTGTGTTCCCTCTCTCGCTGGCTGTCTCTCTCTCTGTCAAATAAAATCTTTAAAAAAAAAACCACTTAGTAATTGAAATTGGAATTTGATTAGCGACCGAAATGATGCTGCTTTCTATAGTAAAATGTAGAGAATGGGCATACCTACTTTTCGTAGGCTTATTATGCTAATCTCATTTGATTAAATATCTGTTAGGCAGCGGTGGTTTAGGGGGGCAGGAAGGGTATGAACTCCAGGTGCCCACAAAATCTTCAATCAAATCTAAACAGTTATGGTCACAATCTCAGTAAAATACATATCAGATTTAGTATCGTAAGAGTTCATATTGGGGCGCCTGGGTGGCGCAATCATTAAGCGTCTGCCTTCGGCTCAGGGCGTGATCCCGGCGTTATGGGATTGAGCCCCACATCAGGCTCCTCTGCTGTGAGCCTGCTTCTTCCTCTCCCACTCCCCCTGCTTGTGTTTCCTCTCTCGCTGGCTGTCTCTATCTCTGTCAGATAAATAAAATAAAATCTTTTAAAAAAAAAAAGTTCTTCATATTGATGGTTTGGTGGTAAAGAAATAATAGTCTTTATAAAGAGTCAGAGTCAGTTGTAACAGTTTTTCTGAAAATACATTTTTTTCCTGATTATAAAAGTAATAAATACCCATGACAATTAATCCAGTGTAGCTTCCCATAATTGGAGAGTCAATTTGGCATAGAATAAGGTCAGATATGCCAGTTGGGCATATTAATACGCAAAAAACGAGAGTTTTACGTTTTAACAGGTCCATTTTGATGTGGTGGCAGTAACACGTCTGGCACAAAGAGTAGACATTGAAAGAATCATAAATCATAGTGCCCTTTGCTTACCTAGATCAGTTCCCCAAAGCATGGGAAGCAGGGTAATGATTATACATATGCCTGGAGTTCCTTTGCTTTTTTACTATCTAGGGAACCCAAATTCAGTGGAAAAGATTCAAGATAATAAAAAGTCCATTATGTGTTGGTATTGAGAGAGTGGTATAGAAATAAAGTTGGCAGAAAAGACTGAGATAAGACGAAAGATATTACAGAAAATGCTCCTCGTGATTACTAAGCTGTTCTGAAGGTGAGAATTTTGAAGCTGAGAAGCCCAGCTGATTACTTGGGACTATGTGGGGGCTCAATATTAGAGTGAAGATTATAATGTAGGGCCTACTGGCAGTCACCGTAATTGTGAAGATTTCCTTTTGGAAGGGACCCAAGGCATTGGCATTTGTCTGCGGCCTGATGTTTTAGTGTACGAAAGCAGGGTCACCATTTTTTGTGCCATTTGAAGGTTACTGTCATTGCTTGAGAATATTGTTAATTAAGTATTTTATGCAGAGAATTAAGCTCAAAGAACTTGGTTTTGCATTTCCCAGCCCCAGGTGAATATCTTAGGTTAGACCTAGCATAGTACTTTTTCTTCTGCAGACTTTCATTCGTTAACTGTCAGAGTCTCTACAAATCCCTTTTTGGTACAAAATGTTATTTAAGTATCTGAGGGTTTTTTATTACCTGGACTTAAACACCGCCGAGAACTCATGACATTTAAGCAGATAATTTCCCTTGGAAACACCGTCTCCAAAGTACTTCCAGGATGATGTCAAGATTCTTCTTTGGTGGCAGTAAGCAGTCCCAACAGGCCTAGCTTGTGTCCCACCTGCTGCGGGAAGTGTCGGCGCCCAGAGCTGTTTCCTAATATCTGAGGTGGTCCGAAGTGCAAGAAAGGGTGCGGAGCCCAGCAGAGAGGCTGGCGAGGCTTCAGCTCCTTGATTTATCTACTTTCTCTCTCTCTCTTTTTTTTTTTTTTTTTTTTTTTAATAGAGACAGCCAGTGAGAGAGGGAACACAAGCAGGGGGAGTGGGAGAGGAAGAAGCAGGCTCACAGCGGAAGAGCCTGACGTGGGGCTCGATCCCAGAACGCCGGGATCACGCCCTGAGCCGAAGGCAGACGCTTAACCGCTGTGCCACCCAGGTGCCCCTATCTACTCTCTCTTAAGGGAGGCATCAGCTATACCTTTGGCAGAGGACCTCAGATTTTAACCAGATATTATGTCGTTCATGCCCTTCATTCACACCCTGCAGATTGCGAATATTTGCGGACTTTGTGTGTGGTACACAGTGGTGCCCGCGCGCGCACGTGTATGTGTGTGTATGTTTATGTAGCTAATGATATTTGGGTCACTATTATGTGGGCCCAAAGTGCATTGCTGCAGGGAAAAGAATGCAGACTTTGATGTCAGGAGGACCCAGTTTATCATCTAGATTCCGCTGAACAAGTCATCTAAGTTTGCTAAGCCTCCGTTTCTCCATCTGCAAATTGACAACAAAGGCTCATATTTTGGCCGAGATTAAAGCGCTGTGGTAGGGGCGCCTGGGTGGCTCAGTCGTTAAGCGTCTGCCTTCGGCTCGGGGCGTGATCCCGGGGTTCTGGGATCGAGCCCCGCATCAGGCTCCTCTGCTGGGTGCCTGCTTCTTCCTCTCCCACTCCCCCTGCTTGTGTTCCCTCTCTCGCTGGCTATCTCTCTCTCCATCAAATAAATAAATAAGTAATCTTAAAAAAAAAAAAGCACTGTGGTAGAGTGCTTAGCCCCGGAGTAGGATAGGGTGGGTGCGCAGTACGTGATAAGGGGGATCGTGATGATGATGAGCAAAGCTGGGACCTGTGGTCTCGACTCTGGCGCGTTAGCGTAGACCGTGTACAGGTTTATCTTCCTCGTTTGGGTCACGTGCTCTCATCGTGTATACTGCATTGGCTGTAGCCCACCTCTCCCATCTTGGGCCTTGGATTTACATGAATGCAATAAACGTAAGAGAAAGGATCAGTCTGCGTTGCTTAGAGTTGACTCACTAGCAATTAGCACCTTCATAGCTTGATTCGTTGCAAGTGAGTTACTATCTAGAGTGGTTTCAAAATTGAGCAGATGCTCTTGGTTTGAGATACTCCATGATTAGTACCTCAAGATAGAAGTCTGAAGGAATTAACCGTCATTTCACATGGTGCTGGTACAAGATGCCACATTTCAGACACCACTGGGAGTTTAATGTAGGGTGTGTATTGCCCAGAAAATGCCCTTCAGAAACTTCTGGTGATGGAGGGATGGACACATGACACAAGAATGCAGACGCTGGGTGATAGGTAGTTGAGGACCTCTTATACTGCTCTCTCTGCTCCTGTGTATGCTGGAGAATTTCCAGAATGAGAGATTTCCGCATTTAAAACATTCTGGGATGGTTGCCTTCCTGTGGAAATACTCTGAAGACATGGGCGTGTTTTGGTGCCATGTCTGACTTCCTGTGGCCATCTTCTAGGTGTCATTTAATGTATCAATGTCAGTATTTGTAGGAGGGGACATAAGCTCATTCCCAGAGAATTGTGAGAGTGTTGTCTAAATGCAAAGAGCCTCAGAGAACAATCTCTCAGGATAGCTGCAGTCTCTCTGTCTTCTGCTTTAAAGATTATGTAAGCGAGCTTCTCCATGTAGCCAGAGTCCATAGTTAAGCATGCATTTATATTTCATTTTCCCATTAGAAGCAATCAGTGCTGAAGCCTTATTGAGATTTAGAAATTCTACCATATATGGCACTCGAATAATGAAGGATGTTCAAAACCAGCCCTCACTGCATTTAAATAGCCTGTTAGAGTAGACAGGAAAATTCCACCGGCATAATGCACTCCAAGGCTCCTTAGTATATCCTTAGTATTAGAAGCTTCCGCTAAATTTGAGCCGGTGGTATGCCAAATAACATCGACTCTGGTATAAAGCACTTCTGTCACATTTTCTTCTCTTCAAGGATCCTAATGTGGAAAGAATGTGTTTTTCTTAAGCCAGATGTGTGCCTGCGGGACCTGGTACCACAGGTGACCTCAGGACTTGCTGTCACCACCAAAGTGCATCTTAACTTCGTAGGACCCCCATGAGTGCCCTGCCGTAGTTAACAAGGGCTTATGCATCTCTCCCTCCTTTCAGCTGAAAGCTCGTTACCTCCTTACAGCACCTATCTGTTGTCTTGCCTGCTGGAAAATGGCTAGTTGTTTACTCTTTCCCAAAGAGTCATGGATTAAACCTGGAACTTGGCATCAGACAGACCTGAGTTTAAGTCTCTGGCACAGCCTCCTGATAGCTAAGTGACACATGGCCTCACAAATTCTCAGATTCCTCATCATTAAATGGGATTAATAGTGGTTTCTACGCCATGGCACTGGGGTAGCTCCTCATTTAAATGGCACCCAATAAATAATTGTGTGAATTGTCATTACTAAAATTACGAATCATTGACCCAGAAGTCCGGGTGTTTGAACATCCAGCTTGCTGCTTCCCAAAGTCGGAAACTGCCATTCCTCTTGGTTGTCATGGAGAATTCAAAGCTAAGTATTTTGTAGTTCTTGCTTGGAAGGGAGAGGAAATTTCAATCTGAAACCCGACGCATGTTGGGGAAACGTAGACCCCAAGGCTGTTTGGCCAGAATACACATATGCCCTTGCACACTGGATTCAAGCCCAGCTTTTACGTAACGTCCATTTTATTTAGGTAGAAGACGTGAGGACACGGCTCCATCTGCTCATGTCTCTGCTGAGACAGCAAAGGAATCAGGCCATGTGCCCAAGAGAGGACAGAGGGAACATTTCCAGGAAGCCTGCTGCCTGTGAACACTGATTTCCCAGGTCTCTCATCACAAACTGGGCTTTTCAAATTCCTAGGAGGTCCTTTCTCTTTTTTACCGCAGGACGCGATTCCTGGTTAAATGCCAAGAATTATGCACCAGAGAAGGAACAGCATATTCCTAATGGGTGCTCTAAGTTTTGGCAGAATAACAGCCTCCGGAGGAGAATCCCTCACGGATGGCATTGTCTGAAAGGAAGGTGCTAGGTGTTAGTAAATGACTCACCTGGCTGCAGAGACACCTCATGAGGATACCGCTGTCGAATGAGGAGGCCCAGAAGTGATGACATTCATGGGAGAGTGGCCCATCTCCTACTACTGTATCCTACTGCCAGAGCTCCTTGGAGATACAGCTGTTCCTGGTGTAGACAGGAAATGTAGAAGATAAGTCTGGAATATCTTGTGACCCCTTAAAACAGAGAAACTATCCAAGACCAACTGGGGTCACTTCCAAAGGATACAGGTGCCAACTCGAAAGTGTTCCCAGTGGCCCGAGACATCACAATAAGGGCTTTGAAAGGGTAATGACTACAGTGGATTGAAACCCATCAAATACATAAAAATGAATGGGTTCTTCATGATGTTAAAAGTGCTGAAAAACATGCACATATGAGGACAAACTGGTTGTAACCAAATCATTTTTCATGGATCCAGGCAGATGAGGATCCAATCTGAAACTCTCAGAACAGGGACGGTCCCATTTCTCTCTGTAGAACAGGACTCAGTGAGCTAGGGGTGTGCCTCTGGTGATGGTGGAGGGGAAGTTCTTTGGGGACAACTGTCAAGGGTTGTTGACTCAAAGAAGACCTCACGACTTGGTGGCTCGTGGGCTCTACTCACTGGGTTTTCCATGACACTGGTGTGTGGCCCTCAAAGCATTGTCCCTTCGTACTGTAGTTTTATTCAAGGTTGTTTCTCTATTAGACTGCAAGCTTCCCAGAAAGTAGGGGCTCTGATTTATTTTCTTTATTCCTGTTGTGTACCACAGTGCTTGGCCCATTGTAACACTCAAACATGTGTTGAATGAGTAAGTGCTTCATAGACTATGTCTATCCTCGTCATCCTCAAACTGGATGCAGAAGTTTCATCATGAATATCTATGTATGCATCTTCCCCATAAGTCCTTTATTGAATGTTTTTTTGCTTGTCATGAGTATGTCCTGATATTATTTTACTATCTAAAGGTGTATAGCTTATGCTCAGTTGCTGAAATACTTTTTAAAAAAGATTTATTTATTTGAGAGAGAGAGAATACACACGAGCAGGAGGGACAGAGGGAGAGGGAGAGAAAATCTCAAGCAGACTCTACTCTGAGTGTGGAGCCCGACACAGCGCTCCATCTCATGACCCTGAGATCATGACCTGAGCCGAAATCAAGCATTAGATGCTTAACTGACTGTGCCACCCAGGTGCCCCTGTTACTGAAATACTTTAAAAAAAATCCACCATTTGTTTAACATCTGCCTTTGCTAGGCTCTTCATTGGGTACTTTGTAAAGCTTGTTTTATTTGACCCCCACAAGACTATGAAATCTCTATTTTATAGATGGAAAATCAAATCTCAAGCAAGTTAAGTAACCTGTCAAAGTCGCTCAGCTGGGAAGTGGTAGAGCTCAGGTCTGTGGTGCTCCGAAGTCTATATTCCTTTTTACTACAGGAGATACAGAAGAGTAATCTTGGGCTCATGGATGTTTTGAGTGAGGGAAACTCAGATGAATATAATCCTTGAGAATAAATAAATAGGACAGCAGCGAGTCTTTAAACTTTGACATTTTATTAAAAGAATTCCCTATTCCCGTTCGTAATAAACCATGAGATTGCTAGTGCATTGTCTACTGTTATGTTTGGAGAACCATTCTAATCTAAATTTCCCCTTAGACAAAGTTCTAACGAAGATGAAGAGAATTTGAATCCATGGGCCAAATTGTGCTTGAGTGTGCGATGGTCATATGCATTTTAAAATCAGGTCATAAATAGATAAGACTGTGAATAGAGCCTTTCAGACACTCAGATGGCATTAAATCTTTATTTGACTATGGCCCTGTGTGTCTTCCACCATGCCCCTTTGAGCTAAAGCTTTGCCATATGCCAACTCCTGGGGTCATTCTCAAGCTGATGGTTGATTAGTAGTTTAAGAAATACATGTGAGTGTGAGCGACTTAGAACCTGAGACAGTGGAACTGGAAGGAGATGCAGCATTGGAAACCGTATGGAGGGGCATGGCATTCATTCACACTGATCTGTACTTGTCTATCTGCTGTCTATCCATCTAGCTAGCTATCTGGTCATCTCTGTCATCTTTCTTTGTCATTGGTTCTCAAACTTTTTGGTCTCAGGATCATTTTAAACTCTTTTTTTATGTGTTACTTTTAAATTTATCTGCTAAAAAACTTTTTTATGTGAGTATAGTTGACACACAAAATTACATTAAAGTATACAACATAGTGTTTCAGCATCTCTCTACATTATACTATGCTCACCACAAATGTCGCTACCATTTGTCACCCTACAAGATGATTACGGTACCACTGATTATATTCTCTATGCTGTGCCTTTTATTCCTATAATTTATACATTCCAAAACCGGAAGCCTGTCTCTCCCACTACGCTTCACCCATTTTGCTCATCTCCTCATCCTCCTTAATTCTGGACCATCAGTTTGTTCTCTGTATTTGTAAGTCTGATTCTGCTTCGTATATCCATATATATGTATATGTATGCTTTGTATGTATGTGCATGTATATGGATATACGAAGCAGAATCAGACTTGATTCTTGTATATACAGACGTGTGTGTGTGTATATATATGTGTGTGTATATACATACACGTATATATATATATGTCATATTTTTCTTATTCATTGTCTATCAGTGGACATTTAGGTTGCTTCTGTATCTTGGCTGTTGTAAATAATGCTGCAGTAAATATAGGATTATACATATCTTTTTGAATTAGTGTTTTCATTTTCTTTGGATAAATACCCAGTAGTGGAATTTCTGGATCATATGGTAATTCTATTATTATTATTATTTTTTTGAGGAACCTCCATATTGTTTTCCACAGTGGCTGCACCAATTTATATTCCCATCAACAGCACACAAGGGTTCCTTTTTTTCCATATCCTTGCCAACACTTGTCATTTCTTGTCTTTCTGATTTTAGCCATCCTAACAGGTATAATGTGATATCTCATTGTGGTTTTGAGTTGCATTTCTCTGATGATTAGTGAGTTGAACATCTTTTCATGTGTCTGTTGGCCATCTCTATGTCTTCTTTGGACACATGTCTATTCAGGTCCTCTGCCCATTTTTTCATCAGATTGTTTTGCTCTTGAGTTGTATAAGTTCTTTACGTATTCTGGATATATATTTTGGGTAACCCATTATTGGATATATCATTTGCAAATCTCTTCTCCCATTCAGTAGGTTGCCTTTTTGTTTTGTTGATGGTTTCCTTCACTGTGCAGAAGCATTTTAATTTGATGTAGTCCCAGGAGTTTATTTTTACTTTTGTTTCCCTTGCCTGAGGAGACATAGCTGGAAAAATGTTGCTACAGCTAATGTCAGAGAAATTACTGCCTGTGCTCTTTTCCAGGATTTTTATGGCTTTGGGTCTCACATCTAGGTCTTAATCCATTTGGAGTTTATTTTTGTGTATGTCATTTTGAACTCTTAAAAAAACAACTGATAACTCTGAAGACTTATGGTTTACTTGATTTATACTCATTGATATTTCCCATATTAGAACTTAAAACAGAAAAAATTTAAAACATAAGAATATACAGGCACATGTTCCATTACCTGTCAGAATAAAGGTGTCATCGTGTATCATGGAGTTTCTGGAAAACTCCACTATACCCATGTTAGAGAATAGGGGTGAAAATATTTTTGGCCCTTTGGACCCATTGATAGGTCTTGGGGATTCCTTAGGGGAGGCTGGGCCATATTTTGATGATTGGCTTTTATTTCCCTCTTTCTCTCTTAAACCCACTCCAGTCAGGCTTTCTACCTGATCAGGGCATTTAAATTGCTTTTGTCAAGGCCACCGGTAACCTCTGCATTATTTAGTTCAGTTGTCAGTTCTCAGCCATCACCTTACTTGACCCCTCACCATTGACACAGTTGATCATTTACTCATCCTTGAAATATTTTCCTCATTTGGCTACCAGACTCATTTCCTCTTTTGCCGATTCCCCCTATCTCCTTGGCCACTTAATGTTGGAGCTCCCCATGGATCACTCTTTCAACTTCTTGTCTTTTTTTAATCTATGTTATTCACCTGGTGTGACATCACCCAGTCTCCTGTTTTTAAATACCATTCTGTAAAGACACTCCCAAGCACACCTTTCTAGCCTTGACTGCTTTCCTGAACTCCAGATCTGTATTTCCAGCTGTCTACTTGACATCTCTCTTTGGGTGTTTAATAGTATCTCATACTTAACGTGTGTGAAACTGAGCCTCCCAAGCTCCCTGTTCTGCAAAGCTTCCTTCATAATCTTCTCATCTTAGGAAATGCCCTTCATTCAAGTTGCTCAGTCCAAAAACCTGGAGTCATTTTTGACTCCCCTTTCACACTTCTCATCCAGTCCGTCCAATGGTCTAAGATGGCTCAAATTCTACAATGGATCTAGAATACTATTGCTTCTCATCACCTCGTCTGCTACCACCACAGTATCTTGTCTGAGTTACTTAGAGCCTCCGGACTGTCCCTGGTCCCTCCCCGTGCTCCGCCATAACCTCTTCTTCACATAGCAAACTGGTTGTTGCTGTTAAAAGGTGAGTCAGATCATGATCCTCCTCTGTCCCAAGCACTCCAGTGATTTTCAGTCTCAGAAGGAAAACCAAAGTCCTTAAAAAAGGCTCCCCAAGTCCCACATGACCCGTCTCCTAGCTCCATTATTTCTTTCGACCCATTCTCTGACTCCCTTCCATCCACCTGCACCTTCATCCTGTGGCACCTCTGGGCTCTTGCCCTACAGCCTCCTCTTAGAGCGCCCCTCCCCATTCATCTCCAGGATTCACTCTGTTATCAGAAAACAAAAACAAAAACAAAGGGACACAAAAGAGAACTTTGGGATGTGTTGGATATGTATATTACCTTGGTTGTGGTGATGATATTAAGGGTGACTGCATATGTCCAAACTCATCCAATTGTACACATTAAATATGTGCAATTGTTAGTATCAGTTATGCGTCAATAAAGCTGTTAAAATAACAACTGTAAACCATTATTCAGATATCAGCTCCTCAAGTGAAACCTTTTTCCTCATCACCCTTTACTGCTTTACGTTTCTCCACCACATTTTTCACTATTTGATGTACTATGTATTTCACTTACTATTTACAAAAATGGTCTGTCTTGACTTCTTGGGAAGATGGCAGAGTCAGAGGATCCTAAGGTCACCTTGGCCCATGGATGTAACTAGATAACTTCCACAACACGCTAAAAAACCCACACGCAAATTGAAAGTGAAGGAAAACATTTATTATGCAAATTGCAGTGAAAAGAAAGCCAGAGTACCAATACTAACATTGGATAAAATAGACTTTAAAAGAGAGACTAAAAAAACAAAACAAAACAAAAAACAAAACCAGAGACTGGAATGAGACAAAGGAGGACACTATATAATCATAAAGGGAACAATCCAAGAAGAAGCTGTAACAATTGGAAATATTTATGCACCCAACATGGGAGCACTACATACATAAAGTAGCTAATGACAAACATAAGGAAAGTAATCAGTAGTAATACAATAATAGTAGGGGATTTTAATACCCTCTTACATTAATGGATAAGTCATCCAACAGAAAATCACCAAGGAAACAGTGGGTTTGAATGACACATTGGATCAGCTGGGTCTAACAGGTATATTCAGAACAATTCCATTCCCAAACAGCACAATACACATTCTTTTCAAGTGACCACAGAACTTTCTTTAGAATAGATTACATCCTAAAATACAAAACAAGTCTCAACAAAATGAAAAAGATCAAAGTCAGACCATTCATCTTTTCTGACCACAAAACTGTGAGACTAGCAATCAACCGCAAGAGAAAATCTGGAAAGAGCACAAATATGTGTAGGTTAAGTAACATGCTACTAAGCAATGAATGGGCCAACCAAGAAATCAAAGAGGAAATAAAAAATATATATGGAAACAAATGAAAATGAAAACACAATGATCCAAAATCTTTGGGGTGTAGCAAAAGCTGTTCTAACAGGAAAGTTTATAGCAATACAAGCGTACCTCAAGAAGCAAGAAAAATCTCAAAGACACAACCTAACCTTGCACCTAGCGGAGCTAGAAAAAAAGAACAAACAAAACCCTAAACCAGTAGAAGGAAGGAAATAACAAAGATGACAACAGAAATAAACAAAGTAGAAACTAAAAAAACCCAACAGTCCACCCCCCCCCAAAACCAAACAACCAAACAAAAAACCAGTAGAACAGATCAATGAAACCAGGAGCTTGTTCTTTGAAAATATCAACAAAATTGATAAACCTCTAGCCAGACTTATCAGGGAGAGAGAGGGAGAGGGAGAGAAGGAGAGGAGTCAAATAAAATTAGAAATGAAAGAGGAAAAATAATAATCCACACCACAGAAATATGAAGGATTATAAGAGAATAGTATGAAAAATTATATGCCAACAAATTGAAAAACCTAGAAGAAATGGATAAATTCCTAGAAACATATAACATCCCACAACTGAATCAGGAAGAAATAGAAAGTTTGAACAGACCAATCACCAGCAATGAAAGTGAATCAGTAATCAAAGAACTCCCAACGAGCAAAAGTCCAGGACCAGATGGCTTCATAGGCGAATTCCACCAAATATTTAAAGAAGAATTACTATCTATTCTTCTCAAAATATCCCAAAAAATAGAAGAGGAAGGAAAACTCTCAAATTAATTCTATGAGGTCAGCATTACCCTGAAACCAAAGTCAGATAAAAACACTACAAAAAAAAAAAGAGAACTATATGCCAGTATTTCTGATGAACATAGTTGCAAAATCCTCAACAAAATATTAGCAAACCACATTCAACAATACATTAAAAATCATCCACCATGATCAAGTGAGATTTATTCCTGGGTTGGATGCAAGGGTGGCTCAATATATGTAAATCAGTCAATATGATACATCACATCAATAAAAGAAAGGGTAAAAACCATATGATCATTTCAATAGATGCAGTAAAAGCATTTGACAAAGTGTAACTTCCATTCATGATAAAAATCCTCATGTTTTGAGGGAACATACTTCAACATAATAAAGGCTATATGTGAAAAACTTACAGTTAACATCATATTAAATGGGGGAAAAACTAAGAGTTTTTCCCCTAAGGTCAGGGAGGGACAAGACGAGGATGTCCACTTTCACCACTTCTATTTAACATAGTACTGGAAGTTCTAGCCACATTAATCAGACCAGAAAAAGAAATAAAAGGCATCTAAATTGGTAAGGAAGAAGTAAAACTTTCACTATTTGCAGATGACATGATACTATATATAGGAAACCCTACAGACTCCACCAGAAAAATACCAGAACTGATAAATGACTTCAGTAAGGTCTCAGGATAAAAAATCAACACACAGAAATCCATTGCATTTCTATACACTAACAATGAAGCAACAGAAAGAGAAGTTAAGAAAATAATCCCATTTAGAATTGCCCGCAAAATAATAAAATTCCTAGGGATAGACTTGACCAAGGAAGTGAAACACTTGTAAACTCTGAAAACTATAAAACATTGATGAAAGGAATTGAAGATGACAGAAACAAATGTAAAGATATTCTATGCTGATGGGGGCGCCTGGGTGGCTCAGTCATTAAGCGTCTGTCTTCAACTCAGGTCATGATCCCAGGGTCCTGGGATCGAGCCCTGCGTCGGGCTCCCTGCTCAGCGGGAAGCCTGCTTCTCTCTCTCCCACTCCCCCTGCTTATTTTCCCTCTCTCACTGCGTCTGTCAAATAAATAAAATCTTAAAAAAAAAAAAACAACTCTATGCTGATGGATTGGAAAAACAGATATTTTTAAAATATCCATACTACTGAAAGCCATCTACAGGCTTCACACAATCCCTATCAAAATACCAATAGGATTTTTCACAGAACTAGAACAGACTATCCTAAAATTTGAATGGAACCACAAAAGACCCCAAGGGGTCAAAACAGTCTTGAAAAAGAAGACCAAAACTGATGATATCACAATCCCAGATTTCAAGATATACTACAAAGCTGTAACAATCAAAATACTATGGTACTGGCACAAAAATAGACACAGAGATCAATGAAACAGAATAGATAGCACAGAAATTAACTCATGATTATATGGTCAATTAATCTTGGATAAAGTAGACAAGAATACACAATGAGAAAAAGAGTCTCTTGAACAACTGGTATTGTGAAAACTAGGACTACTTTCTTATACCATACACAAAGATAAACTCAGAACAGATTAAGGACCCGTATGTGAGACATGAAACCATAAAAATCCTAGACGAGAGCACAGGCAGTAATCTCTCTGACATTGGCCATACCGACATTTTTGTAGATATTTCTCCTGAGGGAAAGGAAACAAAGGCAAAAATAAATTATTGGGATTGCATCAAAGTAAAGGAAACAATCAGTAAAACTAAAAGCCTACTGAATGAGAGAAGATATTTGCAAATGACATCTGAGAAAGGGTTAGTACCAAAATACATAAAGCACTTCTACAGCTCAACACCAAAAAACCCAAGTAATCCAATTACAAATGGGCAGAAGACATGAATAGACATTTCTCCAAAGAATGGGGCACCTGCGAGGCTCAGGAGGTTAAGCGGCTGCCTTCGGGTAGGTCATGATCCCAGGGGTCCTGGGATCGAGCCCCACATCGGGCTCCCTGCTCAGCAGAGAGTCTCCTTCTCTCTCTCCTCCTACCCCTCCCCCCACTCATGTTGCTTCTTGCTTGCTCTCTCAAATTAATAAAATCTTAAAGAAAAAAAAAAAAAGAAGACGACACACGGGTGGCCAACAGATACTTGAAAAGATGCTCGACATCACCAAAGTAGGGAAATGTACATCAAAATCACAGTGAGATATCATCTTACACCTGGCAGAATGGGTAAAATAAAAAACACAAGAAATAATAAGTGTTGATGAGGATGTGGAAAAAAGAAACCCTCTTGCACTGTTGGTGGGAATGCAGACTGATACAGCCACTATAGAAAACAGTGCAGGGATTACTTAAAAAATGAATAATAGAATTACTAGAAGGCCCAGTAATTCTACTGCTGGCTATTAACCTAAGGAATATGAATGAAAACACTAATTTGGAAAGATGTATGCACCCCTGTTTATTTGCAGCATTATTTACAATAGCCAAATTATGGAAGTGGCCCAAATGCCAAATGTCCATCAACAGATGAATGGATGAAGAAGATGTGATGTATATACATCTATCTGTCTATAATGAAATATAAAGAAGAATGAAATCGTACCAGTTGCAACAACATGGATGGATCTGTAGAGAATAATACTAAGTGAAATAAGCCAGTCAGAGAAGGACAAATGCCCTATGATTTGACTCATGTGGAATTTATGAAATAAAACAAATGAGCAAAGGGAAAAAGAGGCAAACCAAGGAACAGACTCTTAACTATAGAGAACAAACTGATGGTCGCAGAGGGGAGGTGGGCGGGGGGATGGGGGGAATAAGCGAAGGGGACTAAGACTACGCTTAAATCATGAGCACTGAGTGTATGTGGAAGTGTTGAGTCACTATATTGTACACTTGAAACTAACATAACACTCTATGTTAACTACACTGGAATTACAATTAAAAAAAGAAAAAAAAGGTCTGTCTTCTCTCCAACCACAGCTGAAAAATCTATCAAGGCAGCAGTTTATATTATCTGTTTTTTCTATTGCCATTCAGTGCCTAGCATGTGCCTGTCTAGACTCTTAGTAAATATTTGTTAAATGAATGAATGGGTGGGAAGTAAACTGGGTTTCATCTCCTCAGATTGAGAAAGGATTGAAAATATCAAAGAAGGCTAATAGGGTTAGTTAATTCTAAACTCTAAATTTTACAGAGTATTCAAAATCACGTGTAAGGTTAAAATCTCTTTTACAATGGGATGTGACTTTGATTTTAGGAAGACCCAAATTACACAGTGAGGTTGAAGTATAAACGCATACCTACAGAGCCAACGGGGTGAAGAGGGCCTGACCATGTTTCTGTTGGAGCCAGTGTTCTGCGGGAGAGTGACCACTGGAGACAGCCCTGGAGAGGGGCCACGAATGGGAATTCCTGTCTCTCCCACTGTCATACACAGTGACTCATGAATCACTGCACACTGTAGACCAGCTAGGAACTAATAGTAGATGCCAACAAACCCTCATACATAGTCTTTGCATTTGTCTCTGGTTGGCTTGCAGTGGTGGTTCTCAAATTGTGGTCCAGGGATTCCGGCAGAGCTCAAGACCCTTTGGGGGGCTTTGTGAGGCCAACATGATTTTCATAATTACACCGAGATGCCATTTGCTTTTATTACTCTCATTCTTTTACAAATGTGCCGTGGCATTTTCCATCTGGCATCTCAACAGATCGAATGCAGAAGTAGATGTGAGAATACAACTGTCTTCTTTTAAGCCAGACAGTAAAGGGATTTGCAAAACTGTAAAAAAAAAAAAAAAAAAAAAAGCCTTAAAACATCATGATATATGTTATTTATATTGATATGTGATGGGCTTATTGTTACTTAAATGGATTCATAAATATTTAAAATATTTTTCAGTTAAAATTCTAATATAAATATCAGTAGATGTAACTTCCATAAACTAAGGATCTTTACAAATATTTTTAATGTAGTATGTTCCAAACACTGCATGTATTTTTATTTGCTAAATCTGGCAGCCCTACCTGCTCATCTCTTGTCCTGCAGGGAGGGCTTATATTAACACCTATTCTTTGTTTGGGGGAGGGTAGAGAAACCATCGGCTCTTCTTGCTTACTTATGGATGGCCAGCTCAACAGGCAGTGGAATGAACTTGAAGGAGTAAGGACATACTGGGTTATTCTTCATGTCTTTATGACTTTGCAGTAGTGGGTGTGATTTTCTTCTGGAAAGAGTTGAAGGTGAATTGAAGGGCATCACCTATACAAAGACAGGGCCTCCCTGGTTGCATGGGACAGCGTCAGCAAGTGATCTCAGCCCAATCTCTGTCATCTATTACTAGATGATCTCTTGTCACTCCTAGCAGATCTGCATAGCTGGCTCAGTGATTGTGCCTGTTTGCAATGTTAAGCCCTTGGAATTTGCTAGGAGAGGGCTATAGGGCAGGCTTCCAAGACGCCTCACTAGCATTGATTGATTCATTCATTCATTCATTTTCTCCTTTCTCCCTTCTTCCCTCCCTTCGTCCTCTCCTTTCTCCTTGGCCTCTTTGTCTCTGTTTCCCTCTATCTTTCTCTTTCTCTCTCTCATTTGTTCAGAACTGTTCACTGCATATGGGCACTGGGGCAATTGTTGGTTTTCAGGAAAAAACAACAAAAAAGTGATGTTTCTGCCTTCACAGAACTTGATCTATGTCCCACAATTCTTTGCTGTTGACTTGGGCTAATCAAGCTCACGAAGGAATGAAACATAACTGAGAATGTAAATGCATTAATTTGCAACGGAGGACTGTCCTTTCCAGTAGATTCTATTTCTTAGCATCTGCCTACAGAGAAAGGAGGGCTGGTGTGCAAACCTGTAACTGACAGGTCCAGGGAGGAGGAGGGAAACCCTGGGAGCGAGGAGATTTGTCTCTGCTGCGTGCCCCCTCTTGCTCCTTTAGGTTTTCAAAAAAGAGTCTTTGGAGAGCATTTGTGTAGTGGCATTTTTTTTTAATTTTTTAATTTTTTTTTAGCTATAATGAAGTTTTAGGTTAGAAGTAGCATATCTTTTGCCTATTCCTGCACATAAAAAAATGTATTTCCAAATTCTTCACACTCCAGTAAAGACGATCTGTGTGTAGTCTAGAAGAGACTAAATGGAAGGCCAGAACCCCGTCATATCTTCCTTAGGAAATAATAATAATAATAGCTCTTTGATATTGAGAGCATATTGTGAGCCTTATACATATTATTTCCTTTGGTTTTCAAAGCAACCTTCTCAGGTAGATTTTATCATTTCCTTTTTTTTTTTTTTTTCTTGAGAGAGAGCGTGCAAGTAGAGGGGGAGAGGGAGAGAGAGTCTTAAGCAGGCTCCATGCCCAGCGTGCAGCCTGACCCAGGGCTCAATACAACCCTGAGATCATGACCTGAGCCAAAATCAAGAGTTGGATGCTTACCTGACTGAACCATCCAGGCACCGCCCCTCATTTCCATCTTATAGGTGAGGAAACTAATTCCAGAAAGGTTAGGCGACTGGCCCCAAGTCACACCACTATTACATGACAGAGTCCGGAATCCGTCTCTGAGTCCGTGTTCACAACTGGGTGCTGTGCCGTGCCCCACATTTTCCTTGTGCTGAACACAGGAGAGGTTGAAATGGAGATCACTCAGGCATGAGGCTGGGGCTTCTGTCCCATTCTTTAACATTTTCTCAGAAATACAAATGGGGAAGAATGGTGAGTGACTCTCCCTGCCCAATCCTTTTGCCTTTCGTCTTCTATATTCTGAGTTGATAAATAAGATGATCGTTGTCTGGCCGTTAATTCTCACTCCGCATGATTTCCTGGAAAACCCTGGGTGGTTCATTCCAGGTATTCTCAGGTGAGTAACTATGAAAACAAGAAAGAATAATGAAGACAGAACAGTAACACATTATAAGGAAAATTGCACAAGTTAATATCTAAGGATATTAAATCAAACATTTGGAGGGCTGTCATGTGGAGAAGGGGTTAGTTCTGCCCTGAAATAATGAAGTAGGGGAACTAATGAAGAGAAATTATGAGCATGAATTGTGGAGCTTAATATTAGGGAGTTTTTATTTTGTTTTTTCCCTCCCTCCCTCCCTTCTTCCCTAGCTTCCATTAGACTTTTCCAAAGAGATATACTCATGACTATATTTTCCAGGTTAAAAAAATAGGATTATTACAGAGACGACTAAACACTTTTTGTCCTCTATTCCCAGTGCCCTTTGGAGGGTCTACACAGAATAGGACCAAACCAACATTTGTTCACAGATGAGGGATGTGACAGGAAGTCTGGAATCTGGGTTTACTGACACCATTCAGTCATTGTCAAGTGTTTTAGTGATGATTTTTTCTTTAGGTAATAGTAAATGAATGCTATTTATAGAAATTTGGAAAGCCTAGAAAGAAAACAGGATAAAAAAACTCACCCGTAGCCCCGTCTCCTAAAGATCACGTTGGTAACCATTTGCCATTCTTTTATTTGTCCCCCGAGCATTTATTTTTGTAATAAGTAGGGTTTTTTGTTTGTTGTCACACTTTTTAGGCCAGCAATTCCCTTTTACAAGCAGGCGCTGTGTGAACATCAGCTGCTGACTGTCCACCTCCGTTCCGTTTCCTAAATCTTGTAATTAGTGGAAATCCAAAGGAGAGCGATAGTTGGCCACGATTCTGATCTTCAGTGATGTCACAAGTGTTTACTGTGTCCTGAGGATCTTACAGTTTGAGAGGGATCTATCCTTCTGCAGAAGGTTCCAGCTGTGGGATTTTGTAAATCACCTTGAGAAGGTGTGATGAGAGAGCACAGCATGGCTTCTTCCCCTTTGTCTCGCACATTTGTGATGTCAAGGAAGACAAGAATATACGTGAACAAGTTGACGTGGCTAATTGTGGGAAAGAAGGATGATTCACTAATGTTGCTAGGATTGTTAGCTGACTACTCAGGAAGGAAAAAAAAGAAATTTAGATCCTTGTGATCCACTGTCCATCCAGATCCATCCCAGAGACGCCACGTGGCTGTGTTGGAGCATGGCAAGTCTAGGGCCCATCTTCATGGGTTCAAATCCCGGCACTGCCACTTATGTGACTTAGGTCAAGTTACTTCACTTCTGTATGCATCCATTTTTCTCATCTGTAAAATGGGGTTGATAATAGTAGCTACCTTGGAGGTATTTGTGAGAATTAAATGCGTTACTTTATTAGTTATTATTTATAACGATAAATTAGAACAGTATCGGGCCCAAAGCAGGTTCCATACAATTGTTTCCAATTATTATTATGTTTGCTATTATATTTATGGCTATTAGGGTAATTGTTCACTACTGCTACTATTATTATGATTTATATATATTTGTATTTAACGAAATCATAAGAAAACCAGGAGGAAATAGAAATTAATATTTATCTGATCTTAAAATTGGAAAAGCCTCCCTTAACTATGTAATCCGTGCACGAGACTACAAAAGACTGATGAATTTACATAAACATTAATGTCTGTATTGGATAGGTCAACAAAGCAGGGTATATTTACTGTTTTGAAAAGTAAAAAAAAAACACAGAATAAATAGTTGAAATATACTTGACACATAATGAGGTAAGAGTTAGGCTTCAAATCTGATCTGGCACGATACCAAAGCACGTGCCTTGGATTTATGTTTTATTATATTATCGTTCAAAATTATGCACGTACACTTATGAGTGATACATGTAAGTATTTCCTTCCTGCCTGTTCCATAAATGATTTAAGTCAGCTTACAATCATGTAAAAAGGGCAAAATAGCAAATTTTAAAAATAGGAGGAAAGAATAGAGTCGGGAGGTTGAGGTCCAGCCACCGTGCAGCTGTGATTGATAAGTAAGAAGCCGGGGCAGCGTCCCCATCCAGTGTCTCTAAGCCCAAATCTCCCTCATGACTTAAGGGACATACAAAGAGTTTTGATGCTGAGAACAGCAGAAAAATTTTTCCTCACAGTCTTCAAATGGTAATAGGACAAACTGCAATGTTGACAGCATTTTGTTACTATCACTAGTACTGGTGGCGATGATGCGTTTCGTTCTCTTTGTACCGGCCACGGGCACCGTAGCAAAACAGATCACAGGGAAGTGATTTCTCGGAGTTGAGGACGATGATACCGCGATGCAGGTCAGGTACCACATGGGTCCTGGGCTGCTTGCTCTCCGATGCCTTCCTCCGGGGCGGATGCTCCCCTTTCTCCGCTGTCTGCATTGGTGGGGCTGGACCCTGCAGGCTACATTTCCCAGGATCCCTCAGTTGGCTTCCCGGTGGGATTGGCCAATGGAGGGCACTGTTAGGAAGCTGGAGAGCCGGTGGAAGGGAGCAACCTGGGTATTTCCCTCCCACTCTGCCTGGGGTGGCTCCTTTAGCTGTAGCTTTGTGTCCTTCCCGGGCCCAGTGTCTCCGTGGACTCGCTTACTGTGTGGGGCACCTTCTGTCCGGTGACCTTGGCCCCTCGGCTCATTCATGACATCACCTCCTCCCTGTGTCTCTCCTCCCCAGGTAGGAGAGCCGCTTGCCACAGTTGCTAATCTTTGCAATACCTCGCTGTGCTCCTTTGACTTTTCAGCTCTTCCATCTTCTCTCTAGTAAATACGCAACATCGTTTCTGTTTTTCTGACTCATACAGACATGAGCTCTCAATTGCTCTGGCTGGATTCTGGGTGATGGTCTGTATCTTCTCACTAATCAGCATAATAAAACCAGCCACCCCAGCTAGTCTCCATTGCTGATGTGGAATGCATTACTTATTATACAAGTCGTCTTCATGTTCCTTTCTTGAGTAGGCCTTCTTCACCAAAGGGCTGCTTTGGGTTGACATTGAGCCTTGCCAACCGGCTGGGAGTCCAGGACCTCTGATTTCCAGGACTCATCCGGGCAATTTCCAGGCAGGCTGCAGCGCTAAGAGTCTACCTGATCATCCATTTGCACTTTGGACAGCGTTATGTAAAATTTGTTCTGTCATGGAGAATTACCATTTAGATTGGAGAAATGTAACTCATTTGTTTCAGTCATCTATTCCCAAGGAACTTACTGCCTTACAAATGTAACATAATTGGGACATTTTGTTTTTCTCCTTTATGAAAATTGCTTCCTTCTCTTTATTAATAAAAAAAGAACAAATAAAGAATGCCTCAGAAGACACATACATGCCACTTTTCTATCTCCTCGTCCATGCAGATTGGCACCAATACCCAGCCTCTCACAGGGATTCTTCTGGTCGTACCTCTCCTCCTGGCAGACCCCTTGAGCCCAGATTTGCTCTTTGTCCCAAGCCTTTCTGAATTCTGACCGCCCTGCAAATTTCTTAAAAAAAAAAAAAAAAAAAAAAAAAAAAAAAAAAAAGCCATTCTGTATTCTTAAATATAAGCTGACCAGTAGAAAATGGAAGAGGCCCTCTCCCCGCCATTATTATTGTTACTTGGCCTACCCCCACCCCCTCTCAGTTTGACTACACCTTGTACTAATGGCAGGTACTTCTCTCAAGTGGTTCTGTTTTTTATATAATGTGAGTTGGTATTTATTACAAGCACAGAAATGCAGTATTTGTATTATAAGTAGATACAAATACATGTATAAACTTAAGCCACTTATATTCAAATGTTAGCTAGCAGGACACCTGGGTGGCTCAATTGGTTAAGCGTTTGTCTTCAGCTGAGGTCATGATCTCAGAGTCCTGGGATGGAGCCTGGCATCGGGCTCCCTGCTCAGAGTGGAGCCTGTTTCTCCCTCTTCCCCTCCCCCCGACTCATATGCATGCTCTCTCTCTCTCAAATAAATAAAAACCTTTAAAAAATAAAATGTTAGCTAGCATTAGTTTTTTTTACTGTATGATAATTTAAAAAATACTTTTTATGATTATAAAATACATAATGTTGCATCGTACTCATTTGGTGGTTCACCAGTCTGGGGGCATTTCTTTTCTTTTTACCAATGTTATGATGAGAGTATTTATGCATAAATTCATTGCTGGATTTTAGACTGTTGTTTTAGGTAGCATAGAGTATTTCTCAATGATCATATTATGCAGGTTTTATTTATCAGCCAAAATAGATGAGGATTGGATTATTAAATCATGGTACCATTTTATAGTATAATTTAAACCATGTATCTCCTAGTGGCAGTATAGTTACCGGTTAAGGACTTGGGCTTTGCTTTTGGACAGACCTGGATTTGCATCTCATTCCCTACCCTGGAGTGTGACTTGGCCTTTCTAAGCATTGGTTTCTGTATAACTCAATAGTAGGGGCATTTCTGTCACTCATTGTTTAGAGCTGTGCTGCCCAATATGGTGGCCACTAGCCCCATGTGACTCTTAATTATTTAAAATACAGCCAGTAGAATTGAAATGCACTGTAAGCGTAAAATCTGTACTTGACTTAGCTCAAATCCATTATGGAGTAGCCAAGCCTTTCAAAGGAAGGACTATTTATATGTTAGGAATTACACGTTCTATAAATGGGCTACCTAAATTGATTTAATTTGCTGATCAGGGAGCCTGACACTATGCAGGGCTTGATCTCATGACCTTGAGATCATGACCTGAGTCAAAACCGAGAATTAGAGGCTTAGCTGACTGAGCCACTCAGGCCCCCCCTAAAGTTAGTATCTCTTAAAATATCAGGAAGTGTGAAGATACTTGGGAAAGTTAATTTGAAACCATGATTAATATATCTATAAAATTTTAGAGGCAATTCCAATAAAACTTAGATCAAAATAATGCATAGTAGAAAAATATATAAATAATAGAATATACGGGGATTCCACTTTATACCTGTTATAGTATCCCCATAAGTTTCAGATGCTTTCAAAATTAAAATGCAGGTTTAATTATTGATTGTTCCCGAAGTGGTTCCTGAAATGGCACAAAAATCGTGTATAAATATTTTCAGCCACAGATTGAAAAGGAGACTCATAACGGTCCCTTTCTTCTTCTTCCTCTCCTCCTCCTCCTCCTTCTGATGAGTTTTGGGCGGCATGGCCATTTCCTGGTTGACAAACTATTGTAAATATTTTTAACTTAAGATCTTTCTGAACAGTGCAAAACAGCCAATATGTAAAGTTTTCCTGCACGGAAGGCTGAGGAGGGTTAGTAGCATCCAGTTGGTGACAGCATGAGTCCGCACGGGCAGATGTTCTCGCAGAATACGATCGGAAGGATTTACGGGTAGCAGTGCTTTACCATAATAACTCCGTCCTTTGTGTATCTTAAAGGGAAGGAGCTTCAAGAGAGTTTGGGCTCCTCCATAGCCTGATAACATGAGGACGAGATGCTTTCATCTCAAGGTGCATTTCCCCAAATCATTAGTTTTTCTTTTTTTGGTCATAGTGAAGAAGCAGCTTTACCTCTTTGCTGTCGTTGTTGCTGTTGAGGTATAATTGACTCAAAACATTTATGTTAGTTTCACTCTGATTACCTGACAGAGGCTGGACCTGAAGTGCCATCTGGGAGAAATGATAGCATGTCTCCTTTCCAATACTTGATTACATTGTCTCTATTGAAAGGCACCCCGTTTGATTTAAGAATGGCTATTTGGAGGTTTATGATGGTAAAGAAGCCCGACGGTACTAAACACCAGTCTCATCTGTAATTGCCATAGTGTGCAAAAAAATCCTACCTTCCCTGGGATGACTCTTCCTAGTGAACTGAGGATCTGGGGGATTCTCTCATGCCAGCATCTGCAAGGAGCTCCTGGTTTTGTGCCATCCTTCATTCTTGATCATGGCATTGACATAGAGTTTGTCCCTCATCAACTTTGGGCATCCACCCTCTAGTCCCGAGGTCCTTGTCCTTCTTGCGCCTCCTGGGCTCTGTTCTAGACCACAGCCTCTTATCAAGGCCACATGGCCACCACCTCACACACTCGAAGACTTTGTTCTGCATCTCCAGAATGTTCGTAGGCCTGTACTGCCTCCATTACCCTGGAGAAGTGAGCCCCAGTCCGTAGAGTTCCTGATCTCCCTGGGACGTATGTGGCGGTTCTGTCTTTTCATCCCCACCTGAAGCCCCAGGTGATGGTGATGATGGGAGCTTAGACCAATTCTTTGGAACTAGACAGCATCTAAACCCTCGTGACGTCCCTGATGTTGCATTTGGCTGACATTTGGGGAGATATTTTACCTCAATTACGTGTAGGGNTTGATGCCAATGAAGTAGAGAAACTACACAAAACCTGTTGAGAAGGGTATTCTGAAAACATTACTTATTATTGTAAAGAATTGGAGGTAACCGTTATCAACGTGAGAACGATCACACCAGTCCGTTTGGTGATAAAGTACTACGGAGTAATTAAAACATAGATGCTTGGAAGCTGTGTGGTGAGGTGATAAAATCCGCAAGATGTAATTTTAAGAAAAATATGATTCCAGTAGTATAAAAATTAAAAAATTGGGGTGCCTGAGTGGCTCAGTTGTTTAAGTGTCTGCCTTCAGCTCAGGTCATGATCCCAGGGTCCTGGAATCGAGCCCCATGTTGGGTTCCCTGCTCAGCGGCAAGTCTGCTTCTCCCTCTCCTCCCCTGCTTGTGCTCCCCCCCCAAATAAATAAATAAAATCTTAAAAAAAATAAACAACTGATTGGAGTGGGGGAAGAAAAGGACATATGCTAGATGCTAATAGTGTTTTTTTGCTGGTTGCCGAGACGATGAGAGATTTTTATTTTCTTTAGACTTACCATGGTTTCTGTAACAGAGCATTTAGACCTAAATCAGATTTATTCCTAATGATCTGACTACTCTTCTTACTGTTTTCAAGTGATGATTCATAAAGAAATGCATATATTGTATATTGCTCTCATCAGGGTGTTTCGAAGTTGCAGATCACGGATTTATGTACGTTTTTCATTCAACAAGTATTTACTGAGCCCGTGTAAGGGAGAGGCTGTATAGCTCACTGCCTGAGAAGTTTAGGCCCTGGGAGTCAGATCCCTGGATTCGAAGCTCAGCTGTTTGACCTCTTGGTTGCTCATTACTTAGAAAGTTCCTCCCTGGGGCCGTTTTCCCTTGTGGAGTGCATAGAGCCTCCTGGGAAGAGTGTGGCCTGGACACTTACCAAATGCCATAAATATTGCTGTCCGGCCGACTGAATTCTCAAATAGCATTTGAGAATAAATGATTGAAACAAATGGGTGAAAGAAGATAGATTTAGAAAGTCTTCTCCCTTGGGGTAGAGAGAGAGGTTGGTTCTTTGGGGCATTTATGTGTGTAATTAACAAGCTGCCTCTGGGTGAACATGGACCCCATTCCTGCAGTCACTCATTTGCTCATTAATTCATCCATCATTCCATACTTGATGAGCCTCTAATATGTATAATGATAGGCCTTCTGATGCCTTTTCCTCAGGAAATACATTTTAATTCAAGTAGGAAAACATAAACTGCTTAACAGTTGGTTGGGAGCAGAGTAGTTGACCTCAAGTGACTGCTGTTGAATTCAGATCTTGCTGGCTGTGCTTAGTAAGGAGAAAATACTCGAAGAGACTAATGATGGCTTTACATTCTGTTTCAAGTGAAGTTTGCTCCCTTAAAAGAAGGGGAAGAGGTGTGAAGACACACCCCCTTGCATTGTTGGTTTTGTCTCTTGATTCTTTCTGCTGCTGTATTCTTTTAATAGCAGATCACAAATAAAGGATGCTTTTGGTTTCCTCTCCCCATTCTCTTAACTCCCTGCTCCCCTTTCTGCACCCACCTCTCCTCCCCTGCCTCTCTCCTCTTCTGCTGCTTTTTGTAACCACATCATGGTTCCTCTAGTATTTGTGACAAGCCCACTGTTGCCTCTGAGGTCGAGGCTGTGAATCTCGATGACCCCTTCATGGGTGTGACTTTTGCGTGTCTCCTGTCACGTCAGCGGTGTGGGAGGCCTGCACGTGTCTCTTCCGTTTTCTTCCTCTCCTCTGCTCTGCCAGCAGGTGATAATAAATATTTATGAACTACCGATTCCATCCTGATGCTGTCTCAGGACTATAAATGACATCACTTAAATTTAAGATGTGTTTTAAAATTAATTGATTTAATGAGAAAAGGAAACCACAGAGTGGTGAGCACGACCTCACCCCTCACCGCGTCAGACAGATAATGATGGCTTTCTCTTCTGAATGTGAGGGTTTGCTGGAAAGAATTGAAAGTGTCAGTGCATTTTGCTTAGGATAAAGCGGGATGGTTTTTTCCTTCCGTATTGCCCGGTGGCTCCTGGCTTGCCTTGCTCATCTTTTTCATCTTTTGCTTCCATTCTTCCCATCCGTAGAACGACTTTCTTCTTTTTCTCCCCACCTGTTTCCATCCATCCAGCTTCCTCATGCTGTTGCCCGCGTGCCCCCTCAGTGGACATAATCTCCCTTCTAGAAAGCCTTCTGCGTTTGTCCGCTCAGGCTTCTCCAACCGAGTACCATAGTCTGAGTGGCTCAGACAGCAGACAGTTACTTCTCTTGGTTCTGGAGCCTGGAAAGTGTAAGGTCAGGGTGCCGGCACATTTGCTGTCTGGGGAGGGTGCTCTTCCTGGCTTCGAGGCACCTGCCTCCTCTTCCCGTGACAGAGAGGGTTTGGTCTGTCCTTTACTTAAAAGGGCACTAATCCCATCATGGGGGCTCCACCCTCATGACCTCCTCTAACGCTAATCACCAACCCAGGGCCCCACCCACAACCTGTATTTTGGGGGCACGTTCAGTCCACAGCACCTGCTTCCTTCACCTGCACCAGAGTCGTTCTGGCCTCCTCCTTCCTTTGGGGCCCACACAGGGGCCAGTCCCTTGGCGCTGCAGGTTTACCTGCTCTCCTCTGCGTCTCTGTAAACACAAGCAGCTCCAGAGCCCCGTGTTTGCCTAATCTCTGTCTGCCCAGGGCTGGATGCGTGGTTGCTATCAGCGTTTCTTGACCGAGTTGATGACTGAGCACGATCCATGTGCTTGGCTCCTCTTGGGGCTGTGTGCGTGACACTTTCCAGAGGGCGAGACCATCCGGCCTCCCAAGAGGGACCAGGCGGTGATCGTTCAGATGGAATGCTGGTAACTACAATCATGCTTTCAGAGCAGGAAGGGGACGTAGTGGTTCATTATGAAACACTTATTTCCACGTGGGAAAGATGACTACGGTGTGGTTAAATGACTTGCCTGTGATCTCGTGCAGAGGTAGCCACACACCTGCCCTGTGAGCATAACCACATGCCTACGGATAGTCTTGGCTGCGGGGCCTCTTAATACCGCGGATCCAAATGAGCTACAAAAAGGGCAGAGCGATTCTTTGTCGAAGAGAACTTTTCTTAGTGAATGGGTTCACTTTCTTTAATAAGTGGATGAGCCATGAAGCTGTTTCTTATAGCCCGAGTTTGAGAGAATTAGCGGTAACAATAGTATGTGCGCTAGAGCTGGAATTCTAACCCTCACAGTGTGGTTCTGGAGCATAAAATAGCCGCCCTGCTGTCTTGCCCCAGACCAATGAAATCAGAATCTCTGAGGATGGGTCTCATGCATCAAGATGTTTTAGAAACATCCAAGGTGATTCTGTTGTAACTGGGCCACCAGTGGAATGAGGAACCACCAGTGGAATGAGGTAAGCCACAAATAATACAAAACAAAACTAACCAAATGGGTTCTCTTCTTGACTACATGTAACCTATTGAGCAGCGTGGCTTGGGTGAGGGGAGTGCCACCGCAGGGTCACGTGACACTAGTGATAACACTGCGAACATGTCAGAGCTTCACTCTCTCAATACTTGAGCCAGCTAGCTTGTGCTGTGTAACAAACCACCCCCAAATCGAGTAGCTTAAAACAATAAACGTGTATCATTTCTCTCAATTCTGTGGGTCAGGTGGGGATTTCTTGTGGTCTGGTCTACCTCGGCTGATGTCTTGGTTGCTGGCATCTGGGCAGGGGCAAGATGGTCTAGGATGGCCACACTGACTTGATTAATGGTTGATTTGTGATTGGCTGGGACAGGGAGGACGACTTGGCTGCACGTGCCTCCTCATCCAACAAACGAGTCTGGATTTGTTCATGGAGGGGTGGGCCCAGAGTTCCCAAGCAAAAGAAGGCATGCTCTTGAGTAGAGACTCTCAAGTCTCAATTTGCCTAAAGTGTACTAACTTCTCATTGGCCAAAGCAAATCACATGGCCGAGTTAAAATTCAGGGGTTGGAGGAACAGCTTCGACCTCTTTTTTTAAAAGATTTAGTTAGTTATTTGAGAGAGAGAGAGAGAGAGAGAAAGAGAGCGTGAGAGAGGAGGAAGAATAGAGAGAGAGGCTCTCAAGCAGACTCCCTGCTGAGTATGGAGCCCCATGTGGGGCTGGGCGTCAAGACCCTGAGATCATGACCTGAGCTGAGACCAAGAGTCGGAGTCTCAACAGACTGAGCTACCCAGGGGCTCCATAGCCTCCACCCCTTGATGGGAAGGAAGAGCTGCAAGGTAACAGGGCAAAGTGGTATGCATATAGGAAAAGGAGGGATTTTTGTAGGCCCTTTGTCGTAATGCCAATTAGCAGCATTCTGTATGAAACGGAAGAATTGTCTGTGGACATAGACTTTATTATAATAATTACTTTTGTATTCCAAGTGGATTTATAGTAACTTCACCAAGCCCTTGTTAAGAGAGCCTGACCAGCTGCCCCTGTGCACAGATGCCCTGCCTGTCATCTGGCACAAGGAGTACGTACGTGGTCCCTTGACTTGAGATAATGCACAACTCGGCATCGTGGAACAGGAGGTTATTAACAGCACGAAAACCTGGGCTTTTAGTACTGGCTCTAGCACTTTCTAGCTGTGTGACACTGGGCCATTTACTCAATACCTGTAAGCCTCCGTTTTCTCATCTATAAAATGGGGCCAATAATGGTACCAATCTTAGAGAGTATTCATGAAGATTGAATGAAATAAAGCACGCAGCACAGTTCTTGGCACAGCATAAGCATTTGGCACACGAAGTTGTCCTATCTAGACAACCCCCCTTGTCAGAGAGACAGGATGGAGCTCCCATCAGCTGCTGTTTGATGTGACCCATGGATCCGGCTGAGCGCTGGAGCCTGCTGTCAGTGAAGGCCCCCTGGCATGTTGCTGGGATCCCTGGCTCCCCATTCCATCAGGGAAACCACAGCTCTGGCTTTCTTCCAGGACATTCTGTAGAAGCCACAGTCTCTTGTTGCCAGCCTAAAAATTAGGTTTGCCCCTCTTTGTCCATCTTCTCTATTCACCTTGCGTAGGTGAGCTATAAATTCAGCAGGCCTTTGACTGCTTTATCATTTGCTGTTGTCATAATCGAGAGATGAGCTGGAGAAATACGGCTGGTTCCTAGTGTGACTGCAGGGGTACGCCTGCTGGGTTTGCCCAAGGGCTGGATTACGCAGGGCTGGCAGCTGGCGAGCCACGTCTCTGGTACCTACTAGAAACCCAAGGAGGCTGGAAAACACATGAATTATACATCTTGACAATACGAACATACAGAGGGCATGTCCTGTGTGACTTCAGTTTTTCATGAAACAGACTGTTCTTGGATTCGGCGTCTATCTACTTTCCTCGACGTGTCACTGTTTCCTCATTGGTGTGCCGCTGCCTGGATAAATTAAGGGCAGTGACTTCCATTGGAAGAATGCAAGAGAATCTTCTTAATGCCGAAGGCCTGTTTGTCACCTAGGTACCAATTACAACAACAATGAGCATTGTTACTTCCTTCCATCTTTTACCCCCCCCCCCCCCCCCCCCGCGCCAACCACCCCCCGGGGGGATCTATCCAGGTCACTGGAGCCCAGAGTGGCTGTGGAGTGTCACAGGACTCACAGCCATCACTCGCCGATGTCTTTTTAAGGGAACTTTTTCAAGATGTGAGAATTGTTATATAACATGTTGTTTCCTATCTCTTAACCTACAAACATCCCTTCGAAATGAAATACTTTCCTTCTCAACCCAGTATGAACTAACCAGCCTCTTCCCTCCTTCACAGCAAATTTATTTGCTTTCCACCTCCCTCAGGACTAAAAATAGTGTTGATCAAAGTATTTGAAATGATTCCTCTGATTTAATCGGAGGAAAGTTTGGCGAGGGAGACCACTTTAGGTCCAGAAACAGTTTTCTCAGTAAGCCAAGATGCAAATTTAAAACTAGGTCCCTGCTTGCAGGACTGAACTGTCAAAGGTGGGGGTCTGTCTCTGGAGTCTCAGTCAACAGGTTTTGGCCAGGTCATTGCCCACCTGCATTCATCAAGTTTGCCTGGTGCAAAGCCCTTGGGATCGATCATATGGCGACCCAAACCATCAGTGACCACACCCGGCTGCTCATGGCTCTTGAGTTGTATGCTGTGGAATCCTTTCTCTGGACCAGTTCTTGTTCGGATGGCCTTGCTCTAGGATCTGTGCTTAGAAAGGTTCCAGAAAGGTACACGATTTGCTTCAGCAGTTAAGTCAGTGTTGAGCATTCTGAGAGTTTCCCAGGCAGCCGGCTAGTCCCCTTGTCTTGTGGTTTTTACCTCTTCAGTGTTTCATGAATCTTTCTCTTTTCTCCTTTCCTTTATTTTTCTTCATAGCACTGAATGCTATCCGAAACTATTTTTGTTTTGTATTTTCTTTTGTACTGACTCACAATAGAATAAATTCCATAATGGAAGGGCCTTTGTCCATCTTGCCCATGACTGTGTAACCGAAGGAACACCCCTATGCCCCATGCACAGTAGAGCCAAACACTGAGACCAGGTTTGCAGCAAAGAAAGAAGTTTAATTTGCAAGGCAGCTGAATGAGGAGACAAGAGAAAAAAAAACCCTCAAAAACGCTTCTCTGATAATGAGGTCTTGAGTCTTTCAAGGCTATTAGGGAGAGGTGGGGGGAATGTGACTAAAAGCTAGAAAGGGTGAGGTAAAGGTGAGGTAAGTGTTGGTCTGCCCAGGAGCGGTGGATCATTGTGCTTCTTCACAGGTCACATGCTCAAAGATGGCGGCATTGACATGACCAGGGCATGGAGATTGCAGGTTCCTTGACACCAGTGGTCACCTAATGGACATTTATGCAGACCCAGTAACTAGGTTGGTGGTCTTAACTGGTCTGAATTGGATCAAAGTGTGCCTCTTAGCTTCTGGAAGACAGCCTAAGCAAATATCTTGTGACTTGTATATCAGAGAGATTTCATCCATAAAAGCAGGTACAAAGCCTTCTGGAACATTACCTAGGCTGGGGCTATTTAGAAGCAGGCAGCTGGGAAGTCTGTTGTATAAAGAAATAGGGCTTATGTTATAGTCTACTTCCCTCTGTCTACCCTAAACAGGCCGCAATAATTTAGCCTTATTTTAAGTAGATTAAAAGTAACACTTTAAAGATTAAAAAAAAAATTTGTTTAGACACTCATGGGGTTGGGGGGAGAGGGGCAAAGGGACAGGGAGAGAAATTATCATAAGCAGGCTTGCCCAGTACAAGCCCAACTTGGGCCTCGATCTCACGACCCCAAGATCACGACCTGAGTTGAAATTAGGAGTGGGACAGTTAACCAACCGAGCCACCCCGGCACCCCAGTTAAAAGTAGCACTTTAATTGCAAAGCACCGGTTTCAGCTGTACCCCAGAGGTTAGAGCAGTGCCTGGTGCAGGACCTGTCACACTGAAAGCTACAGTAATAGTACTATGGCTGTGACTGGCATATGCAAGAGTGAGGACGTTCAGTAATGGGGGAGTGAATGAATTGACATGCCTGTTACCACTTCTTGGTTGCATCCACTTTTTTCTTCCTTGCCATCTCAGTTGTCTCATGCTTCCTTATTGCCCAGCCCTCAAGCTGCCTATGCACTGCGGTCCTAGACCATGTGGTTACCTCGTTCCTCCAAGGGCCCGCATCACTCTCAGAATAAAGGTGCATGGACCCTCTGTCATCTGGCTCATGCCTCCTTCCAGCCTCATCCTGGGTCGAGTGAACTTTCAGCCCCATCCCTCAATGGCCAATTATTTCATTAGTTATGAGTATGTGATGAAACCTCTACGGAAACCCAAAAGGAAAAGGTTCGAAGAGCTTCTGGATTGGTGAAGACATGGTGGCTTGGGATGAGTGGTGTGCCTGGAGAGGGTATGGAAGCTCACCTTGCCCTGTGCGTCTCCTCCATCTGGTTGTTCCTGAGTCACAGCTTTTTAGAATGAACCAGAGATCTAGTAAGTGAAGTATTTCTCTGCGTTCTGTGAGTCCCTTTAGCAAATTAATTGAACCTAAGGAGGGGGTTGCTGGAACCCCCAATGTATAGCCAGTGGGTCAGAAGCACGGTTGGCAACCTGGACTTGTGATTTGCATCTGAGGTGGGTGGGGAGGGACAGTCTTAATAGGACTAAACCCTTAACCTGTGGTATCTGACGCTCCCTCCAGGTAGACAGTGTCAGAATTGAGTTGAATTGTAGAACCCCCAGCTGGAGCTGGAGAATTGCTTGCTGGCGTGGATTAGAATTGGTACTAGAATCATTAGTATAATATTCTTTACTATAATAGTCCTTAGAACTTAACCTGCAGGAGTTCTTTGAGGACAGGGCTGAAGTTCATTTCCCCTGGAAAGGGTTTGTTTTTGCCAGAGCCGGGCACCTGCTGGCACCATCAAGCCCAGGAGCCATGGCTCTATCACACAAGGATTGCTTTATTTTATTTATTTATTTTCCAAGATTTTATTTATTTATTTGAGAGAGAGAGAGAGAGTATAAGCAGGGGTGAGGGGCAGAGGGAGAGGGAGAAGCAGACTTCCTGCTAGGCAGGGAGCCTGACTCGGGGCTCTATCACAGGACCCTGGGATCATGACCTGAGCCCAAGGCAGACGCTTCACTGATGAGCCACCCAGGAGCCCCAGAAGGATCGCTTTAGATACAATTTTTGGCTTGAGCTTTTGTCTGCTTGACTCCACAGATAGTGGGGCTGTGAGTTTTGAATGCAATGAGGCCAAATGGGGCTCACCATTTCAAGGAATGGGTTTCTTCCCACTCCCTCCTAGCAGCAAGGTCAAACATGTTCTCCTTCTGGGGACAGGTAGAGTTCTAATTCACTGTAACACTGCGAACATGGTGCTTTGGGGTCCCAGCCTTATGCAGGGCTGGGGAGGGGAGTGTTGGGGTCTCCTGGGAGATTCCCCAGCCTGGGCTGGCCCCAGCTAAGCTTTCTCTCTGGTTGGTCCAGCCAGGCCAGCTGTCTGCTTTTGGAGCCCAAGCCTTCCAGACCATTCCTACTGGCCGCTTTGATTTCCTTACTTCTCCCCTGCTCAGCGACACTTTGAAAACAGAACTTATTATATTTTGTCTGGAAATTTGGAGTGGGAGGGTTGTTCTAGATGTCTATCCCACCATCAGGTAAGAAATAGAAATGCCGGTAACATATTTAACATAATTCTCTGTTTTGGGATATTTATGTTGTCTCCACTCTCTTGCTATGGTGAGTAAAATTATAATGAGCATTCTTGTAGAGAAATCTTTGCAAATATCTCTGATTTATTCCTTCCTGTAGTCACAGAAGCAGAATTGCTGGGTCAATGAATATAGATATTTTGAAGCATTTTGATAGACGGAGCCAAACTGTATTCCAGAAGGACTGAATGAGATTGTACCCTCACAACAATGCTCACTTATTTATTTTAGGCCTCTAGAGGACATGACTGCATTCTTCTGAGGCGAGTATATGGCACAGACAGGAAGCCCAGGATGGCCTGGGTGGTACTCAAGTCTCAGATTTACTTTGTTTTCTGCTAAACACGGGAGACCACCAGAAATCCTCACTGACACGAATCGAACTTCCTTCCTTGGCTTCGAAGAAAAAGAGGGTAAATCGGGCTTCATGAAAATGTCTGGAATGTAGCTCTCCACATCCTCCTGGTTCTGGCCAGGTGGGCGAAGTGGAGGAGTATGGGGAACAGGGGTGATGCACCAGAAATTTCTGTCCCCTCTAGCACATTAGGAGAAATGCTTCTTTTGGAGGCAGAATCCAGAATCCTTTGGAGGCTGTAACTTCACTAAGCCTGGTACCCGTGACTGTGGGTTAATGACCAGCCACCTCTTCTGTAGCAAAAGCGAAAACCCTTTTCCGGCTGGCATAGCTGGGGATGAGGCTCCAAGCATGTGGTTCTATTTCAGAGGGCCTTGCCTTTGAAAACCATCAGGTTCCATTTTCTATCAATTTGAGTTGGGAATTTTATTTTCTAGAAATCAAATACTGGCAGCGCTCAAGACCCCATCAACCCTAGCAAAAGCTCATGACAACAATTTTTAAGGGCCTTACTCTGAGTCAATATTTATTACCCTTCCTAGGGCACAGCCTCGCTCTACAACTGGGGCTTTAGAACTTTGACTCAATCTACTATGTATTTAAATGCACACTACTTGGTGTGTATTATAGTGGCATCATTTGGACCCTCAGCAACCTGTTCTGAGAGCCCAGTTTTGTTCTGTGACTATGTATATATGTGCGTGTGTGCTTTGCAACTGCAAATACTACCCCCTCTCCATGGGCTCAGGATGGGCACAGCAGAATAGTTAGATCACCAGGGCCAGCGGTGGGCTCATGCCATCAACCAGGGCCTGGCAGGCAGGAGAATTCAACTCTGATGGTTCAAGAGGCGTTCATGAATCGACTGTTTGCAGAAGTGTGGAAAGTGTTAACAGAATCACCAGAGGCTGGTACCAACAACAAGAAGTTACAACTTCTTAAACTGCTAGTTTAAAGGGGCAAGGGGAGGAAATGGGGCAACTAGACCCAGTGAGAGCTGGAGTCATAAAGGCGAGGTCTCTGGACAGGAATTACAGGAACGAAGGGACATGAGCCCCGCCGCAAACACAACTGAGCTGGGACAGAGCAGGGCCCGACCTTTCTTTGCTCACCTGCTGCTGCCTTCCGTTGGCCCCAACAGCTAGAGGCACAGGAGCTTGAGTGATTCAGTCCATTGGGTCAGTCCTAGCAGGTGCAGGGAACTCTAGAGAATGGGTTTGAGGCCAGTGGATGGTTAGGTCTCTGAAGGGTCTTGTGAATGTGTTACACAGATGGTCTTATTTCATCAGTAGTCCTTCAGATGGCGGGAGGGCAGTGGAGAAGAAGAGGTGAGAAAGCTTTAGCTTATACTTGGCCGAGTTGAGAGGCATGACCCAAAGTGCATCCCTTCCTCCCACCATTATTTGAACCTGGTTTATATTGAATTATTCATATAGGGCGATTAAGGATACCGATGTGCATAGCCCAGTAACCTAAGCTACTGGGGTTACAATGTAGGGATTCTTTTGGGGAACAGATGATCTTCAGGACCCTGTGGGCAGCAGACAGTCAGGGATGGCAGACATGTGTGTGACCTCTCCAGGGTGGTAGAGCTTAGACCCAGCTGCACCAGGACATCTAATGATTTGCATATGTTTTGAGAGATGGTTCACTTTTGGGTGCTGTGTAAATTTGGTATTAAATTAAAATAGCCTGACAGGTGATCCTGACGCCAGCCGGGTTGAGGAGCTGTTTGAGAGGTTCCAGAGGTTCCCCAGGTCTAGAATGCTCTAGTGTGGCTCAGGGTTTGTCCGGGTGTTTGGTAGGGCGTCAGGCTTGCGAGCTACTCCTCTGACAGAAAGTTTCTCTGCTCGGAGAAAATTCTGGACAGCACTACTTTCTCCCTCTTGGAGATTCAAAAATGCACTTGGCATATAAGGCCATATGAAGTCATCTAGTTTCCTGGATCATTTTAAGAGCGAGCTATTATTTAAATGTACACTGAAGTGGATCTTTTGTCTTTTCAACTAGTTATGTAACCCTTTAATTTGGCCTTCACTGCCCAGGAGAGTACATCTGTATAGTCCGTATTCACAAAGAAAGCTCAGTTTAGTTGCTCATGCCCCTACCTCGAGACCTGAGTACGGTACAGACATTTCTCTATACTTTTCTCATTTCCTAATTTTGTAACGTAACATTTCGTAAGCAGCCTACCTAGGATGTGAGGCAGTACATCTCTCTCTCCCTCTCTCTCTTCTGTTCTTCCCTCACCGTCACTTTGGCTCTTCCCCCAGGGTCCTGGGTTCATTGAGAGGAGGGGCAATTCGAGTGTTTGAGGTCCTGGCATCCTTTGAAGAAAATTAGGTCCTTCACATTCTTTGGAGAGATACTTCTTAGAGAAATGAAACTTCCTCTTCCTGGCTTCTTTTCCGAGCATAATTTAAGTATACTTCATGCTGACAATGTCTGTTACAAATCTTCCAGGGAGAGGTGAGGAGGGCAAAGAAAAAGGAAAGAAGCAATGACGGGGAGAGAAAGCCCCCATTTGCTACAATTATGTGCAAAGGCGGCTGCGAGCATTGTCAGTGTTTGTAGGTGACCTTCACCAGGCTAGCTGTGGTGTCTGGTTCACGGTCATGTGCTGCGCGGGCATCGGGTTCCGAGTGCTCATTAGGTTTTGGAGGAAGAAGCAAAGGTCCATTCAGTGTTAATGGTGCCGTGGCATGCACACCACCGAGTTAAAGCCTATTTCTTATTTTATGTAGAAAATCATCCGAGGACATTTATATAGAAGTAGATTTGTTCTTAGTCACAGCTGTGATTTTCTGATGTGAAAATCCCCTGCCTGCAGTCCCGAGGTGCTTGAAACCTTGGTTCTGAAATCCAAAACCAGATGCTGCTCATACGGTTTCAGTTGTCGTTTCTGCATGAAAGGGCAAGAGTATCCATCAGGGGTGCTGAGCAAGCCAGCCATTACTTATCATTTGGGGGGACGGCCAGGAAAAACTTGATGGATGTTCCCGTTTCATTTAGGTGAAGTTGTTAAATGTAATGGAGCCAGAAACTCCAGTTGAATCCCTGTATTGTGAACAAAAATGTGACTAATCGGGACGATTGTATTTCTTATGGAGTGGTTTGTAGAACCATCTTATAAAATTGTAATTGTGATGACTTCATGAAAATGCAAATTAAACTGGCAACAGCCAGAACCTGGTCAACCATCCAGAACGTTTAACCATTTAGAAATGTTTTAGTCCTCTCCTTTAAGAGAGTGGGGGCTAAGCAGAGATCATGCGTTCCATTTTAATAACCAGCAGTCAGGGTGTATCCTGTGACCATAACAGCTCCAGTCTGATGATCGTGATTTCTTTTTCTGCATCTACAACAAATGCCCAGGATAATGACTTTAGTTCTTTCAGTTACCTGCGGGATTTGACCCTGAGTTTCTCATTTTTAGAGCAGGCCTCCTTGTACGTGCAGATGGATTGCCTGGGGATGTTAAAGTGCAGATTCCAATTCAGAGGATCTGGGATAAGCCCAGATTCTGAATTTTCGCAATCTGCCAGGTAAGGTTGCTGCAGTGGCAAGTTTTGAACGAAGGAAATGTAAGTAGGACGAAAGGACTCCATCAAATAAGGAAACAATTATACCTATTGCTTAACACATTCATCAAGATGGCTAAGTCTTGGAAGCAATGCAGTAAGGTTTGAAAGTGTTGATAGGTTCCTTCTTTCACTTAACCTGGCATTGATATTGATCAGACTACAGTATTCTTTCCATTTTCTGACAATCAGATATCAGGTATTATATATTACGGCTTTAACTGGTACACACAGGAGCAGAAGGAAAAGAACCAACATTTTAGAAAGCAAACTCATATCTAAATCTTTTAAAATAGAAGGCAGAGAAATACTTCTACAATATTGCATACAATAAAGTATGGAACCAGTGTCTCCAGACAATCTAAAGGGATTATCTCATGAATGTACAGTCTGTGGGGAGTGGTTTTATTGTAGAAACACAGCCGGTTACGTTTCTAGAAACACAGTCCTCCGTTTTCTCTGTGTTGGTTTCTTGCTTATAGCCTCTGTGCTCTACACCACGGACCCTCTGTGGGATTTGATCACTCTGTGGATGTGGAAGCTAGTTGTTTGTAGGTGCTGTTTTCTTTTACTGTGGTCAAGGTTTACTAGGTGCTAAGGTTGAGGATTTTGAAGGAAACTACCATTTCTGTAGGACAGAAATGAGCTATCCCATTTTTAGTTTTCTATTCTAAAAGGTTGACTTAATGTCTCTAAAGAACTTTGGCATAGGACGTAGCATCCTTTTTTTGCTTTTATTCTCCTTCTCTCAAAATTGTTTTGGCTATTCTGTGCCTTTTACATTTCCAGATTAATTTTAGAATGAGTTTGTTAGTTTCTTCAAAAAAACCTGCTAGGATTTGGTTGTGATTACCTGGAATTCTCAATGGAGGAAAAATGGACATCTTAATAACACTGATGAAACAGTGTTCTGACTACTCCTGGCTTGGAAGTCCTACAACGTTTTAAAAGGAAAAGCAACCTCTGCCTTTTGAGATACCTTCAGTTGAAGGCTGAAAACGTCCTAGTAAACACTTTTTAATGATGATTATCCTTTGGCAACTCTAGGGCTTCTGTTCCTGAAAAGTGTTGTCGTTGGCAAAACCCCATTGTTGTGGGCTTAGTATACTTAGACTTGCTTATTGTGCACATTGTTTCTGGTAGGATGAATCGTACTAGTTTGTTTTTAGATCATTCCTACAGGGTGACACACAGTGCTACTTTTTTAGAAGAGTGTTGGATTGTCGAATTCATTATTTCTCCCGGTTGAGAGCTTGCAAGATACTGGGAGATTTTGAACTACATATTTTGAGACACGAATTCTATTCCAGGATGCCCTATGGGGAGGATTAATGGAAATGGGCAAGGGATGAGGGGATGGAAGACCACTGGGACCAGCGACAGTGAGGGTGCTGATTACCTCTTACTTCCTGGCCTGAAGAGGAAGAGGAGGGAGCCACTATGAAAACTCAGAAAGAGGAGATGTAATTGTTGGAGAGACTACCGAGAGAGGATTGAGGCTACTGCACCAGTGGGTGGTAGACAGAGTCAGGGAACTTGTGCCCTGACCTGTCCCTTGTCCCACCCTTCTGTCTCCTGCTGGGGCTTCCCATTGGTTGGCTCCAGACAGAAGCTGGAGGGCCGGGGCAGGATGCTGCCCCTGGAGATCCATTTCCTAGAGCTGAGCAGGGTGACAAGGGCAGAGTGTGGATCTGGAGGGGTAAACGCAGAGTATGCGTCACAGAAACGTCTGCAAGTACAGTAGTTCCACCTGCCCCCAACCCAGGGCATGCCTGGAACCATGGATAGTACCAAACCCTGTATATACTGTATTCTTCCTTATGCATACATACCTTTGATAAAGTTAAATTTATAAATTAGCCACAGTAAGAGATTAACAGCAATAACATAAAAAAAAACCAGAACAATTAAAATAATATAATAAAAGTTGTATGAATATGATCTTTCTCTTACAAAGTATTTTACTCACCCTTCTTGTGATGATGTGGATGATAGAATGCCTATGGAATGAGATGAAGGGAAGGGAACGATGTAGGTATTGTGATGGAGCCTTAGGCTACGGTTGACCTCGACACTATGTCAGAGGAAGATCATCTGCTTCTAGACTGGTTGACCACGGGTAACTGAAACTGCAGAAGGTCAAACTGTGGATGGGGATGGGGTGGGTACTCTATGTACAGACGGTGTGAACAGCTAGCGAAAAGCTATTCCAGAAGCATCTTTCACCTATGCAAGTATTGTATGAATATCAGGGTCTCCTGAAAACAGTTGTGTTCTTCCCACCCATTCTATCATATTATTCTCACTCGTCAGACTGTTTCTACAAACATCCCCCTAAAATATTCCTAAATGGCAGGTTAAGAGTCTGGTGATATAACCCAAAGCAGCATACCATTATTACAGTCTTCATTTGATTTTAAAAACTTACACAAAGTTTATATTCCACATCATAAAATATCCACATTAACCATAGGAACAGAGTAATTCTGGCTCAGGAAACCCCAAATTAAATTTGAAGAGCAGGCCTTTTACAAAACTGTGCTTAATACTTTCTCTTCTTTAGTAAATTTGCTTCATGCTGATCAGACTTTAAAAATGGCTACAGAAAACTGAAAATCAGTGCACAAAATGAAAATGCAGAAATGTGTGCAAAAATTATTAATGCCACATGATTTACTTTTCTTCTTTGTTTGTTTATAATTTCTTTGCTTGTGGTGATTGCATGTTCTGTGTTGAGAAGTATTTTCAGCTCTGAGTGGCCGGGAGCAGGAGGCTGGTCGTGCTCTGACACGGGCAGCCTGCAGACAGCTAGAAGGAGCAGCCGCTTTCTCACCCAAGTGCCCTCATGTTGTCCCTCTGTTCCAGTGCTCTTTAAGAAAGCTTATGAAGGCACTCAGAGTTCCTTCTTGAGCACAGATCTTTAGAAAACAAACACAGGAACAAACTGAACTGAAAACACTATGTCCAGCCCTATGTCAGCACTCATTTCCAGAGAAAGGACTTTTGGTTTTCAGTCTATTAGCAATCTCCTTTTTTTTTTTTTAAACTTCCATTCAAACCTGCAATTTGTATAGAATTTGGGTTTTTAAGATCAGATTATTGTTACTTTTGGAGCAATAAACATTAAAGATAGAACCACCAGTGAAATTACCTATTGGCTGCATATCCTGTTGGATGCATGCATCCAAAATCCTTGGTGATGGTGAGCCCGGCATTTGGGTTATGCTGCATGGCTTTGGGGGACTATTTAAAAACCTGTGGTATTTTGGTGGTACTCTAATCTGAGATTATGCACAGCATGTTTTGAGAAGTTCTCTAAGTACCCAATGGCCTTTCTCTTTTTCTTCTTTCACAATGTGTTTGCAAGTCAGGAAGACACAAGTTACCAAAAGTCATTTAATTAAAAAGGAGGCGAGTTTGCTTAAGAGGATGAGCGACCTTCTTGATGTCACTCAGTGACCCCAGGCAGGACTGCAGTGGGAACTTCAGTGTGAGGATTCTGGTCATACTGTTCTTTCCAACAAAAAATGCTACACTTTTAAATAACTTTAAGTCTTGAAAATAAAACCTGAACAGGGAAAAAGCAAGCTGCTTTTGGTATTAGCCCAGATTCCACCCTCAGTCCCCAGGCACAGATTTTCCTGATTCAGGAGATACATTAGCAGATCTGATGGTGGCGCTTGGTCTTCTGGTTTGAACGAGAGACACATAGAAGAATTCCATTTCCTGCCTCTCTCAAAAGTCTCCTCAGATGCTTCAGTAACATGGAGGAGTTGCTAATAAAGACAGTTTCTAGGAACCTAGACATCTATTCTAGGCTACTCTTGGTTGCCTTGGCAATGTTGCTGACATATGTGTGTTTCTTGGCGTTGGAGAATTGCCCAAGAAGCATTTACTGAGCTGCAGAAAGAGAATTGCCAGCAAGCCATGCTCTGAAACCATGATGGTTTCATAGTCTTCACAGTGTCCCATTAGCCATGAAAGATCCTTCTGTATCTTCGAAGGGTGAAGATGTGACCTTGGCAGTACACTTTCCTCAGACTCTCATCTGTTGGATGAGCAAGTTAGATTGCATGAAACCCATGCTCCCTGTCAGCTCCTTCACATCGCAGTTTAAGACGAAGATATTAAATCAAAGAGAAGAAAAAGAATGAACCCTTACTATAAAGCATCTACTGGAGTCAGGCATCAAATTAGGCTCTTTTGCTCGTTTAATCTTCCCAGAATCAGTATTCTCCCTGTTCTAACCAGGGCGAAATGGAAGCTTAATGACATTAAAAGTTTTGCGGAGGTCAACCAGGTCTCATAGGTGATCGAGTGGGGTCCTGTTTCATTTGACTTGTGTCCTTCTTTTCTTTTTTTTTTTTTTTTTGAGCTCTTTATTCGCTTGTTTTATGTGCCTGTTTTTTTTTTTTTATAATGATTTTTTATTGTATTATGTTAGTCACCATACAGTACATCCCCGGTTTCCGATGTAAGGCTCGATGATTCATTAGTTGTGTATAACACCCAGTGCACCATGCAATACGTGCCCTCCTTATTACCCATCACCGGCCTATCCCATTCCCCCACCCCCCTCCCCTCTGAGGCCCTCAGTTTGTTTCTCATAGTCCATAGTCTCTCATGTTTCATTCCCCCTTCTGATTACCCCCCCTTTCTTTATCCCTTTCTTCCCCTACTGATCTTCCTAGTTCTTATGTTCCATAGATGAGAGAAATCATATGATAGTTGTCTTTCTCTGCTTGACTTATTTCACTTAGCATTATCTCCTCCAGTGCCGTCCATGTTGTAGCAAATGTTGAGAACTCGTTCTTCCTGATAGCTGAGTAATATTCCGTTGTATATATGGTGTGTCCTTATTTTCTTTCCACTGTGCCCATGTTGTGTCTTAGACTTGAGAGCAGTGGTTCTTCATCTGACCGAAGCCATGAGCCCCTTTGAATGAAAGACACATTCAAACTGTATCAGGCATATAATTTCAGGTCATCCGTGGACACCGTGGAATCTATCTATGGACCTAGATAGAGAGCCCCTTACCTGAAGGGAGGCCTCGGTCATCTTTATTCTCCTCAAGGGAGACCCACAGCCAGTCTACATGTTATTCACTCTTCAGGTCTCATTTGGAGAGACTCTGTTGCTGTGATTATTCCTCTATGTGTATCTTCATCAAACCAAGGAAGGTCACCTCTAGGAAGTAGCTATAGAATCCTAGGATCTCAAGATAGACGTGTGCCTCAGGAGTCATCCCAAGCCCCTACTGTCAGATCCTTCAAGATTGTCCAGTATCATGTGTTAGGAGGCCAATGATTCGAATAGCTAACATTCTTAAGCCCTTATTGCTGGAAATTGAAGTGAAAGTTTTATATGTATCTTACCATTTAATTTGCAAACCATACTCTGAGTTAGGTATGAGTAGTATCCTTCATTTACAGATGAGAAGGTGACCACAGAAAGATGAAGAGCCTTGCCCAGGGCAGACTCCAAGGGGAAGGGCTGGGGGTGAACCTGTATCAAAGAGTGAACCCAGCACACTCTTTGTCAGTTCGATGTGTTGCTTCATGTCCCTTCCTTCCTACCCGCCATATTAGCTCTCTTTTCTTTTACAGCTTCTCCAAAACCAGAGAATTCACATGCGAATGGAGCTTATACCTGAGCAAACCAATCAAGAATTACTTCCCTCCCACCAACTGAACTCCCTCCTCTCTTAAATTCAATTATTTTGATTATTTTCTCTCCGGAAGGAGCAGGCTGATAAGGACAAAGAGAACCTCCCCACGAACAGGGGATTTTGTATTCATATGTAATTCCTCACCTGTTTTTGTAGTAAAGCTCAGGGAAACCCATAAGATGAAGAGAGAACAAACCGTTCCCCAAATTGTGCTCCAGTGAATAGTAACCTTATAAGAGGTTAACAAGTATGTGTGGGAAACACAGGGTTGAATAATGTTAAATGCAGGTTTTTTTTTTTTTTTTTTTTTTATTGCAAGACTTCTTGGATCCTTTAATATGCTTATAGTGGAAAATTATGAAAGGTTTAGGAATTGTGTCAGAGGAGTGAAATTGACTATTATCCAGTATATTTTCTATGTTTTCAGCATCTCTTTTTGCCTATATATGTGGGTTCTTTGAATTTCTCCTGGAACTGTTTACATCTTAGCAGTTCTTTCATTAAATACTGAGTTAAAAAAATAATTTGTGACACATGTTCATTTTGTATTTTTATGGGCACTATGATTTTTCCTTTTTTAACCTTTAACTATATATATTCTTTGATAGTCTACAGAGGGATATATAATATTTATTATTTTTCAGATAGATTTGACCCTGAATTTTTTTTTTTAAAGAAGATTTCTGAGATTATGTCCCATGGAACAAACACTGTTTGGGAAAGATCGCTTCAGAAAGAACAGGTGAAATCAAAACGGTAGCTGAAAACCAAATCCCAGCTTTATATAGACTTAGAACACATAAACTTAGAACGTCCCTACAGGGTAGAAATGGGGCAGGCATTCTTACTCTGAGTGTGGTCCTCATTCACATAGGGTTCGAAGCAGATAAGGAATTATCCCAAATTCCCACAAAGAGACAGGGCTCTCAGTCCCATCCAGTATCAACGATTTTAGTCCAGGGTCTCGACACACTGCCTTAGTGAGAGTTTTTCTCAGCTATACCTGACTTTGCCCATCTCAACCTTTTAATAATGATTTTTTATTATATTATGTTAGTCACCATACAGTACATCCCCGGTTTTCGACGTAAGGCTCGATGATTCATTAGTTGTGTATAACACCCAGTGCACCATGCAATATGTGCCCTCCTTACTACCCATCACCGGCCTATCCCATTCCCCCCCCCCCCTCCCCACCCCATCCCTCAGTTTGTTTAGTCCAGTCCATAGTCTCTCATGTTTCATTCCCCCTTCTGATTACCCCCCCTTTCTTTATCCCTTTCTTCCCCTACTGATCATTCTAGTTCTTATGTTCCATAGACGAGAGAAATCATATGATAGTTGTCTTTCTCTGTTTGACTTATTTCACTAAGCAACATCTCAACCTTTTAATTTACCTCTTGAAATTTAGGAGAAAGATTGTTGACAAGGTAGAACAAAACTTCCAAAAATCTTTCCTATGATTTTTAATCAGTTACCAATCCACTTGGGCATGTAAGCTTTGTTGCCAGAATGAGAGGGACGTTGACAGCGTTTGGGGAAAATATGTTTTGTGATGCCAAGATCATGGGCTGCAAGGAAGGTGAGTGGTGGCAGGAGTGGGACCTTTAATGCTGAAGGGTCGGAACCGGTGTGAGAGAGGGCCTGGGTTATCTGCATTATCTCCCTAGGAGCTTGTCGCTTGTCCTAATGGAAGGATCTTGTCTTGACATCTGTGGAATCAAGTGAAGTGGTTTCGTCTTGTTTTTCTGTACCACTTCTGTTCCAATGAGTCATTCTTTGTGCCCTGATCTTACAAGGAGGTAATGTCCTCCCAGACCTTTTGTTAGAAGTGAATTGGATGGTTTCTATCTAAGTAGGGGTAGAATGGGGAGAAGACATGGTGTAGAACCTGTGCCCACCACTCAGGATCTATGAGTAAGTATAATAACCTATTTGGGATGGAGATGGTGTAGCTGGCTTTCGTTTAACGGAAGTATGGATCTAGCAGTTATTATATGAGCATTCCTGACAATACGACACAGTCAGTGCGAGTGGAGGAGAATGGTTTAGCTATCCAGGGAAGAATACGGCCACCAGGCCATGCTGCTTTCCCTGTTGCTGTCTTTAGGGCATTATCACCGAGTGGTGAGACGTGGGCTCTGGAATCAGCCTGTCCGCTTGGAATCCTGGCTCGGTTACATACCAGCTTTGTCACTGGTCGGTTACTCCAATTTTCAGTGTTCTCATTGGTAACATAAAGATAATCACTGTAACCTAACTCATAAGACTGTTGAAGCGATTACATTCATTTTTAGATATAATGCATATAGAACTGTGCTTGGTATATTTTTAATTTCCATAGATGATAGCTAATAAATCCGGGAATTATGGAGTTATTAAGGTGGGGCCTGTTCACAAGAGGAGGAGAAGCAAGAACATTTCCTTTCTTTACTCTCTGTACTCCTTTTCATTGGTTTCATACCCATCAGCACTAACAGCCAGCCCGCTCTTGACTTGGGCAGTTTATGGCCCCAGTTGAAACCCTGAGCTCACAAAGCTCTTTGTTCCACCTAAGCCAACATCTTCCATATCTGTACTGTAGGTCCGTGTTTCCAAGTTGCTGATTCATCTTCTGGTGGGACAGTGCGTAACTGAGGCCACCAGGACGGTCTGAGGAGTGTGTGTAGATAGATCAGGAACAGGGCTGCTCCTGGGCTAATTGCCTGGGTGTGGAGCGCTCCCTGGCTCCCATAACCACGTGCATTTGGAGCGGCTCTTCTGCAGCCGGATCACTGGCATTTCAGCAGATATGCTTTCTCTCAAACACCTGGACAGGGGTCGAGGGAGGAATATCTCCCCCTGGCTAAGGAGCAGGAGGATTAATTTAAGTGGCGTAATGGGGTTGGAGGGTCATTGTATGACCCTGTGCAATAGTGGCATGTCCTCCATGGGGGTGCCGCTGAGGAAGGAAAATCTAGTCTCTCTCAGAATGTCAAGATGACTTGAAGGCGTTAGCACACTTCTGTGTCACTAAATTTTGGGTGTAAGTGCTGTATTCTTGGTTGGGTACTGGAGTTATCCGGTTTCCTAGAGAGGTAGCTCGGAGACATGGTGGCCAACCCAGGTGGAGAGAACAGGCACCTTAAGAAGAGGGGTGTCTTGGATGCCAGGGCCCACAGTCCATTCATCTTTCCTCGATCAATATTCCTCAAGTGATTTCTTTTTTCCACCAAGAATTGTTTTTTTTAAGTTGGAGAACTAAGATGTCCTCAACTTTCAATGTTGGGAAGGATAGAGGAGAACAGACTTCGGGAGTGTGATACCTGACCAGGTAGATGCATGACTGAAAACACCTTGGCTTCTGCTTACTGTATCTGCAGACTGGGGCCCCTTCTCACTTACCCGTTTCCCTTCCAGGCTCCAGAACTCTCTTTCCTTCACTGCATTCTAATTCCCAGTTGGCTCTGTCACACCTAGGATAAACCTGTTCATGTATGAGATTTGTACTTTCTCTTTACCATATGTTTTCCTCAAAGTTTTGAAGTTCACTCAAATGGACAGAAGCCTGGGAACATCCCCTCTCTCACCTATTTTTGCTTTCTTCCCCAAAAGTGTTTCCCAGAATTAGAGGAAGGCCCATGCCAACCTCTGAGACACTTTGAGGCCACGATGGCTAATGTATTTTTGCAGTCTGCCAGGGCAAGGAGTAGATGCGTAATGATGCAGACGTAAATCTATCAAGGCTAGACGGCAAAGGACAGGACCTTGACAGGTACATGAACCACACCAAAGGATGATTCATCTTGTTTTTCTCAAGTTAGGGCACCATAAAGCTACTTCTTTAAGTCTTGGAACACAGGCAGAAAGAGATCAAAGTTCTAGGACCCTGAAGTTTGACACAGTGCAGTGCTTGCCCAGAGGACCCTAAAGCACAAGCAGTTACCTTGCACTTGCATGGACCTGATGGCCTCCCTCCAGTCCAAGGTGGTGGAACTTCGCACAGAGGCAGAGTGAGCCCTTCATAAATGCCGTCTGAATTTGCACATGGACATGTGAGTGTCTGGACAGATGAGTGAATGAGTCATCTGCACATGGGCAGGGGGGGAAGATCAACAACTCTCCATGTCTTATCCAGACAAGAAGAGACCACGGTCTTCCCATGCACTTGACTCCTGGAGTCAATGGATAATGTATACATAATTTTATGCACGCTTTTTTTTTTTTTTTTTTTTTGGAGAGTGTGAAGAGAGGGGTGCCTCCCTGTTCAGAGAAGGCTAAATCGTGCAGTTTTCTCCTTGACTTTCAGAGTCTGGCATAAGGAAGCATCACTTCTGCAGACTTGGAAGTTTGTCCAGTCTGATCCCTCATCCAAAGCATGAATCTTTCTCAGGAATCCCAGTGCCCCATCCTGCAGAATTCTTTTAACCATTCCCCTTGAAGTACCTGGGGTCTTCATCCTTTTCTCATACCAGCGCCTTCACATCCCATCATTTCTGTCTGCAGTGGAAGATGGTGAAGTTATCTTTGCCTTAAAATGCCAGTTACCTGTTTTGAAAGCCGCCAATATAACATTCCACCCCTAATTTAAAAATATTAAGAGAGGGCAATTCTTCTGTTATTACTATAGCAGTCAGTACTTACTTGCTCTGGATTATGAGGATTTGAGCCTTGATCAGAATAGTAGCTATAGGATATGGGGAAACTGCCCAAATCAGAGAGTTCTGAATTTTTCGGGACCTTACTTGACCACTTCATGAACAATTAAACTGCTCTAGAGAATTGCTCTAAAAAAAGAACGTGAGAATCACATCTTTGGAGCAGCCCGTGCAAACCATGCCGGGGGACTGACTGCTTTAGGAGACGCGTGAAAGAAGATTTATTAGTGGAAATATTCCGAGCTACCGTATTCCTGCTTTTCCTTCCTATTTAATTTCTCATTCGCCTAGGTCATGCTGTCTTTTGTGATCAGATCAGAACTTCTGAACTCAGGCCTGAGAAGGGAGCCAGCCCTAGGGGGATGTTTCAGAATCTCATCTTCAGAAAGGCAGTTTGAAAAGGTTTATTCAACTTAGAATGGAATTTTGCATTTGAAAACAGGAGCTACAAGAGTAACAACAAATTCCTATTGTTTCAAAATAATAAAGTGTCAGTGCAAATGAAATTGTCCTGAAACAAAATGCACGAGCACAGAATTGCCTGTGTTTTGCCTGTGGGTGGAAGATGTTCTCGTGTTGTCAGATGGTAAATATCAGATACATGAATGTATAGTGATTGTCCTGTAACATCAGTGGTGCCAAACCCCACAGGCTTAATTGATATTTTTCAAGGTGGCCAGTGGCCAGTGAATGCGAGAGGCCACTTAAGCTAGAAACTCACTGTCAGATATTGTGACATAAAACAAGGTAAAAGATATTCTTAATCTTCTCAGTTCCAGATGTCAGTATCTTTGTGACTTTAAGATATTTTTTAATGTAGCAGATCAGTTTTACCACCGATATCAAGGCTCTGAAGAAAAATTACAAGACCCCTGAAATGGGTTTTCTAGCTGAGCCTTCAGTTTCATCCAAAAGTCCTGGTGGGTGTTTCTGGTTATTACCTTTCCTAATTCCACGTCTGAACCATTTCCCTCCCTGGCGTCTTGACCACAACATAGGTCCCCAGCTGCTGGCAGCCGAAACCTGAGGTCATCCTTGCATCTTCTCTGTCCCTACCCTGTCCATCTCGTAATCTCGCGAATACTGTGGATTGCACTTCTTAAGGGTCTGTCCCATCTGTCCCCTAGCTCAGGCTCAGTCACGTTGCCTGTCTGTGTGGTCTCTTAACGGGTCCCACCATCTTTTAATCTGTCCTGATCACTGTCACCAAGGTGCACAGGTCTAATCAGGTGGCCCCCTCCAGGGAGACATCTCATTGGCTCGCCGTGGTCAATAGGAGAAAATTAAAGTCTTTAGTCTTGCAGACTAAGCCCCTCTGTAGTCTGCCATCTTCCTTCCACGCCAGTCTTGTCTACCGGGCTCCCCTTCTTGAACCTCGTGCCTCAGCACCACCACCGTCACAGTCCCTAGATTCGGCTCCCCTTTCTGCAGCCCCTTGTATGGTGTTTGGCATGCGGTCGGTCTCCAGTAAGTCAACTTCCGCTGGAGCCCGAAGTGAACAGACTTTCTTCTCTGCCCACTCTTCGTGGTGATTTGCGTTCTTTCATAGGGAAAATGTCAAACTTGATACATTTATTATGGATTTGAGAATTAGAAGATATCCAAAATTAGAATTTGAATTTGAATTAGAAGATATTTATTTCTTTCACCTATTTGATGAATAAATCTCTTCTCTGGCACCTCTCACTACTGGTTAAGCTCAGATAACGACGAGGACAGTGACCTCACTACCTCTACCAACAAGCTATTCAATTTCCAAAAAACTTTGATAAATTTGTGCAAAAATTTTTATATATAGCTTTTACCGACTGATGCTAGTTCTCGATCTTGGTTTCTGATGGAACAAGTCTTCTTTTCCGTGATAAGCCTTCAGATCTTTGAAGACAACCATATTCTCTTCCTCTTCTTTTCTCCCTGTTAATATCCCCAATTATATCAAATTTTCCTCTTACCTCAGGGAGTCCATTCTCTCTGCTTCTTTGGGGGCTCCCTTTAGCTGGCTCCAGGTTGCCTGTGAACTTCTGTGCTCACCACCTTGTCCACAGCAGAGAAGCCTTTAGTCCTACTCTCCCGGTTGTTCTCATGTGGCCTGAGGTCGTTTCCAGCAACATCACTTTGTCCACTTGGATTGAGTATCTGCGAAAGTCACCCCTTACTTCTTCCGAAGGGTGGAAGCCACATTTTCCTAGCATCTGTTCTGTTGCACGTTGGTTGAAAGTTGATAATCATAAATTCAGTACTTGTACAATTACATTTTTGACCTAAATTTTATCCCTGTTGAATATCATCTTGCTAGAGAGGGTCTTTTTGTGAATCCTGATTCTTACCGTGTAGTATATCCAATGTCCCCCGCCCCCAGCTTTTTGTCAACAAAAGTTTATGCTGTTGATGCAATTAAAATAGGAATAAGCAGGCTTCTGTGAGAATCAGCTGAAATAACAGACGGAATTCCCTAACATAGTGACTGGCATGAAGAAGATTCTTAGCAAAGGCCAGGTCCTTCGCTGCCCCTGACCCGTGTTTTTTCCATCTCTCCTCTGGCTTCTGCCGTCAAGGTGCGGGTGTGCTGTAACTCACAGAGGTCTGGGTCCCTTATTACTTTCCTTAGAAGAGAGAGTGTGGGCTTACAGTGTCATCCAGTTATGATTCTCTCTCTCTCGACACCTAGGAGCCGTTTTTTTGGTTGTTTTTTCTACTTAAATTATACTGAACAATTTCTAGAAATATGAAACGCAAGGTGTCACAATTTAAAATTTAAATAACAGACTTTCAGCAAGGGGTCTGTGAAAAATCCCCTTCACAGTGGTAAGTATGCACCTGTGAAGATGTGTTTTCATAGAGTATGGTGGCCTCCAGGAATCTCCTATGAGAGCATGAGAACAACAGTTAGGATGTATAAATCCCATTTGCTTCCCACGACAAGGAACAGGCTATCTGTGTGGGGACAGGGCTACCAGACCTCAAAAAGGGGATTTTCCAGAGGGTCTCCGGTAAGCTGCTTACTCTGTCCTATTTCCTCAGCCTTGGAGTATTGTGAGAACGAAAGAAAACACGTAAATCACTTCCTGCGGTTTCAGGCGCATAGTGGAGGCTCTGTAGACATCTTTCTCTTTTCTCCCACTCCTGAGACCACCGTGCTTTTGCACTGCATGGAAAGTGGTAGGGTCAAGGTTGCTTGCTCAGGAGAGTTTGACAGCCTTTCTTGGCTTTTGCGAACTGTTGCCTTAGATGAAGTGTTGCCACTTCTCAAAGACCTGTTCTAGAGTAGCCAAACATTTATGAAATAGTAAGTGTTAAGAAATAGGGGGAGAAGATCATGTAGTAAATGCTAGGTACTTTCCCGTCTTCGTGTTTATGTGTATGGCAAGAGGTCCTTTGGGAAGACCTAGATTTAAAATGAATTTTTTTTTTAAAAAAGGTAGAATAAAGAAGCAATCAAGCAACTTCTTTCTTAAAGTTCTTTTTACTTTAGAACAAAAAATACAGGAGTAGATGGGAGGAGATCTTATAACAAGGCCAAGAATCCCACGTCATTGTATTTCCTTCTCTAGCAGGTGTGGCCTGTGTAATTTTGTTTTGCCCTCTTGCTCTTATGACAGTGGTAACAACAAAAATAATAGTAACAATATCTTGCATTTACAAAACTCTTCTAAGTTGATCCTGTTGTTACAGTTTTTCAAAAGTTAAAGACAACATTTTTTTTTTAAAGATTTTATTTATTTATTTGACAGAGATAGAGACAGCCAGCGAGAGAGGGAACACAAGCAGGGGGAGTGGGAGAGGAAGAAGCAGGCTCATAGCAGAGGAGCCTGATGTGGGGCTCTATCCCATAACGCCGGGATCACACCCTGAGCCGAAGGCAGACGCTTAACCGCTGTGCCACCCAGGCACCCCAAAGACAACATTTTCATATAAATAATTTTCAACTCATTAAGGCAAATGTTTATGGAGCTTTTTAAATGACCTGGTGTTTTAGACGCTAGATGTGGGGCTATTGAATAGAGAACCCACTTGTGGCTCTCAGGATCCTTCTGCTCTGTCCCCAAGTAATTTTCTGGTGTCTCTCAAAGAACTCCTTCTCCTGATACCCAGTCTGGTGCTCTATCAAGACAGAACAACTCCTGCCCAGTCCCACAACAGATAATGATTTTTCCAGCAATCTCTGCTGAGGCTACTTCTTTGGCTGGAATGCAGTCGGCCACATTCCTGTCTGCTGGTGTTTCTGGCACAGTTTGAATAAGCTCCACAGAGCATTCCCGAATGCTCTGGATGTTGCTAATATCCAGGCCCCATCCAGGGTCTCTTTGAGCTTTGAGTGAGTCGAAGAGCACACTGGAAGGTGGTGGGGGAGAATTTGCCATGTGCCTGGCTCCAGTAATTCTAAGACCATCCCTATAAAGTAGGCTAATTCTTTAGTGGCGTAACTTTGGTTCACTGTTGAACAAACAACTGTGTACCTGGTATACACCAGGCATTGTGTCAGATGCTTTGGACAAGAAGGCAAGACAGAGCTTTGGCCTTCAGGTCAGGTACAGCCTACTGGAGGAAACGGATATGTAGGTCGGTAAATGCCGTCTAGCCTAACGTTGCTCAGGCTGGGAGTGGCAGAACTGTGGGTAAAATCCAAGTCTGATCAACCCCAAGCCATCAAGCCGAGATGCTTCCAGAACAGAAAAACTAGCGATGCTGAGGGACGTCTCCTCAAAAGAGCAAAACAACAGCCTTGCTCTGCCTGTTATTTGAAGATATCATTAAATCAAACCATTTTTTGTTTTATTTGTAAACTAGGTCCTTCAGAAGCTTGGAAAAGCTGATGAGACAAAAGATGAACAGTTTGAAGAATATGTCCAGAACTTCAAACGGCAAGAGGTAAGTATATTTATCTAGGTTCTGGAGGGGGAAATGGGCTGACTGTGTTTGTGTTTTAGCATATAACTAAATTGCATTAAGGTCGAAGAAAGAACTTTCTTTCGGGTTGGAGTTAACGTGAGGGGTGACGCTTGCTAATTCTGTAGGCTTGCTTGTGGCAGGTGAAAGAAGAGGCTGTAGGCACCACGGGAAGAAGGTGGGTGTTTTAGACTCTCAGGGGATTAAGGCTTTGCTTGTCTGGACCTCTTCAGTACAGATTACTGGTCTAAAGGAAAGATGCTGTTTCGGATGATTTATAGTCTTAGTATCATATAGTATTAGGAAAACAGGAGTTAGATACTTCTGGCATAATTATTTTAATTGCTGCATGCTTCAAGATCATGCATTCTTAACAGGGGTTATATCTCCCCCAAGAGGGTGAAAATTGGTTCTTTGTGGATAAAAAAATTGTACTCTTTGTATGTGTATACATCACATAAATAGATATATAGTATATCCATGGTATTAAAATTTCATGGGGGGTGTGTAATAAAGAAAAAATTGTCTACAAAGTCTCCTTGAGGGGAATGATAATGAGGAAAAAGGTTGAGAAACATGGTTTGTGATGTTTGTTCGTTTGATGGGCTGCTCTGTGTTCAACAGACACATGTATAAGGAAACAAACTCTTCTGTAAATTATCTGTTTATATCTCTAAGGCTTGGATAATTGGCCAGAATATCATTCTGTCGAGAACATGCATGAGGGTCAAGGTGGGGGAAGGTACAAGTGGGGCTTTCTGTGGTTAGAAGCCTCTAATCTGGAGGTCATACTAGAGGTGGGGTGGGAAAAAGGCTGGGATGGCAGACTCTGGCAAATGGGGGTGATATGAGGGCACGGATTTATTTTTCCTGGTGTCATTGGAGCTACCAGCGTCCACAGGATATTGCAACCTTGGGGATGACAATCAGTAATGTCGGATCCTCACAGGTTTCATTTTGCCCCTTTCGCTCCAGTTTGAAGATCTCAAATCCCAGAGATTTCTTTCTTCGCTATGTGTGCCAGAGCCCCCACTATTTGTCTCACTGCAGACATGCTATTTCTTTCCTTCACTGCCACGGGTGATAAAATCCAGCAGGTATGGAGCCAAGTAGCCCAGACTCCACCAGAACACATTCCTGAATACCTCCCATTTCATCCCAAGACTAGGAGTGGACATGTGCAGATAGGTACTCAGTTTACGCTATACGTGGTAGCCATCTTGTTCTGTCAGAAAATGAAGCAGGAGAGATGGGAGTTGGAGAAGTAAACAGTGACAGTGAACTAGATCATGTCCAGGTAACAGTATTATGGAGAGCTTTGGATTAATGAAGGTAGAAGAGAGAATTTCTAGAGAAATGTCACCTCCAGGCCCATAGACTCTGTTGTCCCCCAGTCTCCTCCACGAGAACAGACCCTCCACGTCTCCTTAGGCTCTCAGTCTGTGAGTTCTCGTATGTTCTTTCGTGCATTGGGATGACTCTGATACGGATCAATGTCTGGATTGCAGCAGCCGCGCACAGGAAAACCTGTCAGTCATGCCCTGTTACTTTGCAGGGCGATTCCAAATATCTGCTTTAAGGGATTGGAGTTAGATAGAAGGGATTCGTGTCTGTAGTTTTACCTGCTTGAGGATTTACACTCTACCCTTTGAAACCTCGTCTTCCTGTCTGGTGTGTCCCTGTGGAGCTAATTAGGTCTTCGCTCTTGGATTTTTTTTTTTCCTGTGTCACTTCTATGGTGTTTTGATGTTGTTAGCACCCCAGAAGGTTAACCTTGGGAAGCATCAAGTTCAGAAAAGCATTCATGACTAGGAAGCACTTTGCATTTTCCAGTTACGGTGAATTCTTATTGGTCTTTTTTTGGGACTTTGTTGACTGAACCAGGTGAGAATTGTTTTTTGTCTAAGCACTAAAGAAAAGTATGATTGGTTAAATGCTCAACTTCATCAGTTAAATGACCTGTGCCACCAGCAGGAGCAGCGTGGGGTGACTTTGTAATGTTGCTGTGCGATCCACTCCCGTCCCTAGACACTTTTTCAAATGTTATAGAGCAAATGGTATACTATCATTCTTGAAGACCCAACATCTTGGTCCTTATCAAGAATATTAGCAGATTTCAAGAACTAGGTAAAACTTCAAAATCTGGGGAAGTTGGAACAAGCAATTCTACTTTATAAAAGTGCAAGAAGCAGAATGGAAATGTAGAACTAGTATTTCTCAGAGTATCTTGACCCCGCCCCCCTTTGGCTCCCTTTGAAAGGGAGATTTTTGCACCAAAAACATCTTGCATTTGCACCTACTCATTCTGATGTTTTTCTGTTTGTTTCTTTTAATCAGAAAAAAGAAATGTGGAGTCATTTTAGTGCAGTAAGGAGGGATGGTACCTTAACCCTGTCTGTATAGTAGAGAGAGAGAAGGAGAAAAGGGATGGATGGGAGGGAGGGAGGAGAGAGATTTATCAATTTTCTGTAAAAACATACTAATGATTGAGAAGAAGAGCCAAAGGGTGAATGTATTAATATTCTGCAGAGGGGAAAAGATATCCTTTTAAGCCTCAATATGTATTGGTAACCAGTTCACATCTGTTGTATATGCTGAGAAAGCATATGTAGAAACATTAACACAAGCATATGTAGAAACATTAACCTAGAAAGAAGGATCTACTAAGATTGTGGTGACCTCTACAAGGCCTGTTACTTTTAGTGTTAATTACACTAATAGTGTAATGGTGACTCATTATTCTAAAGGCAGAAGGCATCATCTAAAGGCAACAGACTCTAAAGATATTATCTGTCCCAGGAAATCTAGATTTCATATTTTTTTTCTGTGATGACATATTTTTCGAATCCAAAAAGATACTGCTTAGAGTCTATCAGATGAACTATATTTGGATTTGTGCATTATATTATAGTCACCTGATCATGCTCAATTAGTACTTAATCCAAAGTGGATTGTTCTAGAATGTTCTAGGAAGTATTCTAATATCTTGGGCCCTGGTGATCTTGCTTTTTGGTAAAATCAGGAAAGTCCTCATGGTGATTGATGGAAACAGAGGTGACAGCAGGGTCTGTGTTTGAACTCCAGCTTGAAGCTTAGCTTTTATCTTATTCCAGTGCCAGGTTTTCTTTTTGACCCCAAACCTCTTTTCCTAAAAGGTGGTTTTTGTTGGACTGAGAGCTGGGATGGAGGGTCTGTGCACACTTTCTTTTTGGTTGTGCACTGGGCTCCGCATTGCTGTGGTTTTTGTGATCCGTATTTCATACACCATTCAACTGGGGCAAGGACGAAGGGGAGCGTAGGGTAGAGCAAAAAGGAATAGAGTGAACTTCACTGCTGGAAACTTGGGATTTTCCATGCTGAGAAGTGCCAAAGAGAGCAAGGATTATAGAAATCCATCCAGCAGGAAGAGCAAACTGACTTCAACACGTCCTCCCCCAAAGTGTTGTGTTTTTTTCCCTCTTTTTATTTTGCCCGTCTTACCAAAGCCGCTGACAAGTGGCAGAATTGCTGGTGTGAACATCGCCTACTTTCACCTGGTAGCCTGCTGACGAATCTGTTAATGAGCAGAGAAGAGATCCCAGAGGGGAAAGAAGGTCCTTGCCTCTTTCCCTCCTTCTTGCTAATAAACCTGCCCATGAAAATGCCATGCTTATAGCAACCGTGCCCGTTACAACGACTGACTAGCTCAGGGGCTATTTGGGCCCAGGTAACCAACTGTTTGGTCACATTTCAATGAGTACAGCTGTGAGCACCCACCCGGACTTACAGTCCCAGAGCGATACTTGGAGTAAAGGGGTGGCGTGTCTCACCTCTCAGGGCTGTGCAGCTTTTCATTCCTTTTTAAATACTGTAGCAGTGCTGTTCTGCTGCCTCCCTCCATGCCCACCAGCGAGGAACAGGCTCACTTCGCTGCAATAGAAACAAAGAAGAAAGGAAAAGCTTGGGTGTTGAAAGCCTCTTGGGTGGTGAGAATTTGGAGCCAGTTATTCCAATTATTAGGATTATCCGGTGACTGAAAGCTGGAGTTGTGTCTTCTCCTTAGCACAGGGATCCTGTGTAGCTCTTTTCATCTTTATATGCTGCAGGATCTAGTGTTTAGCACATAATCTTTCAAAATATTTGTCAAACCTGAAGCTAAGCCTAGTAGTGGAAATGGTAATTTTTTAAAAAGATTTTCTTCAGAGGGGAGGGGGTGGGGGAATGGGAAAGGCTGGTGATGGGTAGTAAGGAGGGCACGTATTGCATGGTGCACTGGGTGTTATATGCAACTAATGAATCATCGAACTTTACATCAAAAACCAGAGATGTACTGTATGGTGACTAACATAATATAATAAAAAATATTATTATAATAAAAAAAGATTTTATGTATTTGAGAGAGAGAAAGAAAGAGGGAGAGAACACGAGCAGGGTGAGGGGCAGAGGGAGAAGCAGACTCCCTGCTGAGCTGAGGGCCTGATGTGGGGCTTGATCCCAGGATCCTGGGATCATGACCTGAGCCAAATGCAGACATTTAACCAACTGAGACATCCAGGTGTCCCTGGAAATAATTAAAAAATTTTTTCTTTTTAAATAAAGATTTTATTTATTTATTTGAGAGAGAGAGTGAGTGAGAGAGCGAGCATGAGTTGGGGGGAGGTGGAGGGTCAGAGGAAGAGGAAGAAGCAGACTTCCAGCTGAGCAGGAAGCCCAGTGAGGAGCTCCATCCCAGGACCCCAAGGTGATGACCTGAGCTGAAGGCTGATGCTTAACCGACGGAGCCACCCAGACACCCCCAGAAATGATCATTTAGAGCACATTCTTAGAGCACGTTTTTATTTCTAGGATGGAAGAGATGTTGAATATGTGAATTTTTGTAAGCAGTTTCATGACATTTTTTAATACATATGCATGTAGGTAATTAAAAATAACACTTATAGAAGTTTTAAAAAATGTAAATACAAATATACTCCCACAGTGTGTTAACGTGTGGATAAAATTTTTATTTATGGCAAATTGCATTTGCATTCTGAAAGTTTTTGCAATTTTCTTGAGCATATAGGCTCAGCAGGTACCTTAGAACTATTTTTTTACCACAGATAACTGTGATCCGAATATGTTAGTATATTATATTATATTATATTATATTATATTATATTATATTATATTATATTACATTTTATTATATAATAAATAGTGACCTTCCTCTGAAGTAACCACTGCTGATTAAATGTGAGCCCCTCTGTGTGTCTGGGGTAATAATCCAGTTCTAAAGGAGTGTCCTCGTCCAGAGTGTGGAGAACCTCAGGCAGCCTACAGGGCCTCCTGTCAGGTCGTCAGACCTTCTGGATCCTGAGTAAAAACTAAAGGGGGCAAGTTTGGTCCCCACCAGCACAGTGTTTTCAGACTCGAGCTGCATCAGAATCACAGCGCAGATGGCTGGGCCCCAACCCTGCGCTTCCAGTTCCGTAGGTCTGGGGTGAGGCCTGGAAACGTGCGTTTCTGACAGGGTCCTGGAAAATGCCAGCATGGCTGGTCCGGGAGCAGTACCTTGAGGACCCGTGCTTTGTTTCTATTCATATGCTTATCTTCAAGCACATCCTCTGATTAATTCTTGAAACTCTGACCCTCTGTTTGATAGCTGTTTTAGTGTCTTTATGACAAAATATGGAGAGAGATTCGGTGGCCATGTCCTGAATTATCTGTGATCTGCATACCTGCGATCAATGGAGAGGATCTTATCTTTAGCAGACGTGATTTTGGGGGCAGTGACAGAGTTCCCTTGTGCTCAGCATTGTTGATTTTGGAAACTGTATGCCCTGGGAAAATACACATGCCCCTGTAAGAGAGAAAATACGTGCTGCTGAGACCTTAATGAGAATGAGTTTAATAAGGCTCTTTCTAGATATTCAGGCTTAATAGGGGACAGTATAGACAGTATTAGACTCCAGATACAGGATCCTGAGAAGACATGAAGAGTATCTGACCCCCAGATATAAGGCCTTGAAAATAAAATAAAATAAATAAAAGCAGCTGAAGGGACATTCATAGCATTACATGCTTATATTGGAAACAGAGAGAGGAAACAATCAATAGTCTAAGTACCTACCTCAAGAAACTCAAAAAAAGATGAACAAAATAAGCCCAAAGCAAGCAGAAGGAAGGAAATATAAGGAAATATAAAAGAGCAGAAATCAATGAAACTGAAAATAGGACAAGAGTAGAGCAAATAAAAAGCTGATTCTTTGAAAAAATTAGTAAATTTGGTAAATCTTTAGCAAGACTGACCTCCAAACAGACACAAATTGTCAATATCAGGAATGAAACAAAGGATATCACTATAGATCCTCTAACCACTATAGGTCCTGTAACCAGGGAGAAGGGAGATGGATGTGGTTATGAAAGTTAACAGAAGTGATTCTTGTCGTGGTGGAACAGTTCTATATCCTAACTGTGGGGACGGATACATGAAATTATACATGTGATAGAACTAAATACACATACATGAATGAGTACAAGTAAAAACTGGGGGAGTAAGACTGGTGGATTGTATCTATGTTGTGATATTGTTCTTACTGTAGTTTTTCGCAACAGTGGGAAAAACTAGGTACGAGATAAAGGATCTCTGTATTACTTTTTCCAACTGCATGTGAGTCTGCAATTACCTAAATAAAAATTTCTGTTGAAAAACATCCCCTTTCACACTTTTACTTAGAAAAAGCTTACTGAGCTTACTGCCTACTGCTTCTTACCAGATAAAAGTGCTCTAAGGTAAGTGCCAGAGACTCACATTGTTACAGAGATGGGGAGGGAACATAAATGAGGAAGTAGGCAAGGAGAGAAGGAGTGGCGAGGTTTGGGCTGAATTACAGAATACATAGGCTGTAAAAAAAGCAGCTATCAGCTCCAGTTCACATCTGTCACATGAGAAGGGGGCCCAGGGTTGCCACATCGGATTTCCCAGAAAAGATCAAATCCATATTTTACATGAAATCTCCTCAATTGATTTGGTGTATTTTATATTTTCTAAAAAGTTTGAACTTAAAAAAGTTACAAAAGGGTACATAGAACTGTTGTATACCCTTTACCTAGGTTTTCCAATTACTTTATCATTCTGTCTGTCCATCCATCCATCCATCCATCCATCCATCCATCCATCCACACATCCACCCACCCATCCATGCATGCGCCTGTTATCTATATAGTATACAAAAGGGCACTCTCCTACAGAGCCACAGTTCATCCATCAAAATCAGTGAATGACCATCAATCTCGTCTTACCACCTATTTTACAAACCCCGAATTTGCCTACGGTAAAGCTTTTGCTTTGGGAAAGACCCTGTTAAGGGAATGAAAAGACAAGCTACAGACTGGGAGAAATTATTTGCAACATATTGTCCACTTATATCCTTCAACGTCCAGGGGCCATTCCACGGGTCAGATTTGCATTTAGTTGTCAAGTCCCATTAGCCTCTAAATTGGAAGGAGTTCTTCAGTCTTTCTTTGCCTTTGATGATCTTCAGAGCAGTGTTTAATTGTAGAATGTCCCTTGACTTGGGTTTGCCTGATAAGCTTCATGTGATCCTCGCTGGCAGGCTCTTCCCAGTGTATATCAGCGTACACGTGATTCTGATTTGTGCCTTTACTATGGATGTCAACTTTTATAACTTGGTTAGAAAGAGGCTGTCTTCCAGACTGCTCTGGCACTTACCTTTAATTTAGTAAGTAACCTAAGAAGTATTTTGTGGAGATAGACTTTGAGACTGTAAATATCCTGCAAACTTTCCCTACTAGTTTTGTCCATTGAAGCTTCTTGCTTAGATCAGCTCTTACTCTGATGGTTGCTAAATGGTGATTTTTTTTTTTTTCCTGATTCCTTCTATACTTATTACTTAGCTTTCTACTCCATGGTAAAATGTTCCCTTCTTGCCTAATTAATTAATTATATTAGTATGGACTTAGAAGATTCCTATTTCATTCAGTGGGTTATCATACATTATTACTGGTTGTTTTGAAGCACAATTGCCCTAAATTTAGCCAGTGGGAAAACTGCTGGTAGTAATGTGTCCCCATTATTCTTTGAGAACTTTTTTTTTTTACATTTTGGCACAGAATGTTCTAAGTTCATGTTGTGCTTGCCCTACCCAGCCTTCAAATGAGTCGTTTCTTTAAAGAGTCCTGGATTTGTTGTTTTCTTAAGTAATGCTCACACCCAAGGTGGGCCTTGAACTCACAACCCCAAGATCATGAGTCCCATGCTTTACCAATTGAGCCATCCAGGCTCCCCTGGATTTGTTGTTTTCTTAAGTGGAGATTGGCATTTAGAAACTCAGACCTGAGCGCTGGGTATATTCTTTGGTTCTAGGGTATCATGCTTGTAAGTCTTCTAACTGAACAGAATAAACACACACGTATTTATTACACACTGTGTATTTTTTCTTCATCTTTCTATCTATCTGAAACCATGGCATCTCTAATTATAGTTCAGTATCTCCTGCTTCGGGTCTTTCCTCTTTTCATATTTGTACTTCCTTCTTTGAGAGTGATAAATCTGGCTTCCATTATTCCCAATATATATTTATTTGTGTAATACCCTTAATGTAACCAATCTCCTGACCATGTGGGCCATCTCCTCATCTCCTGTGTTGTACGAGTCAAGAGTGTTCTCTGCTCCTTTGCTGTGGGCTGATTCACACTGGCCTGCACTTTTCTCCTCCCCTCTACTCTACACCTGTTGGCCAAGACTCATCACCCACTTGGCACACCCCTTGCATAGTGGTGTGCCTGCTACGAGTTCTCTGTCCTGGCTTCTGACACCTGACTTCTAAGAGTTTC